>NC_089491.1:52886115-53194905 GCF_036850765.1 Saccopteryx bilineata
TGGGAAAAGCTTAATCCCAAAACCAAGCCCCAGGCTACAAGGATCCTACCTGCCCCCCAACACACATTAATATCACCTGGGCAACGGCCTCCACGTGGGCAGCGTTATCTTTTACAAAGTGAGCATAGTACATTTTATCTGCCCAACACCTTCATAATGCTGTCCCCTTGAGCACTCAAGGGTTAATACACTTCTATTTTAGGCGACAAGTACTGGTTGCCCAAGGAGTTAACTGGAGGTCCACATCTAGCCCCTTTCCTCATGGTGCCAACAAGGCCACCCATCTCAGATGGGGGGCCTGTACAGTCCAGGGCCAAGTCCATCGAAGCCGTTGGCCTTTAAGGAGGGCTGTTGGGGCAGGCAAGAGCATGTGGCCCTGCTGTCCAAAACCTGGCTTGAGTAAAATGTCCTTGGTGCATATCTACAACTGAATGGGGGCAGTTGCCCGACGCAGGAGGGCCTCTACTGGAGCTGGGCTCCCCCGTCGAGGTCTCTCATTCAAAATCCGGAGTACTGTCCATAAGCGGCGTGACCATCCAGTAAGGGAGCCGGTGCCCACCTCCTGTCATGGTCCCTGCTTTAAGAGTCCACTATACCGCTCAATGATACCAGCAGCCTGGGGGTGTAGGGAACATAGTACTTCCAGTCCACCCCCAGCTTTTGAGCCCATTGCCTCACCATTGAACCAGTGAAGTGGGTACCACTGTCACTTTCAAGAACCAGCGGTCACCCATATGCAGCACTCAGGTGATCCAGAGCCTGTATGACTGCCCTCTGGTCAGAGTTATGGACGGGGTAAACAGCAAGCAGACTGGTGGCAGTATCTACACAAGTGACTGCATACTGGTGCACTTCTGACTTTGGTAAGGGTCCAATGATGTCTATCTGCCATCGTGTCAGTGGAACATGACCCCTCTAGATCTGTCTAGGTGACACCAGTGGTCTCCGAGGGTGCTCCTTGGAACATACTGCACATTGCTCACAGGCTGCAAGTACCTCTGCATAGGACACAGGCAAGTTCCATGTTTAACCGTAGCCCACATACTTTTCTGTCCCGCATGGAGCAGATGCTGGTGGAGCCACTGTGCCACAGCACCTGAGGGTGCAGTCTCCAACCATCGCACCCTTGCCAACATATCTGCCTCATCATTCCCAGGATGGGCTAGAGGGGCATGCCCCGTGACATGATATACTGTCACCTGCTTCTGGTGTCCTATTACCCATAAGTCCTGCCACATGGCCTGACCCCATAGTGGACAGTGCATTATCATCCATTGGTTAGTGTGCCAAGTAGCAATCCAAAGGGTCAGTCCACGATAGACAGCCCAACTGTCAGTACAGATCACCAGAGGTGAAGGTTCATTATGGGCAACTAGTGAAACAGCTCTTAATTCTGCCCATTGGCTGCTTTGGCCTGTACCTGTGTCCATTGAAATAGTCTCAGTGGCTGGATGGAAAGCTATAGCCATCCCACCATTTTTTTACTGTCTTCCTGAATTCAATAAGAACCTGCATGTGGCCACAATGGCGGCCCCTGGCCATACAACTGGAATAGTCAGCAGGATGGTGAGCCATTCTGTTTATTGGTGTCTCATCAAGACAGGCAAGCCACAAGAGAAGCCAAAGGAAAACCATATTTTCTGCTTTTCCCATGGAGGGCAAGGGATCAGGGAGGCCCCTGCAATGGTGATAGCAGGAACCGAGAAAGTGAGTCCCCGGTCTGTCCCCATTTTATAGTGTAAAAACAAAACCTTTAATCCAATATACAAATAAGGAAGTCTCTGATACAAAGTCACTTATCTGAGGCATAAATGGGATTCCTCATAAGAGTGCACTACCCCCTATCATGCAACAGTCAAGAGTGTGGAGAAAAGCTTAGTTTTAAAACTAAGTCTTAGGCTATAATAACTTTGCCAGCTTACAGCCTGTCTCCCACACCCAAAGTGAGCAAACATATATGTCATATTTAAAAACTTATTGGACCAATACATTACAAAAAGAATCAGGAAGCTTTGGCTCCTTTTCTATGTTCTGGAATGATATAAACTATATTGGATTTTTTTTTTTTTATTGAGAGAGAGAGAAACAGAGACAGACAAAGAAAGACAGACAGGAAGGAAGAGAGATGAGAAGCATCAACTCATTGTTGCAGCACCTTAGTTGCTAATTAATTGCTTTCTTATATGTGCCTTGACTGGGGGCCTCCAGCCGAGCCAGTAACGCCTTGCTCAAACAGCAATCTTGGGCTTCAAGCCAGCAACCTTTGGGCTCAAGCCAGCGACCATGGGGTCATGTCTATGATCCCACACTCAAGCCAGTGACCCTGCACTCAAGCTAGTGCGCTAAAGCCAGCGACCTCAGTATTTCAAACCTGAGTCCTCAGTATCCCAAGCCAATGCTCTGTCCACCATGTGCCAGTGCCTGGTCAGGCGATATTGGATAAATTAAATTTTGAAAAACCTAGGCCCTGACAGGTAGTGTTGGGCAGATAAAATATATTATGCTCATTTTGTTAAAGATGACACTGCCCACGTGGAGGCCGTTGCCCAGGTGATATTAATGTGCATTGGGGGCTGGCTGTGGGCAGGCAGAATCCTTGTATCCTGGGGCTTGGTTTTGGGATTAAGCCTTTCCCACCCTTTTTGATGTGGGGTGGTACAATCCCATCATGCCTCAGATAAATTACTTTGTATTAGAGACTTCCCTATTTTGTATATTGGATTAAAGGTTTTGATTTCTACACTATAAAATGGGGGCAGACCGTGAGCTCACTCTTTTGGTTCCTGAGATTATCATTAGAGGAGAGAGCAGAGAGGAGAGCAGAGAAAGGCCACGTGGAGGAGGCCAGGAGAAGCAGCCAAGATAGCAGAGTGTTGAGTGAGAAGCCAGTTTGTGCAGGGAGAAGGAAGGAGATGGGGAACAGAGGTGAATAAGTCTGGTGAGCTAGAAACCTTTGATTCTAGGAAACTTGGATAAGTCAGTAGCTTTGTGAGCACTGAATGTGAGTGGGTTTTGGAGCCCAGTGTGTGTTTTACCTTGCCCGCCGGGTGCAAGCTAGGATTAAAAATGATGGCCCATCAGTTTTTGGCTCCGTTGTTTCTTTACCGACTGTCTGAATCCAATGCGAACCTGCATGGGCCAGACAGCTGTGACGGTGGCCTTGGATACTGGCTTTACAGGTAGCTCAGATGGTTAGAGCATTGTTCCAGTACACTCAGGTTGTGGTTTTGATCCCCCAGTCAGGATACACATACAGGAATCAACCAATGAATGCATAAATAAGTGGTACAACAAATCAATGTGTTTCTCTTTCTCTCTCCCTTCCTCTTTCTCTCTCTCTCTGTCTCTAAAATCAACAAATAAAAAACATATTTTGAGAAGAAATACATGTTTGTTCTTTCACAACCCACCTCTCAATTTGGAGTAAAAAGAATTTCAGGATCCTATAGAATGTTTACATTCTTTATGGAATTCTTTAGTCACTCCATAGATATATGTTGTCATAGGTTGGATTCCCCATAAAACAGACTGTGTGATGGAGATCTGAGTGCAGGGTGTGCTCTTGGACTTGAATGTTGACCTATAGAACAGTGAAAGAACCAATCTTGAGCATAGGCAGGGAAGCTGAAAAAGAATACAGGGAGAAGATAAAAACAATGGGGGATTTGAACCCTTTTACCAGGACTGCTACAGCTAGTATGGCCCTCCAGGAGGTGTCCCACTGTCTCTAGTATTAGTCAGGGTTCTTCAGAGAAAAAGAAGCAATAGGATATAGATATAAATACAAACACTGAAAGAGATACAGATGTAGACACAGATATAGAGATAGAAATGGATAGAAAGATTAGAGAAATAGATGATAGATAGATTAATAGATAGATAGATAGATACATACATACATACATACATACATACATACACTCCAAAGAAGAATTGACTTTGTGATTATGGAAGCTAAGATATCCCACAACCTTCTGTCTGCAAGTGGGAGGCCCAGAAAAGCTAGTGATGTAATTCGTTACTGAAAAGTCCAAAGAACTAGGAAGATGGATGAAAGTCTCAGTCCAAGGGAAGGAGAGGACTGATAACACAGGTTAGAGGTCAGGCAAAGAGAGAAAATTCTCCCTTGCTCTGCCTTTCAGTTCTACTCAAGGCTCTCAAGGGATTAATGATGCCTACGCACACTGGGGAGGGCAATCAGCTTTCCTCAGTCCACCAACTCAGATGCTAATGTCTTCCAGACACACCCTCACAGACTCACCCAGGAACAGTATCAAACCAGATACAGGACCACTCCATGGCCTAGTCAGCTGACACTTAAAATTATTTGTCAAGTCCCTAATGATGCAGAGGAACAGCTCTTTGAACCCCTACATCAGCCAATCTTTGAATGGGAACTGCCTCTGGGCAAGGAACCTAACCAGATGAGGAAGTTCCCTTGGGCTTTGAGAGAATGAGAGTAGGTTGTTCCTGAATAGTTGGGTCTGAATGGTGCAGCATTACATCCCCTACATATGCTTTAGTTGAACTAAAATTTGTGCTTCATCTCCTTAGAATAAATATTAGCATGGATCAATAACTTTAAGATTTTCCAAAACTTCCTTACACCTTTATGGAACTTAATTGTTACTTTACAACTTTAGAATCTTGGATGCTCAATGGCCTTTAACAGGGTAATTTTCAAATATGGCCACTAAAAGTTTGTGAATATTTTTCCTATTTGGCAAATATAATTTTTGCTTTCATGAATAAGAAGTTTTGAGTCTCTCAGATGATAATTTATATCCTCACAATTTACTTTATCTCTGACGTACATAGTGTAGTAGGAAAAGTAGGCCAGTGGCAGAGGATTACTAGGGCAGAGAAGCCCGGCTGCCTAGCAATGGGCAAAACTACAGGCCCTTGTGTGACCGCTCTCTCAAGTTTAACCCCTGGAAGATAACATCTAGGCTTCAGCTGTGTTTCAGATTCAGGCCCAGAGAAGCAGTAAAATCAGATGGAGTGATGCCATGGCTGACATCAGGACCAGCTGCATTGACTAATGACCCCCTAGCACCAACCAATCAGTGGGGAACATGAGGGAACACACCTGGAAAGCTGATGAATGTTCTTTTGGAATTCTCCCCTAAGGCCTCCAGATAAAGCCATTGGCACAGGGTCCCTGTACACTCTCTCTCTCTTTACCAGGGCAGGCCCATGCCTCTCCCCCCTCTTTCAGCCCTCAAGGTGCAATATCTCTCTCCCTCTTTCTCCTAAGCTACACATGTCCTTTGATTATCTTTGTAATTTTCTAAGTAAACTTTCCCTTATAATTCGAGTTCCTTGTCTCTGAATTCTTTCAAACCAAACTCATGTACTGAGGTTGCTAAACCAAGGTCTGTCCTAACTCATCACTATCACTTGGCAACATTTTTTCCATCAACAACATATAATAGCCATTGTGAAGTATTTGCAATGTGTTACACCACTGTTTTAATATTTCCTTTCTTCCTTGATCAAATACTGTTCTTTAGCATTACAGATTTCCACATAATATTTTTTTATGTAACATGTCCATTTTTTTAAGGTGAATCTTATGAAAATTATTGGTAAACTGTAATGCCAGTGGCCAAGGTCCACAATGGCTTTGGGCAGATTGGTAGAGAAACTGTAGAGCTAGAAAGTGTTGAGCCGTTACTATTTAATAGAGTCTCTTAATGGCAGACGAGCAAATCAGCAAGGGAACACCTCTTCCCATAACAACAGGCAAAAAACAGCCCCTCAGCAGTGGCAGGAAGGCAATCCACAGTCCACCCTGAGGGCAAGCATCCATAGCTTTACATAGGCTATACACACATGGAGCTGCCACATGTTCATACACTAATCTGGCAAAGTACTAGCAAGCAAGCTTACTACAGCTGTTTTCCCAACATTCCACCCCTTTAAGGTGGTGATACCCCTTTAAATCTATGACAGGTATCTTCCACAATGGTCCCTGTGTGAGGAATGAGGTACACAACATAAAGAGAAACAGTACAGAATACAGCAACCAAATTACAAAGGCACAAGCTATTCCAAAAATGACAATTACTAAGGTGCCTGTGGGTCAACTAAGTTTGCAAATATAATGTATGTTTGCTCGCTTATAGTTTGCATTGGGTGTGGGGTACAGGCTGTAAAGAGGCAGGGTCCTTATAGCCTAAGGCTTAGTTTTAAGACTAAGCCTCTCCTGCCCTTTTAATACTAAGATCTTCAAAACTAAGCTTTTCCCCACACCCTTGAATGTGGCATGATGTGGGTGGTGCACTCTTATGAGGAATCCCATTTATGCCTCAGATAAGTGGCTTTGTATCAGAGATTTCCTTATTTGTATACTGGCTTAAAGGCTTTAATTTCTACACTATAAAATAAGGGAGACCACAGCACTATATTTAAACCTGTGGATGGGAGCTCTCCCCATTCTAGGTTACGCTGTAGTGCAAAAGAATTCCGGGCTCTTTCTGTCGCACAGCTGCCATTCTGCTGGTGCTGGATGGAGTGAGGAACATAATAAAAAAATAATAATAAAATAAAATAAGGGAGACCAGGGGCTTTCTCTCTTGGTTCCTGAAATTAGCATTGCAAGGAGAGGCAGCCAAGATGGTGGAGTGCTGAAGGAGAAGCCAGTTTGTGCAGAGTTTGTACAGAGAGAAGGAGATGGGGAACAGAGGTGAATAAGGCTGGTGTGGTAGAAACCTTTGGTTCTAGAAATACTGGATGAGTCAGTGGCTTTGGGAGCTCTGAATGAAAAGGGAAGTGTTTTCCCACTGTGCGTATTTCTTGCCTGCCAGATACAAGCTAGATTAAAGGTAATGGCCCACCAGTTCTTGGCTCTGTTATTTCATTACCATTTGTCCGAATCAAATGCGAACCTGCATGGACCAGGCAGCTTTGATGGTTGCCGTGGCTACTGGCTTTATATTGCCCTTCACAATGTCTCCCTGAGCACTCTCCCCAGGGAATTAATTGGAGGCCCACCTCTAGCTCCCTACCCCATAGTAGGTGGGAGTACCTGAACAGTCCAGGGCTATATCCATGGAAGCCATAAAGTGTCCTTGGTGCATATCTACAACTGGATGGGGGACAGCTTCCTGGCACAGGAGGGCCTCCACAGGTGTTGTGCCTCCCCATCAGGGTCTCTCATATTGTCCACAAGCGATATGTCCATCCAGCAAGGGAGTTGGTGCCCCCTCTGGTTGCAGTCCAAAAGTCAGTCCACTATAGACAGCTCAGCTCTCTGCAAATCACCAAGGTAGAGGTGCATTATAGGCAACAAGCCATACAGCTTATTCTTAATGGACTTTAGCGCCTTTCCATAAGCACTCTGTCCATTGCCACAAGCCCCGTCCAAACCCCTCAGCAAGCTTACAGGGCCTGGTGAGGTCAAACACATTCAAAGTCTCTGCCACCTTGACAGTTCTCTTAGCTGCTGCTGCTACAAAAAAGCACCCATTATCTTCTTACATCAACACCTGTTGCACATTAGAAGGTGATCAGTGGATTGCCAATTTCACATGGGGCTTTGGCCCCCTCCCTAACCCTGTTAGGCAGGTCCCTGGGCTTTTCCCCTATTCAAACTAGGACAACAGGTCTTGGAGGTCCTCCTCTCCCTCAGCCGTCTCCAACAAATAATCCTGCAACCAAGCAGTGACTCTTTGAAGTTCCAAAGGCACCTTACCTCATCCCTAGCTCAGGATGTCTTATATTATATACCCACGTTACCTTTCTATCTCTGAACTTCTCATGTATGTGGGGTTCCCATACAAAGTTGTGTATTAAATTTGGTTATTGTCTCTTGCTAATCTGTCTCATGTCTACTTGATTATTGGACCATCCAGAAAAACCTGGAGGGTAGAGGAAAGTTTATTGTCCTCCCCATAGACCCTTTCCCATGTTTGTGTTTCTCATCTGTTCTATTGCCTTTCTTTGTGCCACTTTTCAAGCACACATCCCTCATTTATATTAGAAAGCTTTATAGGCAGAACTGTTGTCTTCACCATTTGGTTAGGTATGTAAAAACACTACAGTGTTTTCTCATTGTTGACTCACCCATAGTCTGCCAGGAGGTCTGTTACAAGGTAGTTCACTCAACAAGTACTTATCAAACTTCATTGCTGGAACACTGCTATACAACTTCAACCCTGCCTGAAAGAAACAAGTCACACTTCTGCCATTGTGAAGCTCCTTTTTTCTGCCCCTACCAAATCTGGTGTAGAGAGTGGAAGGGCTACAGGGATGCAGATAAAGAGGCTGGAGGAAAAAGCAAATGCAAAAAAGGTTTTGCAATCCTGCTCCAGTGTAAAGGGGTGAATAGAAGCAAGGCAACAAGAACAACCGATGACCAAAATATTTCATGGGAGTTTAGTGAAGGGACACTAGAAGATGGACAATAATAAAAAAAATATAATGACCAGATTTCAGAACCTTGAATTAACTGTTACACAATTAGGACACATATCATTGAGAACCATACTGGACCTTTTTTTTTTTAATTGTAGCTGATTTCCCTCTCAAAAGAATGGTGATTAAGTTCACTTGGCTCCTAATTGCATAAAATATTGCTTGAAAGACAAAACCCTTTTTCTTTTTAAAAAAATTTTATTGAATTTATTGGGCTGACATTGGTTAATAAAATTATACAGGTTTCAGGTGTACAAGTCTATAATACATCATGTGTGTATTGTATTGTGTATTTACCACCCTAAGTCAAATCTCGTTCCATCACCATTTAGCTCCCCTTTACTCTCTTCTACCTCTCCTCTCCCCTTTCCCTCTTGAAATCTCCATACTGTTGTCTGTGTGAAGAGGTTTCGTTTCTTATGTAATCCCTTCACCTTTTTCATTCAGACTCCCAAACCTTATCCCCTCTGACTGCTATCAGTCTGTTCTTTGCATTTATGAGTCCATTTTTATTGTTCATTAGATTCCACATATAAGTGAAATCATAGTATTTGTCTTTCTCTGACTGGCTTATTTCACTTAGCATAATATTCTCCAGGTCCATCCATGCTGTCACAAAAGATTTCATTCTTTATTATGGCCGAGTGCTACTTCGTTGTGTAAATGTACCACAACTTTTTTATCTACTTATGGGATCTTGGGCTTCTTCGAGTTCTTAGCTATTGTAAATAATGCTCAAATGAACATAAGCATGTGTATATTTTTTCAAATTACTGTTTTGGGTTTCCTTTTTTATTTTTATTTTTTTATTTTATTTTTACAGAGACAGAGTGATTCAGAGAGAGGGATAGACAGGGACAGACAGACAGGAACGGAGAGAGATGAGAAGCATCAATCATTAGTTTTTCGTTGCGCATTGCAACACCTTAGTTGTTCATTGATTGCTTTCTCATATGTGCCTTGACCACGGGCCTTCAGCAGACTGAGTAACCCCTTGCTCGAGCCAGTGACCTTGGGTTCAAGCTGGTGGGACTTTTGCTTAAACCAGATGAGTCCGCACTCAAGCTGGCGACCTTGGGGTCTCGAACCTGGGTCCTCTGCATCCCAGTCTGACGCTCTATCCACTGCCCACCGCCTGATCAGGCTCCTTTTTTTATTTTAACTTTGGTGAGAATAGGGGAAGCAGAAAGACAGACTCTCACATGCGCCTCAACCAGATCGACCCAGCAAGAACAGTAAGGGGGCAATGCTCTGCTCCTCAGGGGCCTGTTGCTCCATTGCTCAGCAACCGAGCCATTTTTTTAGCTCCTGAGGTGGAGGCCACAGAGCTATCCTCAGCACTCAAGGCCAACTTGCTTGAACCAACTGAGCCATGGCTGTGGGAGAGGGGCGAGAGAGAGAGAGAATGGGACAGGAAGAGGTGAAGAAGCAGATGGGCACCTCTCCTGTGTGCCCTGACCAGAAATTGAACCTGGGACATCCACACACTGGGCTGATGCTATACCACTGAGACAACCAGCCAGGGCCGTGTTTTGGGTTTCTCTGAATATGTCCCAAGCAGTTTAATTTTTAATTTTTTGAGGTAACTATTCAATATATACTGCTTTTTACAGTGGCTGCACCAATCTGCACTCCCACCAATACTACCTGAGGGTTCTCTTTTCTTTACATCCTCATAAGCACTTGTTTTTTGTGGATTTATTGATGATAGCCATTCTGGCAGGTGTGAGGTAATAGCTCATTATGGCTTTAATTTGCATTTCTCTAATAATTAGTGATGGGCATCTTTTCATAAGTCTATTGGCCATCAGTATGTCTTCTTTGGAGAAGTATCTATTTAGGTCCTTTGACCATTTCTTAATTGGATTGTGTTTTGTTTTAATATTCTGGTGTTGTTTTATAAGTTCCTTGTCAATTTTGGATATTAAATCCTTATCAGATGTATCCACAAATACGTTCTCCCATTCAGTGGGTTGTCTTTTCATTTTATTGATGGTTTCCTTTGCTGTGCAGAAACGTTATAGTTTGATGCAATCCCATTTGCTTTTCTTTTGTTTCCCCTGCACACAGAAATATATCAGAAAAAATATTGTTACAAGAAATGTCTGAGATTTTAGTGCCTGTTTTCTTCTAGGATTTTATGGTGTCATGTCTAACATTTAAGTTTTAAATCCATTCTGAATTTATTCTTGTGCATGGCATAAGAAAGTGGTCCAGTTTCTTTCTTTCTTTCTTTCCTTCTTTTTTTTTTTACATATCTGTCCAATTTTCCCAACACCATTTATTGAATAGACTGTTTTTAGCCTATTTGTATATTCTTACCTCCTTTGTCAAATATTAATTGGCTATAAAGTCATGGGTTTATTTCTGAGCTTGCTATTCTGTTCCATTGATTTATATGTCTATTTTTATGCCAAGACCATGTTGTTTTGATTACTAAGGCCTTCTAGTATAATTTGATATGAGGTAGGGCAAGTCCTCCAACTTTGTTTCTTTTTTCTCAAGATTGCTATGCTATTCAGGGTCATTTGTGGTTCAATATAAATTTTTGAAATATTTGTTCTCGTCTGTAAAAGATACCATTGGTATTTAATAGGAATTGCATTGAATCTATACATTTCTTTGGGTATTATGGACATTTTAATGATATTAATTCTTCCTATCCATGAACACAGTATATGCTTCCATTTATTTGTATCTTCTTCAATTTATTTACTTAGTATCTTATAATTTCCCAAGTACAGTATTTTTACATTCTTGATTAAATTTAGTCTTAGGTACTTTTTGGTGCAATTGTAAATAGAAATGTTTTCTTAGTTCCCCTTTCTGATAGTTCATCACTGGTGTATAAAAATGCAACTGATTTCTGAATATTTATTTTTTATTCTGATACTTCACTAAATTCATTTATCAATTCTATATTTTTCATGCATTCGTTGGTCAATTCTTGTGTGCGCCCTGACTAGGGATCAAATTCACAACCCCGGAGTATTGGGATGATTCTGTAACCAACTGAGCTACCTGGCCAGGACTGGATCCTGGTTCTTGAGCTTGGCAAAGAAAGAATTCAGAGCTGAGAACTCAAATTATAAAAGGAAGTTTATTTATAAAGTCACAGAGGAAACAGAAGTAAGCCAGTTGGGCTCATAGGCTCAGAAAACAGTCACAGAGGCAAAAGAAGGGCCCTCGGAGCTTAGGAGTGAGCAAGTGAAGGGAACACGTCTGGGGGGAAGAAGAGGGAGAAGGGATAGGCATGGGGTGCTCCCCAGAGGGAGAGCCTCCACGTATGGTTTTTGCCTTCTTGTTTGTCACCAGAAGTGCACAAGTTGGCCAGTACATAACCAGTCAGCACATCACCATACCAGCATACCGAGCAGGTCAAAGTGGGCAAGGGAAACAAATTTTCTCTTGCAAATTCTTGCCTTTCTATCTGAACAGGAAAGTATTTCACAAATGCTCCCTAGCAGACTTCCTACTGACAGGTTGTTGGTCAGAATTGAGTCACATGACCATTCCTGGCTGTAAGGATGTGAAAGTGAAAATCTGGTAAAGGGGGAAAAGATCTCCATGACCAACTTAGACCAAGGCTTATTCAGTCCTTGGGGAAGGGCACTTTACATTCTGACCAAAATGCAGGTTTGGTTAACAAGGAAGCAGAGGGGAATGACTGTTGATTGGACACTAACAATGTCTGTCACAGAGACACTCAATATAGCACATCTAACTTTGTTTTTTTTTTGCATGCCAACTGACTTGAGAAGAGAACCTGTTCATTCCATGGTCTCAAATTAAGCAAAAGTTCTATCCTGCAAAATGTTTTCCCTAGATCCAACATTTCAAGGCAACCAAAGTCTCTCCTTGTTTTTGTATGTTTTGTTATTTCTTTTCAAATCTCTAAGAGGTCTACAATTTTATTGCCCAATTTTGTACTTCACTGTGAGTCATTCTGCTGGTTACCACAAGTAAAGCCTTTGCAATCAAATTCCAAGCAAAAACAAAACAAAACAAAAAAACCTAAAGAAAGTCCAATTCCTGATGTCACCTCCTACCCCTCATTCTTAAGCTAAATAATTGATAACTTTTATACCAAACCTGTAGGTAATGAGTCTTCCAGAGGCTTTCCAATAGCAATGGGCAAAAATCCCTAATTCAACACAAGCATGACTGTGATTAGAATCCATTCTTTCCTTAAAGGAGTAAGCTTTTGAACTTTTCTTCTCTCTGACACTTACTTTGACCTTTTGATCTTTATTTTCTCTCTGACACTTACTTTGACCTTTTGATCTTTATTTTCCCTGCTAATCAACAGCAACCCAACATGAATTTGTAAATACTTTGTTTTTTCTCTTCTTCTTTCTTCTCTAAATTAATCTAAATAATAAGTGATTTTTATCCTTTCTGATTTTATCTAATCTTATTTTTCCTCCTTTTTCTCTCTTCCTGATTATTACTGTATTCAATAATCCTTCCTTAACTAAGAATTTCCCTTACTCAAAATTCAATTATAATTATAGATGATAAGTCGTAAATTCAAAATTAGTGGGCTTCCACTGTAGTCACCATGTTTGCAGCATATACTATATATATATAGACTGTCATTTTTTTTTTGTCTGCATCTTTACACAAGTGTTTAATGCAAGTCATTACAATTACAGAGGTGGACACAAAAGAACAGCATAGGAAGAAATCCTAAAAAATTTATAAGGAGTGAGACTTGATAATTGTAAATTTATTACACAAAATTAATAATTAATATTTAAGATATAATGAAAATGGGATTTGTATCCTTTAGTTTTAGGTTCAGCTGGAGTAACAGAGACTTTCAAAATATAGGAGTTCAATGTAGACATTTATTTCTCTCCCACTGCTCATGAGTCATTGGCCATAACTTGGTCAGGTGACCAAAGGGAGTCTATAGGGAAGGATAAAATATGTAGTCCTTTAATTCAGTGTCATTGTGCTCACCTGGCCAAAAGGAAGATGTCCAGGAGAGCTAAGGAATATAACCCTTAAAACCGATTGTTATGCTTAGCAAAAAATTTGCAGTTGCTTACTTAAGAAGAAAAGGAAGGATTGGGGACATAACTGGCCATCTCTGCAACATCACTACAACTCAATTGACTAAACATAGAACATAATTTGAGTGTTTTCCTAGTTTTACCATGATGTGCATCCTTTTAATTCATACATTCTCCTAGGGGACTAATATTGGTTCTTGGGACAGGGGAGCAGGGCAAAAAAAATCTAACTCATGTATAAAACACAAAAATACATGCAATACAAACTAGATACACAATATAATTGCTATTAAAATTTCATGGGGGAGGCTTTTAGAAAAAAAAGACATCTTAAAGGGCTCTTGAGTGGTGATCAAGGGAGGGCTTCTGGAAAAAAAATGATTGAGAAGCATTGTTCAAACCTAATGTGGGAGTTTTCAGAAACAAATCTCAAAGTTGAGCAAGCAGACCACCTTTTGGCAAAGCTTGTTTTTAGTATTCTGCAGGTAATTCAATGCAATAAGTAGAAAGGACACATAACTTCAAATTGGAGTAACAATTCATTCAACAAATAGTTTTGAGTATATACAGATTTAAAAAATGGGTGTGGGGGCAGAGCCAAGAATGGAACCAACCCTCTTGCCTCATGGGGTTTACAGGTTATTGGAGAAAGCAGACACTGGAATTGAATTGCACTCATGGCAGATCATAAGGTCAAGTGTCCAAGGCATCTATACTTGGCTTCTAAAAGTGAATCTTTTTCACCACTTTATTGTCAAGTGACTTGTGCAAATTACTTCCCTCTATTACTACAGTTTATACCACCCAATATCCACCTAATAATATTTTTGTGAGGATTCAATAAGATGAGTTTGAATATAATGTGACCATATCTGGCACATATGAGGTGTTTACGAAAATGGTATTATTCAGCCCTAGCTGGGTAGTTTAGTTGTTTAGAGCAGTGGTCCCTAACTCCAGGGCCACGGACCAGTACCGGTCCTTGGCCCATTTGGTACTGGTCCGCAGAGAAAGAATAAATAACTTACATTATTTCCGTTTTATTTATATTTAAGTCTGAATGATGTTTTATTTTTTAAAAATGACCAGATTCCCTCTGTTACATCTATCTAAGACTCACTCTTGACCCTTGTCTTGGTCACATGATACATTTATTCGTCCCACTCTAAAGGCCAGTCCGTGAAAATATTTTCTGACATTAAACTGATCCATGGCCCAAAAATGTTGGGGACCACTAGGTTAGAGCATCATCCTGAAACACCAAGGTTGCAAGTTCAATCCCTCATCAGGGAAAATATAAAACCAACCAATAAATACATAAATAAGTGGAACAACAAATCAATGTTTCTCTTTCTCACTCTTTTCCTCTCTCTCCAAGATCAATCAATCAATCAATGCCTTTATAAAAAGTGCATTATTCATATTATATGGCGGTTTCCTTTTACATATTTTGGCTGAGTCCATGCTTTTCTCCTATCTTAAATTGCCTACCTTTGATGAATTGTGTCCACTTATTCCTTCCCTCTCCCTCCCTTAGTCCTCAACTCATCCTGTTAATACTTCCTAGTGGCTCCAGAACCGATTTTTTCAAACTATTTGGGTTATATATCGTCTGAAAGGGCTAAATCCTGGGAAATCTAAGATATATGATCATCTGAACTATTTCACCTGTTAATTCAGAATATTCACTGAGAACCTATAACATGCCAGACTCTGAGGTAGGGTTAGATGTTAAAGAGGTTGGAAAGAACAAAATGGACCCACCCTGTATCTATCCATGAAATGAGAAAGAGCAGAGAATATTGGAAGCACGACCATTATGAATGGAGCATAGAGACACTAATCATTTTAGGGTACTAGTCTCACTTTCTAATTTCTCCCATGCTCTCGCTCTTTCTGTCCTTTGTATTTGTATTTTTCATCAAAATCCCCAAAGCTACCCTGAAAAAAATGCAACTCTTAGTCTCTGTCTCTCCGTCTCTCTATCTCCTCTTCTCCCAATTTTTCTCTCCCTTCTTTCCTCCCTCTCTCCCTCTTTCTCTATCCTTCTCTGCCTCTCTGTCTCCCTGTGTATCTCTCTCTCTCTCTCTCTCTCTCTCTCTCTCTCTCTCTCACACACACACACACACACACACACACACTACATCTCTTATAGTCTCCCCAAATTCGCATATATTTTCCCAGTTGTCACCCTTGGTTTGCTACTCAAAGTGAAGTCCATACACCAGCATCTATTCCATCACCTGGGAGCTTGTTAGAAATGCATAATCTGAGTTCACCCACTCCTCCCCCCAAAATGAATGAGAATATCACCAACACCATTGAGTAAATCAGAAATGTCATTGTAGCAAGCTTCTTAGTGATTCATATGCACATTAGAGCTGAAGAAGACTGCCTGGTCTAAAGCAGAAGATGGAAGGATTTTCCTCATCCTCTGCTGTTATGACTACCTTGATGTCTCATCTATTTTCTTATCATGACTTACATTCCTCTAAGAACTGACAAATAAATCCTTTAATGAAATGTTTGTCCAAGGAAAATCCTAGTCTCCTAAGAAGTGGGGTGGTGACGTGAGATCATGAAGAATAACATTTCAATGTCCTCCAATCCCATCTCCCAAACTTAAACACTGTTTCTCTTTCACTTCATATTTCTAAGTTTCTTTGGGGGGGTGTTTAGATTTTGTCAAGTTAACTTTCTTTCCCACTCCTCCTAAAAACAAATTTTCTAGTTCTGGAGTGTTTTTACGTGAGGCTAGATGTCTTCATTCCTATGTTCTTAAATCAAGTTTTGATATGATTTATTTATTTATTTATTTATTTATTTATTTATTTAAATTTTTTTTTTTGTATTTTTTCTGAAGTTGGAAACGGAGAGGCAGTCAGACAGACTCCCACATGCGCCCAACTGGGATTCACCCGGCATGCCCACCAGGGGGCGATGCTCTGCCCATCTGGGGCATTGCTCTGTTGCAACTAGGGCCATTCTAGCGCCTGAGACAGAGGCCATGGAGCCATCCTCAGCGCCCAGGCCAACTTTGCCCCAATGGAGCCTTAGCTGCAGGAGGGGAAGAGAGAGACAGAGCAGAAGGAGAGGGGGAGGGGTGGAGAAGCAGATGGGCACTTCTCCTGTGTGCCCTGGCCGGGAATCGAACCCCAGACTCCTGCATGCCAGGCTGACCCTCTACCACTGAGCCAACCGGCCAGGGCTGATATGATTTATTTTGATTGTTTTTTTGTGTGTCATCACCTAGGTCTCTCAAGCTTACCAGTAATGTACATGTTTCTCCCTCTAATATATGGGAAGGAGCCTGTAACTCTTTTAATATGTTTCATTGCTTTCTGCAAAGGTGCCATATCTTATTATTTTATCTATTTGATGCCAGTAGGTTGCCTCTCCCCTACTGAAATAACCTCCATTCATCTTCCCACTGAAATTTCAAAGAGCATACATACCTGCAGGGTCAATAAACACATAGCAGATAATAAACAGTAGGGACTTTTTATTCAGGAATTGGAACAACTCTCCTTCCTACCCGACTCCCCACTCATATGGCACTTTGGTCATGGATATCTTCTCTTCCCAACTAATGTGTTTGGAACAGACGGTGGGGTTGCTCCCCCATTTTCAGGCACCCTCCCCCTTCCTCCAAGGGCATTGCATGCAGAATACCACTGCCTCTGCAGACTTTCTCAAAGTCAACCTCCATCAGAAGTCTTAAACTTCTCGGGTGCTCCCTCCTGGGAGTGTGCCCACACTCTTCTCCTGGGCACATACTTTTTTTAAACTCTGGGGGCCCCATGGGACTTGCAGCCAGGGCAACAGCTGACAGTAAAACCGCTGAACCTGTTTCCAAGGCCTTTTTTCTCTGACTTTTCAGTGAGCCAACAGCAGCTCCACCAGGAGAAGGAGCTCTCTCCTGTTGCTTCTTCTATCCTAAGCCCTTCTCTGTTTCACTGTCCTGGCTTTAATAAATATACCCTCAAAAAAAAAAAAAGGTCTGATTTATATTTCCTTCCTACTCAGGATTCACGTTTCCATCAAAACTACGCCCAAGTAAAATCTCCTTATTCCTTCTTTATCCACTTTCACTGTATCCTTTCAGTCTGCAACTGGTGCTGTGGGCTTTAGAATGTCTACTTTGCATCCATCACAGAGGGAGATGAAATATGAGCAAAAAGGACAATCAGCACCTATAGAGTGCTAACTCTGGTCCAGCACTCTGCTGAGTGCTTAACATTTCCATCCTTTATCCTCTTCATCACCCCTTAATGAGGGGACCTGCTCCAACGTGCTAGCTCTGGAGTCTAACTATGTGTATTTGAATTCCAATTCCACCACATACTGTCTGTGGGACCTTGGGTGAAGCACCTAACCTTACTGCACTTCAATTTCTTTTTTCTATAGAATGAGAATAATGATAGTACATTCTTACTTTATAGGATTGTTATTGAACAATAAAGTTATGGCATATAAAATGCTTAGAACAGGGCCTAATTATTGATGCTATTACTATCCTCATTTTACATATGAGACAACTAAAGCACAAAGAAATTGTATAACTTGCCCAGGTTACGTGAGTGTTAGTTACTGGCAGAGCCGGCAGTCTGCTCCATAATGTATTCTGCCAGGAGGAATTCGGGAACAAAACCATGTAACTTAGAGAGGCAGTGAAAGAATCCAGCTGTGTGGTCAAGGCTGGACGTTTAACGGTGTGGCATGGGAAGTGCCCAGAGAAAGATGACATGTCTGGACAGCAGGAAGCCTCTTTAGGAATGCTCAAACTCACAAGTTATTTCCCTCCTACCAAAAACCTGGGAGATAAAAAAGCCCTCCCACAGAAGGGCACAGAGAAGAATACATTTTTAGAAGATATTTTAAAGTATGAATTTAGAACAACACTATATATTCAGAAATCCTATTTGCAGATTGTGCAGTATCAAATAGAAACAAAAAATAGCCAAATCCTACAAATACATTCATCTATTCAACACATACTTAGTGTGTGCCTACTATGTGCCAGGTAAGTAGTAGAGATACAGCAGGGAAACAAGCCCCTGCTTCCATGGAGCTTAAATTTAGGGGTACAACAGATACACAAATAACCTGAGGTAGTGAAAAGGGCTATAGGTAAAATTAAAAGGGTTAATGTGACATGATAAAATTTTTATTCTTTCAATGTCAAGTAAGAGACTGCAAATTCTCTGTAATGAATGAGTTTAGCTGTTCCGAGCCAAGGTAATAATTGACATGAACTGACATAGCTAAACACAGAACCAAGAAACAAATCATGAAACCAACCAGTGTCCCCAGAAAAGGATTCAAATGAGTAGTGCAGACATTGTCCTTACCACTCTTAATAAGAAGTGACTAACTCTGAAGCTATATATATGCCTAGGCTCCTACATTGTAGGCAGGAGATCTCTCAACAAATCTTTGTCACTTTATAAAATTTAGAATTAAAATAGCCCCATTCAAGGCTATTTTTGTATTATGGTATAGCGCTTGAACAGGACAAGATAGCTGACAGTTATGGTTATAATCCCAGAGCCTTGAGGAGACGAATCCCAATAAGCAGCCCTCCCACACAATGGTGTCTGAGCAGAGACTTTGCTTGGTCATTCATCACAACCACGTCGGCTTATCCTCCATTTGGTAAGTAACCTTCTCCAGGCAGCCATTGAAGTAAGATTTGCACAAAGTACATTACAAAACCTGATGTCTCTATAATGCTATAAGAATTCAGAGTAAACTTAGCTTTTTTCTATTTTTTTTCTCATAAGGTCACTTATGGGAAATCTAAAACGATGCAGCCACTATGGAAAGCAGTATGGCAATTCCAAAATAAATTAAAAACAGAATTGCCATATATTCTAGGAAGTCCACTTCTGAGTATATACTCAAAAGGATGAAAAGCAGGACTCAAACAGATATTTATTCAACAATGTTCACAGAAGTTTTATTCACCATAGTCAACAGGTGGAATCAACAGAAGTGTCCAACCACAGATGAATGGATAATCACAATGTGCTATATATATACAATAGAATATTATTTAGCCTTAAAAAAGGAAGGAAATTCCAACACATGCTGCAACATAGATGGACCGTGAAGACATTATACTAAGTGAAAGAAGCCAGTCACAGGACAAATACTATATGACCCAGTATGTGAGGCACCTAGAGAAGTCAAATTCACAGAGACAGAAAGTAGAATTGTGGTTGCCATGGATAGGACAAGGGAAAGAGAAGAAATGGGGAGTTATCATTAAATGGGTACAAAGTTTCAGTTTTGCTAAGTAAAAAAGTTTTGTTTTCTTTTTGTGGCAGAGACAGAGAGAGTCAGAGAGAGGGACAGACAGACAGGAAGGGAGAGAGATGAGAAACACCAATTCTTTGTTGTGGTTCCTTAGTTGTCCATTGACTGATTTCTCATATGTGCCTTGACCGGAAGCTGCAGCTGACCGAGTAACCCCTTGCTCGAGCCAGTGACCTTGGGTCCAAGCTGGTGAGCCTTGCTCAAACCAGATGAGCCCACACTCAAACTGGCGACTTCGGGGTCTTGAACCTGGGTCCTCCGCATCCCAGTCTGACGCTCTATCCACTGCACCAACCACCTGGTCAGGTGTAAAAAAAAGTTCTTAAGACAGATGATGATGATGGTTACACAACAATGAATGAACAATGAATGTACTTAATGTCACTGAAACATATACTAAAAATAGGTAAGATGGTAAATTTTATATTTTACTATTAAAAATGAAAAGAGTGGTGAAGAGGAAGAGGAATGGCGAGAAGATAAGGAGGAAGAGGAAAAGGAACAGCAACAACAAAACCACAAACTTTACTATTTGGAGAAATTGAAAACTCTTCCCCTACTGCTTCCTTCATCCTGATCCCCCTTCCCTTATATATGTTCATCAGCTTATGACACTGGTACTTCTGCCAAAGAACTGAAATGGGTATTAATTTATTAGAAACATACTGATGTTAAAGTTACCATGATCAAAGGATCAATAAATGTTATATAATACTTAAATTTTCTCTTCCTCCTCTCATTTTCTCTATTCCCTTTTCCCTTCACATACACACACACACACACACACACACACACACACAGACACTTGGTACTACTATTCAGAGAGGTAAATAATTTTGCTTACTTTGAATCCAATCTAGTAATAATAACGTCCCTACAAAAAAATCCAAAGTAAATGGGATTAATCATAAATCAATGATTTTTATGATTAAAAGAACCATTTCAGTTACATTGTAAATTACATAGTATCTAGACAAAAAAAAAAGTAAAAAAAAAAAGGAAAGTTACATAAGGAAAGATGCTGTTACTGTCAGAATAGAGGGAACATAAGAATGGCTGGAGCAAAAAAAATAGTGGCCTCTCAATTTCTCCTTGGGGCTTTAAAATTCCAAGGAGGGTATTGTATTTTTCAGACCATTTCAGAAAGAACAGCTGATATCTCAATGATCTGGCTAAAAGCTGTACTCATTTCTGTGGTGATATTGTGGTTTGTTATGACATTCTCCAATCCACTTACTGTTTAGTGAACCAACCAAACCAGGTTCTTTGTTTGTCAGATTTTCTGGAGCATTTTCCCTGTGTGCTTCGTGTTTTCATTCAGATCCACAAAGGCAGACAAGTTTCTGTGGTCCCTTTATGCCCAGCCATCTCAACAACACTGACACCGTGCCACTTTTCTCAAGGCCTTGTCATAATAAGCTTTCATTCTGGCCTTTCACCTTACCACAGCCATCTGGAGCCACTGTGGCTGATCACAGCCTGCCCGGTGTTTGATCAGATCATACTGAATCATACTGAATCCTTGCTTTGGTATACAGCCAAAAGAGGTCAAACAAGGGGAACTTACTATTACTTAAAATGTCCCACAGCCAACTACCTTTTCGGATCTTTCCTAGATTCTACCTCCATTATCCTGGGAAGCAAAAGAAAAACCAGAAAGCCTTTTCTCTATCTGGGTTTTTCCTCAAAACAGCATCAAGAGAAGGGTTTTGCCACCCTCATTTTACGGATGAGAAGTTTGAGAATTGGAGCAATGAAGAGGAATGACAACTGAGGGAACTGCTTGAGAAACTGCTGGATTCCAGACTTGGTCATGACCAAGATCAAATCCTAGCTCTGTCACTCACTCACTATGTGACCTTGGCAAGTTACTTGAACTCTCTGCTTCAGTTTTCTCATCTATAAAATGTATATTATGGGAAACATTTTAAATATCACTCTGTGGCATGTCATCAGTTTGGTTCAAATAAACTCTTCTAAAAATTCTCCACAGGTTTGGCTTCAACATTTACTTGGTAGCTAGCAGGAATCTGAGAAAGTCCCACGAGGACCACGCCATGGGCCTGGACCCGGTACTAGGGCACAAGCAAGGGCCATTGTGTTCCACTGACTGGCTCCTTGCTTCACATCAGGTGAACCTGGCAAGCTCCCAGAAGACAAAGACTTTAAAGATCATGAAATGCTACCTGGAGATGCTGTTTATTGAAAAGAATATCTAATAAAAGACACACTCCAAACTCATTGGAAAGGATCTTATCAGGCACCTAATCGTGAATGACATCTACCCTTGTCTGTGAAATCAAAGACTCCTTGTGGATGAGGGGCCACTAAAACTGAAGGTAACAGTTACCCCAAGACATGGAGAAGGCCTGTATATCCACAGACTGATATTGAACTCAGAATCCATTTTATCTTTACCTGTGTGCTAATGATATTAGTCATAATAAGTTATACCTGTTCTTTGGGATTTTCCATATAGTCTGTTTATGATTACTGAATATGTATAAGATATCTTTTAACACTCTTTTCATGGTTCATGTAAATGTTATAATAAATGCCAAATATAGAAAAATGAAAAGGCAAAACTTGGGTCATGACAGTTCATAGGATAGATATAATATAGACTGTTTTTTCACAATGAAGGCCGTAAATCCTGCCCCATCCCCAGTAGTCAACAAGATAATGTCAATACTGAGACTTCCTAGGAATGATCCTTTCTAATGTTGTGAGACCACACTGACTGACCAAAAGGTTAGTCACCAATTCATCCTCCAGAGTGACTTATGATCAAAAGGGGAACATGTGGAGGGAAAAAGGAGTTCTATGAAAAGTAACCTCATAAGGTGATCTGACATAAATTCTTAACTGGGTAAGTCATGGTGGGAGTTACACCCCCGGACTATAACTGCTTTAGTGCAAGGTTTTAAGGCAACTGGCTCATTGTTCTTGTGTGGCTACGTTAACACGTTTTTGAAGTGCCAGAAATGGGATAGTAACCCTCAAGAAAGCACATAATCTTGTTAACTATCCTATTATTCAACCCCACCTTACTTTTTCCAATCTTCCTTACATCCTCTCTTTAACTTCAAATTCATAAAAGTAGCTGATAAACTATTTTTCTCAGGAACATTTCAGATCTTGTTCCATGGCATATGTCATCAGCTGGGCTCAAATAAACATAAAAATTCAAAAATAAAATAAAATATATATTATGTTAATAATACATATTCCATCAAATAACTGTGAAAAATAAAGGTACTGAACACAATGCCTCGCACACAAAAAGTACGGATTTGTGAGTTCTTAGTAAAATTACATTAATTATCATGATTATTAATAAACTTACATTATCCCTTAGCTTTTGCAAAGATAATACATTTCTGTATCGGTCAAGATGCTCTCAGTTATGCCACAATGACAAATAATCCCCCAAAGCTCAGTGGCTTACCAAAAAGGATATTTCATCACTCTTGCAACATGATCATCACAACCAGCTATGGCTCAACTCTGCACCATCTTCATTCTGTAACCCAGTGGAAGGAGCAACTCCTCAGGACAACTGCCTCAAGTTGTGGCTGAGAGAAATGAGAATAGAGTGAAGAAACTAGCTTTTTGAAGTTTCTTCCCAGAAATGTCATGTACCACTTGCACTTATGTTCCACTGGCCAAAGCAAGCCCAACCTCAGTATCATGGAGAAGTGCAATCCTCCATGTTGCGGGAAGCAGACTGAGTCAACAGTAATAGGTCCACCACAATGGAAAAGCCATGATTGAAGCTCTACGGCTGTTTCTACTACACCACTCTATCCTTCTGTGAATTAAAGTCTATGAGAATGTTTTTCTATAAAGTCAAATTTGTGACATTAAAATTTAAAATTTTTAAAGAGAGGCAGTTGGGAATCTTGCTCTTTTGGGGGACGGGGGTTTTAGTCTCTCCATAAATTTGCAGTGAGCTCATTTTGCTGTGATGCAAAGAAGATGAAGTACCATAGGCAGAAGCAGCATGAGTTTGCTGAAAACCTGCTGCCCTTCTGGGTCCCCTGCTGCTAGGGAAACCCCCACTCTTCACTCCAGATACTTACACATAGTCACTATTGAGGCAGATGACAAAGGGACATCATTCCATTAAATTCATCTTGTGATTTCATCTCTCAGTAACGTGAAATCCTTACACACACACACACACACACACAGTGTATTCCTCTTCATATCTCATAACATAGAATCACCAAAGTTTAGCATAAACAAGACACTCCAGTTCATCTAACTCAACTCAGCATCCAATGCAGAAACACTTCCTTTACATTGACAGTAGATTTAATTCAGTCTCGGCTTGAATGCGTTCAGCAGTGGAAAATTCAGAGGAAAGCAATTTTACTGGAATAATAGGACTTTTCAAATGATTTCCCTATGCTGAGCTAAAATCTACTTGGACAAAGATTCCAATACTTTGTCCTAAGTCTGCATTCTCATAAAATATATAGAAACTGTAGAACCATCCAAAGGAAGTCCTTCCAATACATAAAGAAAATCCTTGGAACCTTCTCTTGGTTCTCTCTTGTTCCTCCCATTATTTCCATGTGACAAGGATTCTAGAGCATTCCAAACCTACTTTACTAAACTGGCTATAAGTGAAAAATCCAAACATTTTAATCAGAAGCAATTATATCCCTAGGCCACTAACAGGGCAAGTTGAATAGAAAGCTTAGGGAAACCCATAAGGTTTGGTAGTGTCATTTACTGTTCTGTTTGTATTCCACAAATAAAGGGTAATAAGATCCTTTCAGAATTACATAGCTCTTGAGAAAGGAGAAGGAGAAACACTGAATTTTATGTTACATAATGAGAAATTTATTTTACAATGTTAAAAAGAATGTTGGGCTTTTGGGGATTGTATCATTAAGAATTCTATCAGGAGGGCCTGCATTTGAATTACTTTCTAGACGTAGGTACAAATAAGATGAAACATTTTTATTCCAGATGCCCTTAGAACTGACAACCTGCAAAGATGAACAGCAGGTCTTGGGATAGAGAGTGGATTTTCTACCCTGAACAGAGGAGCAAGCTGACTCGGCCAGAATAGAATTTTCTTTTGGAACATCTACTGATCTTGTAAGCCACGAGTCACAATGCAAGGAACAAGGATGAAGGAAATCAGTCTTCTTTAAGTTGAAGTTTGTGCTACTGAGGGTCTATGTCAAGGTTACTTTGCATATAGAGCTCCCTCCTCACCAGAGAGCTTCCTGACTTGCTTCCTCCCATGCTTCAGGCCTCTGCTCAAATGCCACCTCCTTAGTAAAGCCATCCCTGACCCCCCTAATTAAAATTAGTACCCCTTCCAGATGAGCCTCTACTTTCCTTACCTGCTTGAATTTATTCATAGCACTTCTTAGCATCTAATACAGGTTATTTTTCTTATTATTTCCTTTATCATGTCTCCTCCTCCTATAACATTAGTTCCCGGAGGGCAAAGATTTTTATTTGTTTTCATCATTATATATCCCCATTGCCCAGGAAAATACCTGTAACTCAGTATCTGGCTTCTAGATTTCCTTTAAAAGACATAAAAATACCCTCCAAGAGTATACCTTCTAGTGGAGGAGATGAACAACAAACCAAACCAATAAAATAAGGAGGGTGGTAAAGGCTATGTGATGGCAAAGAAGTTGGGTGGTTAGGGAAGGCCTCTGGAGGTGACCTTGTTTGAGCACTGATGGGAAGTCTGAGGTAGCCACTTGCATAGAAATGTTAGAAGAATATCCAGGCTGAAAAACCTCAAGCATGATGCTCTGAAGATGAAGCAAGCAGGCTTAAGAATAGAAAAAAGACATGGACTAAAATGTTGTGATTTGAAGAAACAGGGACAGATAAAGTTGAAGTGGTGGATAGGAGCCCGATCCTGGAATGCTCTCTTTATTTAACTCCCTTACTAATCAAAATGTGCATCTCCAAAGTCCCTCTTGCACCTGTTTTGAATTCCATTTCCCAGACTTTCTAAGGCTCTTTCTTGTTATTCAGGCCTCTAAGTAGAAATACACTTCTTCACTGTAGACTTCCCTAGAAACCTATGTGCACACATGAATACACACACACACACCAGCAAGAGTCAAATACTTTATCTTGTTTTGTGTCCTTAATAACAATTGTCACTATTTAAAATGTTACTGGCCCTGACCAGTTGGCTCAATGGTAGAGCATCACCTGACTTATGGACATCCTGTGTTCAATTCCTGGTCAGTGCACATAGAAGCGACCGTCTGCTTCTTCACCCCTCCTTCTCTCTCTTCTTGTTCTCTCTCTCTCTCTCTCTCTCTCTCTCTCTCTCTCTCTCTCTCTCTCTCGCCCTCCAACAGCCATGGCTAGGTTGGAGCAAGCTGGTGCTCATACACTAAAAGAGCTCAGTTGCCAAGCAATGGAGCAACAGCCCCAGATGAGCAGAGAATCGTCCCATAGGGGGCTTGTTGGGTGGATCCCTGTTGGGTGGCATGCAGGAGTCTGTCTCTCTGCCTCCCCACTTTCCACTTAAGTAAAAAAAAGTGTTTTTTTTTAATGTTACTGATAGGTATGTGCACACACACATGCACACACACCACTAGATTGCAAGCCTATGAGAGAGCAAGAACATTTTCTCTTATTCACCAGTATATTTCCAGCATCTAGAACCATACTTGGCATATGAGAGGTACTCAGAATTATTTGAAGGATGAGGTCATTGTCCATGGGAAGCAGATTCTGAGGCAGAGATTTGTGCTCAGGAAGTTTACAGGTAGTGGTCTTGGAAAAAAACACATGTAATAGAGTGAGGAGAGTAGAAATGGACAGAGGGATGAATTGAACTATGACTCAGATACTACTGAACTACGATGGCCCTTCAGAGATGCTCTCAATGGAGACTCTACAGGGATCAGCCTGGTAGTTCCACATGAACCAGACATTGCAAGTAGGCTGCCTCAGTTGAGGCAACTCCTTCAGCCAGAGCAAGGCCTGAAGAAGCATTCAGCTGCAACCCATTGGCAGCCAGCACTCAAGACAAGTATGGAATTCAGGGTTTCAGCGTGATAGGCAGCACATCACAGCACCTATTGCAATAAATGAAAAAATGAATGCTTTCTCACTACCTAACCTTAAAATGTCTCTAATGTAGTTGACCATATCCAATATAGTTTTGTCAATCCTATAATGTGGCGCACCCCTCTCCTCATTTTAACAACACTGTGTATAAAATGTATATGTATACATTACCCAAAAGTTACTTCTACCCTAGAAGATTTTTAAATGTGTTTCTGTCACAAATAGTTCCAGTTCATTTGTTAACCTATTTCATTCTAGCTCTTAAAAATAAATAAATTTCTTTTATAGGCATGTCACAAACATTTTCATGAGGACTTTAGAGTCAGGAAATGAACCTGTTTAAAGTTTTATCTCCACCAACAGAGACAGCCCTATAGATAGTAATAAATACTTTAGGTTTGTTTTATTTGGTGTCTTCTTATAACCTGGCTATTTTTCTGCCTTTAGCCATAATGAAAATTCAAGTGATCCTCCAGTTCCTCTGCTTTCTCTTGATTTGTGAAGGTTTTTTTATTGTTTCTTTTGATATGTGAATTGGTTGAAAGTAATAATAATAACACTGAACTGGGACAAATCATTGCTGAAAAGTATGGCAAATAAATATGGAAGTGATAATATAATAGTCATTTCACTAGAAATGCCCAGGTCTCAGGGAGCTAGATACAGGCAAACAGTTTTGTCTCATGTTTTAGAGAGTTGTTTTCATATGCAATTTTCATGTACTAATAGAGGAATTTATGACTAAAATAATCCAGTATAATAGCTCTTTCTTTTTAAATGTTCTGTTTAAAAATACCAATGTGTAGTGAAGTAACTAGAAAGCACAAGAAATCATTTTCAAGTTCAAGTTGGGAAATCAGTCTCTCTACTGTACAATATGCTCAACATCCTCCTCCACCCTCATCAGATGATTCTAGGCACTGGGTTTTGACTAGACAGAGACTCTTAAGTCATCCAAACACAGGACCAGGAAGATGAGAACCATCTGAGCAAGTCACATATAAACAGGAAGAGGGAGAGGGCAGTCCTTGGTAATTCTCTTGGTATGAGGTCTGTTTTCTTGAACCACCTGGGGCATGAGACATGGGTAGTTTGGCCAAGTTTAAAACATCAAAAAACAGAGGTGGCATTGACAGTAAAATTGATCAGCTTTAATATAAATTGGTGCAAACACTATGAAAAACAGTATGGAGATTCCTCAATGTTTAAAAATAGAACTACCATATGACCCAGAAATTCCTTCTGAGTATTTATTCTAAGGAATGAAATCACTATCTCGAAGAGATATCTACCTCCTCACCATGATCACTGTAGCATTATTGACAACCTCCAGAACATGGAAACAACCTAAGTGTCCACTAAAAGATAAATGGATAAAGAGGTGTGGCCTATATATAATGGATTATTCAGCTTTAGAAATTCTGCTGTTTGTGACAACACAGATAAACTTTGAGGGCATTATGCTAAGTGTAATCAAGTCAGACAGATAAACACTATATGATCTCACATATATGTGGAATCCAAAGAAAACCCTGAAGTAATAGAAACAGAACAGACTGGTAGTTACAAGAAGTAGGAGGTAGGGAGGATGGGTAAAGGTGGTTAAATGGTACCAACTTCCAGTTATAAGATAAATATATTCTGGGGATATAATATTTAGCATGGTGACTACAGGTAACAATACTGTATTGTATATTTGAAAGTTGCTAAGAGAGTAGATTTTAAAAGTTCTTGTCAAACACAAAAAATTGTAACTATGTGAAATGATAGATGTGTTAACTAACCTTACTGTGGTAATGATTTTGCAATATATAGACATATAAAATCACTACATTGTATACTTTAAACTTACACAATGTTATAGGTCAATTATATCTCCATGAAGCTGTGGAAATTAATTAACTAAATTGACCACCTTAAAGTGAGTAGAAAAAATATATCCTAGTCATGAACTGTAGTAACTAGTGGTAGGCGAAGAAATGGCATATTGGTGGCATAAGGAATGTTTTTCAGCCAAGTCCATTTTTATTTCATGGGTGGACATGCAGACTAGCTGACCTGTGTCTCAATGCCGCATCCTAACATTCTTAAGCCAGTTTCCACCTTGGCCAGTGATAAACTTCATCATGTTCATCTATCAATATAAGTGAGAACCACTGAACTGAACTTTGTCCACAATCATTTTTTTAAACAAGAGAGAGACAGACAGACAGACAGGAACAGACAGGCAGCGACAGACAGAAAGGGAGAGAGATGAGAAACATCAACTCATAGTTGTGGCACCTTAGTTGTTCATTGATTGCTTTCTCATATGTGCCTAGACGGGGTGCTCTAGCCAAGCCAGTGATCCCTTGCTCAAGCCAGCAACCTTGGGCTTCAAGCTGATGACCTTTGAGCTCAAGTCAGAGACCATGGGGTCATGTCTATGATCCCACATTCGAGCCGGCGACCTTGCGCTCAAGCAAGCCACCTTGGGGTTTTGAATCTAAGTCTTCAACATCCCAGGTAGATACTTCATCAACTGTGCCATTGCCTGGTCAGACTGTCCATATTCATTATTAGTGGTTTGCTAAATAAAATGAGAGATAAGTGGGAGAAAAGAAAATATAAAATGGAAAAAGGAGAAAGAAATTTGATTGGGGCGTTTTACTGAGATTAATGACACACCATTGGAATGCATGGAGCATTCCTCACTCTGACACCATCATAAATATTGAAATTCTTCCAGAAAACCTTTTTTACAGAGATGAGGTAGGTTATTACCTGCATCATATGAACATGGGAAAGCTCACTATTCTCTAGAATACTTTTCCATTAAATGAGTAATGTGAGAAGTACCACATATTGAGCTTCGCACCTTTGGTGTGACAGTAAAAAAATGGGAGATCAAGTAATGGTGATAATAATTCTCCCTGACAATTTTGCCAAGGACCAACTCTTGCTCTTTTTGGTTATAAGCCAATTTTATGGATAGATGCTGGTTCCTGAAAAGAACTTTACAGATGAGGTGATACAATTTTCACATTCTATGAATGAAAAATGAGATGAGGGGAAGAGCCAAAGAGAACAGATGACATGCTCAGGTTATTTAATAGGACAGAGACAGAGCTGGGTCTGGAATGAGGGTCTTCTGACATGCAACCTAAGCATTATTACCACCTCTGGTTTTCTACAAGGTTCTATTTCCATAGGGCTGATCTGAATTGATATGTGAGAGTCATAAGATGATAGAATGGCAGATTCAATGAAGTATTTAAATAAATCTTTTGGTTAATGTATAGGGTTAGATCATAGATGGTCAACTTGGTAGAAGTTGAATATGGTGTGAAAAAATACACCATAATACATTACAGTTGGATATTCTAAAAGCCTCTATTTTTCATTTATTATAAACTACAAACAGAACAATTGGACAAAATCTTCCTGGCTGGGGTAGAAGAATGTATGAAGATTCTGAATATTTTTTTTTGTAACAGAGATTAAAACAAGAATTGAACCAACTTCCCTTCTTCACACTCAAGGATATTAGAATCTTTAGTGGAACATGTTTTGGGTATTTATCAGAAATGAAGTTAGGTTCAAAATACCAGGCTAAAGCCTATTTCTTATATAGCTAATATCATGCATAGAATGTTCTTAAAGTTTCACTTTATTTATTGAGCAAATGCTTAACTTCTTTTTGTTTGGTTGGTTTTTTATTAATTGAATTTATTAGGATGACACCGGTTCACAAAACCATACAGGGTTCAAGTGTACAACTCAAGAAAACACCATCTGCACACTGCATCATGTGCCCTCCACCCCAAGTGAAGTCTCTTTCTGATTTGTAGATGACTGCACCCTGAATGTGTGCATTTAGAGTAAAAACAATGTAAAACTATTTCCATTGCTCAGAAAACAACCAGAAGCTTTTCTAAGTTTTTCAAAGCAGCTTTTCTGAGGAAGCTCCACAGCATTATTTCTATAGGTAAAAGACAATAGTAATTTTATTAGGACCATTGTAGGATAAAATATGAGTGTCTTCAAGGCAGTCTGTGATCCTGCTCTCTAACGTTTCCTTACCACTCTTCTCCTTGCTCATTCTGCCCAGCCACCCTCAATTCCTTCTACTACTCAAACGTCCCCAACTTCTACTCATCTCAAGGCCTTGGGATGAGAAGATGTCCTCTCTTTCTCTTCCCCAGATCTTTGAATGACTCAATTGTCTCCCAAGTTAGATATTCGCTTAAATACATCTCCTCAGAGGCCTTTCCTGACCAGCTCATCTCAAGTAGAATACTACGATCATTTCTTCAAAGTTTCTGGCATCTTGTGAAATTATTTATTTCTTTTTTATGTATTTATTGATTATCCTCTCAGTGACCTTCATGAGGACAGGAACCTTATTTTCATTTTCATTGCTAAATCTCCTGTCCTAACATCGTACCAAGCTCACAGTAGCCACTCATTAAAAAATAATGTACATTGCCGTGGCTGGATAGCTCAGTTGGTTAAAGTGTCATCATAAACCATTGTTGCAGGTGGGATCCCTGGCCAGGGTACATCAAAAATCAACAAATGAATGCATGGATGGGTGGAGCAATAGATTGATGTTTCTCTTTCTCCTTCTCTCTCTAAAATTAATCAATCAATAAATTTTTTAAAATACTATATATTAAATAACTGATTAAATAAACAATTAATATGGCAGTAGTTTCCATTCCTTATTCACCCATCCAAAGACACAAAATGAATTGTACAATGCCAAAAAGCTCATAGGCCTAGGATTGGTAGGTATCAGGAGCACTTAATAATAAAAATGTAAGAAAAAGTTCCTACTGTGACTCTTATCTGTCAGACAGCTTATTCACACATTCACTAAGTCCACTAAAATCTTATGGATAAGTACTTTTATTATTTATTCCATTTTACAAATAAGAAAACCAAGATAAAAGAACTTAAGAAACTTGCTCAGAGTTGTGTATTTGATACTGGGGTCGTGAACCTATGGCTCACGAGCCAGATGTGGCTCTTTTGATGGCTGCATCTGGCTCACAGACAAATCTTTAATAAAAAATATAATAACATTAAAAATATAAAACATTCTCATGTATTACAATCCATTCATTTCCTACTGCTCATGTTCATGGTTGTGGGTAGCTGGAGCCAATCACAGCTGTCCCTGGGACAACACCAAATTTTTATTGGATAATGCATAACGTACATGGATTGTTGTGAGGTCTGGAAGTAAACTTCCTCCTTTTAATCAAGTAGTCAGCTAGCTAGTTGCAGAAACCCTTTTGACGAAGAAGATGGCTAAAAGAAAAAAAGATGAGGAGTATCATACTTTTCAGCAGGAATGGACAGAGGAATTTGCCATTGTGGAGAGGGCAGGTTCTACAGTGTGTCTAATATGCAATGATAAAATTGCATCGATGAAATGATCAAATATAAAGCAGCACTTCGACACCTGCCATAGTACATTTGCATCAAAATATCCAGCAGGGGACAGCAGGAAGAAAGTATGTCAAGAGCTACTGTGCAGAGTGCAAGCTAGTCAGCAGCAACTCCGTGTTTGGACCCAACAAGGTGACTGGAATTCAGCTAGCTTTGCTGGTGCTTTAGCAATTGTAAGAAATGAAAAAAGCCATTCACAGATGGGGAGTATGCCAAAACATTCATGCTTGATGTTGCCAATTAACTTTTTGATGACTTTTCGGATAAAGACAAGATAATCAAACGAATAAAAGACATGCCTCTGTCGGCAAGAACTGTTCACAATTGTACCATCATGATAGCAAATCAAATTGAGGTAACACAAGTGAAGGATATAAATGCAGCACCATTCTTTTCTCTCACTTTGGATGAGTCAACAGATGTAAGCCATTTATCCCAGTTCAGCGTTATTGCAAGGTATGCTGTTGGTGACACACTATGTGAGGAAAGTCTTGCTATTTTGCCTATGAAAGAGACAACAAGAGGGGAGAATTTATTCAAGTCTTTCACTGAGTTCACTAAAAACAAAAAAATCTACCAATGGATAAACTTATTTCGGTGTGTACTGATGGTGCTCCGGGCATGGTGGGGGAAAACAGAGAATTTGTAGTGCTTCTTCATGAACATGAAAAAAGATCCATCCTAAGTATTCACTGCATCCTACATCAGGAGGCACTTTGTGCTCAGATGTGTGGTGAACAGCTTGGTGAGGTGATGTCGCTGGTCATTTAGGTGGTCAACTTTATTGTTGCCCGAGCTTTAAATGATTGCCACTTTAAATCACTGTTGGATGAAGTTGGAAATAATTGTCCTGGTCTGCTTCTACACAGCAGTGTGCATTGGTTGTCAAGAGGAAAGGTGCTCAGACATTTCGCGGCTTGTCTAAGCGAAATCCGGACTTTTCTTTTTTTTTTTCTTTTTTGTATTTTTTCTGAAGTTGGAAACCGGGAGGCAGTCAGACAGACTCCCACATGCGCCCAGCCGGGATCCACCTGGCACGCCCACCAGGGGGCAATGCTCTGCCCATCTGGGTCATCTCTCTGTTGCAACCAGGGCCATTCTAGTGCCTGAGGCAGAGGCCACAGAGCCATCCTCAGCGCCTGAGCCAACTTCGCTTCAATGAAGCCTTGGCTGTGGGAGGCGAAGAGAGAGACAGAGAGGAAGGAAAGGGTGAGGGGTGGAGAAGCAGATAGGCGCCTCTCCTGTGTGCCCTGGCCAGGAATCGAACCCAGGACTCCTGCACGCCAGGCCAACACTCTACCACTGAGCCAACAGGGCAGGGCCCAGACTTTTCTTGAAATAAAAAATGTCGAGCAACCTGAGTTAGTTAACACTGAGTGGCTCCTGAAATTCTAGTATTTTGTGGACATGACTGAACATCTGAACCAGCTCAATGTGAAAATGCAAGGTGTTGGAAATACAGTCTTATCCTTTCAACAAGCAGTGTTTGCATCTGAAAACAAGCTGGAGTTCTTCATCGCCGACATTGAAATAGGTTGTTTACTACACTTTGAAAAACTAGGAGAGTTTAAAGGTGCATGCACAATAACTGACCCTGCTCAACATCTTGATCTCCAGCAGTTAGCAGGCTTCACATCTAATATCCTGCAGTCATTCAAAGCACACTTTGGAGAATTTTTTGAGTGCACTCGTCTTTTTAAGTTCATCACCCATCCGCACGAGTGTGCAGTGGACAGCGCTGACCTAAGTTACATCCCTGGTGTCTCCATCAGAGATTTTGAGCTACAAGCTGCTGCTGACCTGAAGGCCTCAGACATGTGGGTGAATAAGTTCAGGTCACTAAATGAAGATTTGTAAAGACTTGCATGACAGCAAGTAGAGTTGGCGAGCAAACACAAGTGGGGAGAAATGAAAAAATTTCAACCTGCTGACCAGCTGATTGTCAAAACTTGGATCGTGCTTCCCATCACATACCACACACTGCAGCATGTGAGTATTGCTGTAGTGACAATGTTTGGCTCTACGTATGCATGTGAGCAGTCTTTCTCATATCTAAAGAATGTTAAGACCAACCTACGATCACATTTAATGGATGGAAGTCTCAACGCCTGCATGAAGCTTAACCTCACCACATATCAACCAGACTACAAAGCCATCAGCAAAACCATGCAGCACCAGAAGCTGCATTAATGGTAAGAAGTACTTTATTCATCATTGGTTAGCAATAGCATAACAACATTATTAAAAAGAATTCAGATACTTATTGTACTTTAAAAGTGTTGGTCTTACATAAAATGCACACATTTACTTGTAATTAGTGTTAAACATATTGTATGGCTCTCATGGAATTACTTTTTAAAATATGTGGCATTCATGGCTCTCTTAGCCAAAAAGGTTCCAGACCCCTGATTTAATAGATGGTAAAGCTCAGATTTGATCCCAAGCAGTCTGATTGCATTTAAGAATTATCTTTATCTCTTCATTTTCAGTACCCCACCAAGCTACCCTAATTCTAAAAACAATGGAAGCTTAATTTGCTATACTCTTAAGAGAGGATGATTTAGAAAATACAGTGGTACCCTGAGATATGAATTTAATTAATTCTGTAACCAAGCTCGTAAGTCAGTCAACTCGTATATCAAACTGCCAATACTGGACCCATGCGCCAACATGCCAACTAGCCGCATCTTCCCGAATCACGATTCATATCTCGGAATTTCGCTTGGATCTCTAACAAAAATACAGACTGAGTTGCAGCTAGTATCTTAAAAATTCATATGTTGATCTTTTTATATCTCAAGGTACCACTGTACTCTAAACCTTCTGGGAACATCAATCTATTCTATTTCTTAATGTAATAAACACAGAAATATTTCATCTTGGTTACCTGAAGACTGGGGTCATGTGAGCTTTACCATAAATGGCAAATATTTTCCATCTTTTATTTGCCACGTTTGACTGTGATTACCTCAGTAGATTTTACAATAATGTGTAAATAAACTTCTTATGACACAAAGAAAAGAACTTGCTTATAAAGGGACAAAAGAAGGGGACTAAATCTAGAATCTAGCTTTTGTTTTCTGAACTTTAGCATTCCTTGATAATGCAAGCCAAGCAATAAACTTAAAAGCATTCTGAAAAATCTTTACCTTGCCAGTAAAGGATCTAAACTCTTTAAATTTCCAAATCTTACTTTAAGACTTGTTTTTTCTCATTTGGTAGGTGAGTTATTTTCAGAGTGAATAAAAAGTCAAAAGGTATGTTATTTGTTTCCTCTTCTTATTTTAAAGACTATGTTACTGGTTATAGTTGTGAAAATTTTTGAATTGGGACCTTCAAATAAGCTTTTCGAAATGTCAGGTTATGCCAGGGTGGTGCATACATAAAGCCTCCCACTGAAGAAATTAAGCTGTCTCAAAATTCCTTTGGAGGAAGTTCCAACTCTCAGTGCTGGATGGAAGGTTTGGGATATTGAATTTTGTGTTTATCAGAGCAAATAAAGAGAAAATTCAGTCCCTTAATAAATTTAAAGGAAATCCCTGAGCGATATATTGTCCCCCTTTAAGCAGGCAGTCTGTGTGAAATATTTTATTGTAAAATAAATCAATACCTTGAAGCAACCAAAGTAGTATATATGTTTACATAATCCCCCTAGCTTTGAAACCTCTTTTTCTGTATAATTATGTTTTAAAAATCAAAGAAAATTCATCTCTGATGTACTATTAAACACACCAACAAATCCAAAATAAATAACTAGGGGAAAGACCTAATTTTATTTGATAGTTCACAGAATGAGATATTGGCTCAAATTCATTTTCAACCAGGATGGTTTATATGAGCCCACAATCCCTGGTTAATCTCAATGGGAAACTCTTGTTAAGTTGATGACTCTAATGTACATGAAGTTCAGCTGAAGATAATTAAAGACTTTTAGATAGAGTTGTCAGTGTAAGTACTATCATTGCATCCATTCCCACAGCGACAAAGTGTTCAGGCAAAGATAAACTATAAATGTGCCCGATGTGGAGGCAAGGGAAGAAAGTGAAAGAAGATGGAAGAGGAAAGGAAAGAGAAATGAAATAAAAAGATAAAGGAAAGATAAGAAAAAACATTTTGCCTTTGCCAGATGGTTCAAGAGCATCTTGGTTTGGGATTATTATTTATCTGCAGAAGGTAAATGGCCTTTGGATTTAGAATATTTGTACTTGATAATCACACATTACTGAAAGATGGTCTGTGCAAACATTTTGGGCTCAAGGGTACAAGGAAATATATATTATACATTAGAAAACTCAATGTACAGCCTTGTGTATTCTATTTTATGATTTTTTTATTTATTGCTTTGAGAGAGAGAGAGAGAGAGAGAAGTGGGCAGTGGTGGGATTCAAGTAATTTAACAACCATTAGGGTTATTCTCTGCCCTAATAACCATTTTAAGTATAAAAAACTGATATACCAAAAGGTAGTTTATTACTTCATGCATTTAATACTTAAATAAGAACAATAAAAGAGGTACACAAAACTAGATTATGCTATAAGAAAGAGTTTTAAAATATTAATGAAAAAATATTAAATAATACCTGACAAAAAACAATAAAAATATTATTTAAGATATTTCCATATTGCTTCTTGATTGGCGTTCTTTGCAATTTTTCACCTATGGACAGAATGAACATTACTACAGGTGCTTAGAATATGCTGTTATGTAGATGAATGTTTAAAAAGTAAATAATGTAAATTTGTGATTTCCACCTTGGATGGCTGAGCAGGCACCCATCTTAGAGAGAACCCTGATTATAAGTGCCATTTTAACAACCAGTTCGCCAAACTCAACAAAAAATTAGGTATCAGTTCTGCTGAGCCAGTGCAAACCGGCTGAATTCCACCATTGGAAGAGGGGTGGAGGAGTGAGAGGCATCAACTCATAGTAGCTGCTTCTCATATATGCCTGGACTGGGCAAAGCCAGGGTTTTGACAGTAACCTCAGCATTCCAGGTTGATGCTTTATATACCGCGCCACCACAGATCAGGCATATATTTCTTTCATATTTGAAATATCTTCACTGTCTTCAAAAGGCTATTCAAACAGTCTTCAAACTCTTTGGAATTGTCTTGACATTTGCTAATATAGTAGCTGTGAGTTTTGGCCATAGCAAATGGTAAGAAACCTAGATAATTGATCCTATTCTCATTGCCTGGATGAAGTTAATAAAGCTTCTGAGTCTAGATCTAAGGAAATATTACTACTATTAAAACTTATTAGTGTCTGCAAATTGTACTCCATAGAACACTGGACCTGTGTAATAGTAATCAGTTTTCTAGAGACAAAAACAATAAATGATCCATTAAGTTTGAAAAATGGATTTCAAAATGAAGATAAAATCATATGATCATATCAATAGGTTCAGAAAAAGCATTTGACCAAAATCCAGCATCCATTTATGATTTTATAAAACTCTCAGCAAAGCAGGAATAGAGGGAACACACCTCAACATCATAAAGGCCATATATGACAAACATACAGGTAACATTATACTGAATGGGGAAAAGCTAAAAGCATTTTCGTAAGATTAGCAACAAAGCAAGGCTATCTACATTCACCACTTTTATTCAACATAGTATTGGAAGTCCTAGCCACAGCAATCAGATAAGAAAAAAATATATATAAAAGGCATCCAAATTGAAAAGAAAAAAAAACTGTAATTATTCACAGATGACATGCTAACAGAACCCTAAATATTCCACTAAAAGAAAAAATACTAGAACTGATAAATGAATTCAGTAAAGTAGCAAGATACAAAATAAGTATCTTGAAATCAGTTCCAGTTTTATACATCAATAATGAAGTATCTGAAAGGAAATTTAAAATATAATCCCATTTATAATTGCATCACAAAATAAAATACCTAAAAACAAAATTTTAAAAGTTGGTAAAAGACCTGTACTTAAAAAATTATAAGACACTGAAGAAAGAATTTAAAAACACAAATAAATCAAACCATGCTCATGGAAAGAAAGAACTAATACCATTAAAATGTTCATACTACACAAAGTAATCTATAGATTCTATGCAATTGCAAAAATTATCAAAATATCAATGGTTGTTTCACAAAACTAGGACAAATAATCCAAAAAGCCATAGGAAACCACAAAAGACCCTGAATAGCCATAACAATCCTGAGAAAGAACAAAATTAGAGGTAATATAGTACCTGATATCAAACTTTACTACAAGTCAGCAGTATTCAAAACAGCATAGTACTGGCATAAAAACAGACACATAGATAAATGAAATGGAACATAAAGCCCAGAAAATACAACAACAATAACAAAAACCCACATATTTGGTCAATTAATATATGACGAAGGAGACCAGAACATACAATGGGGTAAAGACAGTCTATTCAAAAAATAGTGTTGGGAAAATTGGACAGATATGTGCAAAGAATGAAACTAGACTACTTTACACCATATACAAAATAAATTCAAAATAAGTTAAAGACTTAAATGTAAGACCTAAATCCACAAAACCCTTAGAAAATAACATAGGCAGTAAGCTCTCTGACATTGCTTTTAGTAATATTTTTTCTGATATATCTCCTCAGGCAAGGGAAATAAAATAAAAAATAAGGAAATGGGACTACATTAAACTAAAAAGGTTTTGCACAGCAAAGAAAACCATCAACAAAATGAAAAGACAACCTACTGTATGAAGAGATATATTTGCCAATGATATATTCAGTAAAGGGTTAATATTCAAAATTTATAAAAAAATTCATACAACTCAATACCGAAAAACAAACAATCCAATTTAAAAATGGGCAAAGGACCTTAATAGACACTTCTCCAAAGAGGACATACAGATAACCCAGATAACCAATAGATATATGAAAAGATAATGTCATTAATTCTCAGAAAAATGCAAATTAAACCACAATGAGATGTCACCTCACCCTATCAGAATGGTTATTATCAATAAACCAACAAACAAGTGTTGTCAAGGATGTGGAGAAAAAAGGAACCTTCGTGCATTGTTGGTGGGAGTGTAGATTAGTGCAGCCACTATGAAAAACAGTATAAAGTTTTCTCAAAAAATTAAAAATAGAATTGCCTTATAACCTAGAGATTCCACTTCTGGGTAAACATCCAAAGAAATATACATTTATTTGAAAAGATATATTCACCCAATTCACCCCTATGGTCATTGCAGCATTATTTACTATAGCCAAGCTTTGGAAGCAACTCAAGTACCCATCAATAGGTGAGTGGATTAAAAAGTGGTGGTACATATATACAATAAAATATTACTCAGCTATAAAAAAGAATGAAATCTTACAATTGGTGACAACATAGATGGACCTGGAGAGAATTATGCTAAGTGAAATAAGCCAGTCAGAGAAAGACAAGTACTGTATGATTTCACTTGTATGTAGAATATAAAGAACAAAATAAAAAAATAAAATACAAACAGAATCCTAGATACAGAGAAGAAATTGAGGGTTCCCAGATGGGAGGGCGTTGGGGATAACTGGATGAAAAAGGTGAAGTGATTGAAAAATATAGATTGGTAGTTGCAAAATAGCCATGGGGATGTAAAGTACAGCATAGGGAATATAGTAAATAATATTGTGATAACTATGTATGGTGACAGGCAGGCATTACAATTATTTGTAAATTATATAAATGTCTCATCACTATGCTGCAAACCTAAAACTAATATATATAAAATAATACTGAATGTCAACTATAGTTGAAACATAAAAAAACAAAACAACAAAGAAAATCTTGGATTTCAACAAAATGTAAATCCAGTCACATGACTCTTCATGAATAGAAATTTATGTCAAGTTTTCCAAACCCTTTTTTTATAATTAAGATAAAATTGGGTAAATAATATATAAGGTCCAGGTGTATAACATTATAAGTGAATATTTGCATCCACTACAAAGTTATCACCACCAAAAGTCTAGTACCATCCCTCATCACAATAATGACCCCCCTTCACCCATTTCACCCAAATATATTCTAGACCAATTCCTACTTCACCTTCACCAAACAATCTCTATTTTCTTTCGGGAGTAACCAGATAGCTACAGAATAAGAAGACAAGCTTTATTTTAGTTAAAATTAGATTATTTGAGGAGCAGCAAAAGTCTGGGTTTTTTTTTTTAATTATTTTAACACTTTAATAACTCCTAAAGTTCCAGGGGTAGCTGAAATCATCCCCACTATAGTAGAAAAACCAGACCTTGGGAATCTGTCAATATCAAAATAAACCAAGGCTCAAATCTGGGCCTTAGCAACCACTTGCTGCATGGCCTTGGGTAAGGTCTCATCATCTCTGAGCCTCTAATTTTCCTCTCTAATGCGAGGGTAGGCATGGAAATCTCAACACTGTATAAGGATTAAATGAAACAACATGTGAAAGAGCATTTCTTCTTGGCGTCAGAGTTGATACACCATTAAAGTAAGTTCTTTTCCCCTTTTTCTCTCCTCCCTCAGAAAATACCCCACTCTGGAAGCCCAAAGTGAACATTTTAGGAAAACTGATGAAGTAAATAAACTTTGCTGTTATGCTCAACAAAATAACATTGAGAAACACTCTTTGGCATTCCAGTATGGGTGGAACAGATACACAAGTTGGATTACACCCACAGATGATGAAACTTCTAGACCGTTCCTCATGAGACTCCCTTCTGGAAAGGCCTCCTGTCAAAAACCACGGAGATCAATCTTGTCCCAAAGGTCAGTGTGTTTTGTCACCTCCTGTCTAGACTGTTGCAATACTTAAGACCCAGACCTCCCACAGGGAGCTGTCCACTGACAGCGGATGACTCAGATATGACAGCAGGCCTGCTGGTTAGGTGAGGCAAAGGCAAGCCTAGCACACCCCAGTGGACTCTCCTCGGCCTTGGCTGCTGTTTTACGTCAAGTCCAATTTACCATCTGGGCTCTCAAATTAAATCTCTAGGTGGTGATGAGCCTGGCTTGCTGGTAGACCTTGTCATTCCACACTACCTGCTGATAACTTGTTGGACATGGAGATATTGGAACACAATACAGATATCTCTACATTCAAGTCTGTTTTCAATTCTAATAACTGGCCCCATGTGTGCTTCTAGTTAATGTGTCTATATGCCAGGCCCAAGAGCAGTCTGCATGCCACTCTGCCTCCCCAGACCAGAGACTGGGGTTCAGAACATCTCAAAGGATTAAAGAAGTAAACCGAGCATAGAGAAGTCAAAAAGGGGAAGGGTCAGAGGTATGCTAAATTTACTAAAACTTGCTAAAATTAACATTCTTGTACCCAATCCAACCCTTTCCCAGGTCACTGTCTTGCATTGCTTGAAATTCAAAATACATTCTTACCTAAAAATCCAGAAGGTGCCCCATTGGACTTTTTCCAGTAGGGATGGTATTATCATCAACATTCTCTATCATCTCCTCTTATAACCAGCATTTCTAATAGTTTTATTTTAAAAGTCACTGTGAGAAAGTACAGGTATCTAACATAACTGCTCTGTGCAAAGTGGGTTTCTAAAAAGAAAACTGGTCCTTTTCAGGAATCTACTTCTATCACCTTGACCAAGCATTATGGCCTTCTAAATACAGGAAAGTTGATCTTCTTATCACTTACGAATTTTCCAAAAGCGTATTTACTTTTATTTAGATGCATTTGGGGGAGAGAGTTTATACCTCAATATTGTATCACTCAGTCTGCCATCACCCTCTCTGTCATGGGCAGTTGAGAGAACATGGAGGCATAAACTAGATCCTGTCCTTCAATCACAAACTATACAAAATTAGGGTACACAAAAGCTATAGCAATGACTATTTTAAAGGAGTTTCAAAGAAACTATGCTCCATTTCTATCTAAGCAACTCCCCAGAGCTTCTTTGATTCAACACAGCCTCTGATAATTCTTTCATTTGCATTTTCTACTTTTTCTCATGCAATACCCTCCCTCGACACAAAACAAGATGGAACATTCTATATAAAAACAAACAAACTTTTAGACTAAGATTCCATCTAAATGTGTGCAGTCTGTATGGGATCAGACATATTTGCTTTGAAGTTGCCCAGGAGCAAAACTCTTTCCATATCAAGATTATTAGCAGGAATGTGTACGTTAGTGCTCAGGCTATTCTTTGCCTTCAAGTTCCTCTTCGAATAAAACTCAAGAGGATTGGGAGGTTTCTAAATGATTTTCTTTCCAAGCAGTCTGTCATTCTTGGTGCATCACCCTCACTTTCCAAAAATGGCACAAAATCCAGACAAACTCTTCCAAGAAGAAATTATGTCATTCCTTAATCCTATGCTGCCACTTAAGTAACCCAAACAAGTTCTCTTCCCAGTGGAGAATAAATGCACCCCTTGTTCTCTCTGCAGGCCAGGGATGGGATTTTGGTTCTCTTGGCTTGATTCTTCCTTGGTGTAACCACAGAAACAAACACGAGTGATTTCTTTTTTTAGAATAATATTTTGTACTGAGTGACACTCTCATTGTGATCTACATTCTCTAAACTATTGTCTGTTGTATATTCAATATTTCTGTTTCTTTCAACATTCCCTTTCCCTGTGGGTCTCATTCCTAACTCTTGAATAGTTCTGAAGCAGGACACCTGGACCAATGACATTAGAAGAAATGGAAGAGAAATAAAAAGTATCAATCAAGTTGGGCAATCATCTTAATTGACCATGCAGGTCAGGTTGTTTGAGGCAAGTGAAAATTGTATGCATAGCATGAACAAATCCTAGACTTCTACCCTTTATTTTCTTGCACTTTGATAAGGCTTCAGGGCATTAAGGAAAAAGAATTACTTCTTCCATAAGAAATCTCATTTACAAGAAACTTCTTTTCTTCATTTCTGGGGGTTGGGCATGGAGACAGAGCTTTATATCAGATACAAGAATGATGAGATCTAAGTTCCCAAAGTTATAGCACTGTGGAAACTTCTAGAAAAGTTCCACACCAAAACAAATAAACTACGTGTGTGTGTGTGTGTGTGTGTGTGTGTGTGTGTGTGTGTCAGAGACAGAGACAGAGAGAGGGACAGATAGGAAGGGAGAGAGATGAGAAGCATCAAGTCTTTGTTGTGGCACCTTAGTTGTTCATTGATTGCTTTTTCATATGTGCCTTGATGGGGTGGGGGCTACAGCAGAGCTAGTGACCCTTTGCTCAAGCCAGTGACCTTGGGCTTAAGCCAGCAACCTCGGCCTTCAAGCCAGTGACCTCTGGGCTCAAGCCAGCAAACTTGGGGTCATGTCTATGATCTCACACGCAAGCCAGAGACTCTGCACTCAAGCTGGTGAACCCACTCTCAAGCCGGCAACCTCGGGATTTCGAACCTGGGTCTTCTGCATCCCAGTCCTATGTCCTATCCACTGTGTCACCATCTGGTCAGGCGAAATAAACTACTTTATTAATCGACTTAAGGTACTATTGATAAAAATTTTAGCTGAACTGTATTATCAACACTGAAGGAATAACTACATAAATGTAAATAGTGTGATTGCTGCATTAGAATTGAAGAATTGAAATATACTAAGAAGAAATCTTAAATAAAAGTAAAAAGGGAAAGACTGCACTAAAGAGATCAATGCCTTCACGGGATATAAACTTAGAATAACTCTTGACATTCTCTTTACAATGCAAATTATATTAAAATGTATTAATTCAACAGACATTTATTAAGTGCCTGATCTATAAATCCCACAAAAAATTAATGAAACATACTTCCAAGATACAGAAAATTTGACAAGTAGTTGAGATTAGACAAAATATAAACTTAAATTATAAAATTTTTACATATATCTTTCCATTTGATATTCAAGATAATCCTGTGATTTATGTAAAAGAAGTGTTCATTCTTATTTAATGTGAAAGAAAATTGATGTTAAGAGAAGCTAAATGCTTTGCAACCAAGATCACACAGAAGTAATAAAAACCCAAACCCAGACTCAACCTAGAGTTATCTGACATCAAATCCACTACAATTCATTACCTCTACACTTTAAAGTAAAATGCCACAGGTGCCAAAAGGGAGCCATGTGCAGTGTTACTAGCATTCCTTTTCACTGAGTAGCTCAGAAAAGATTTCATGGAGGTATTTGATCTGAGCCTTGGAAGGAGGGCAAAGTTTTCATAGGCAACAATGGACACAGAGAAAATTACAAGGTGATGGAAATTGTTTAAAAAGAGCAAAAGGTAAGGACGCAAGAACTAGTGTGCATGTAAGAAACAGCGGTCCAGTTCGGCTGGAGTACAACTATGTAAAAGATAGCAGTGGGAGATAAGATTTGGTTTGGAATCAGGTCATGAAGTGCCTTGAATGCCTTACAAAGGAATATGAATACTTTTGGCTGACAATGAAGAATTACTGAAGGCTTTTGGATAGAGAAATGATATAATCAGAATAGAGCTTTAAAAAGATTAATCTGGCAGTAAGATGTAGAATCGTTTGGAAGAGGCTGTGGAGTTGAGGCCAGGGCAATAGTCCAGATAAGAAATAATAGAGGTTTGATCTACCATAGTGGGAATAGAAAGGAAAAAAATAAGAGATAAATAAGAGAAATGTTTAAAATATAGAATCAAAAACACTCTAATTAAATGAGAAAATGAATGAAAATAGGAAGCTTGTCCAAGTGACTGTAAAAGTAATGGCAGTTAGTGAAATAAAAAATAAATAAGAACATTTTTCTAAAGAAATAAAATTAGTTCAGGTTTGGTTGTGTCCAGTGTTCATCAAAGACATTTGTCATAAAAACATGTAGCTGTAAGAAAAAATTACCTACTCTCCCTGCCACACGCTCACCCCTATATACACATCCAGAAACCATGGCAGTTTGATTAAGAACTTAATCATGACATAACTCTTCAAGCACTTGTATAATTAGTATGGGGTTTAAAGTAAAGGCAAGTGTTAGGATAAGTCTAGCTGCTGTTGACAGAAAATCTTCCAAATCTCAGTGGCCAAATACCACAGAATTAATTTTTCACTCAGTTGAGTCTAACTGACATTTTTAGGGACTCCGTATTGTCATTTAAGGACTCATAACTATGTAAGTTCTTTTGTCTGTAACATATGGCTCCCAAGGTCATCTTAGCATTGACATCCAGCTGGCATTTGGGGAACAAGAAAGAGAAAGTACAACTTCATGAAAGGGTTCTGTGACCCAAAACTTAAAATGGTATACATCGCTTTGCCCACATGTTTTAAGCCCGAACTTATATGCCATAGCTTAATAGTAAGAGAGGCTTGGTAATGTGAAAATAACTAAGACTGCTAATGAATAAGAAAATAAATTTGTGGAACAGATAGTTAGCCTCTGCTTTCAGGCCACAAAGTTCAAAGGTAAGGTGTAATTCTCTCTATAAAACACAATTCTCCCTATAAAAATATAAATTACTACTGCCGTTGTGGGAAGAAGTAGTCTAACAAATTATGGGGCAGTTGGCAAAAATGAATCTCTTCTTCCAAATGAATTTGAACCAGATAGCATCTGAGAATTTATTTTTCTTCTTAAAACATGTTGAGTGTGTATGTGTATATGTTTTCCAACAATTATATGCAAGTCTCGGAGAAGTAAAAAGTTATACTTGCAACTTACACCATCAAAGGAACCTCAGTGGGTCATGAGGTCAAGATTCTACCCTCTTTAGGCTCACATGAGTTGGAGTGGCAAAGTCAGTGCTAGACCAACCTGCTCATGCCCTTTCCCCTCACTATTATGGTAAGTGTTATTGCAAATTTGAAAAGCCAGAGTTAGGAAATTTACTGTCAGGAAGCACTGCATCCCAGTGTAAGAGGATGGAATCTAATGAAGATGAGACAAGGTCTCTGAATAGAAGATAAGGTTTCCTAAAATGAAACTGAAGATTTGTATCTTGGAGGTTTAAAGAATTATCCTGAAAAGAGTCAAGAACCTAGGGACAAAGGAACAAGTTTAAGAATGGGGTTCATAAGAAGAACTCTTAAAAATGGTTAACTTGTTGGGTGATTTTTTTCTCTTTTTTTCTCTTTTACTGAGGTATAATTGACATGTGACATTGTATTAGTTCAAGCTGTACAACATAATGATTTGATATATGTATGTGTTATAAAACAATTACCACAGTAAGTTTAATTAATAGTTCTATCACTTCAAAGAGTTAGAGATTTTTTCTTGTGATGAGAACATTTAAGATCTACTCTCTTCAGAAAACAGGTAACCATAGAAAATAAACTTGCATATACTGCTTTTATTATAATTGTGGTTGTTAGCTGAATGAGAACAAATAATAGCTAAAAAACGTTTCAAATGTTAGAAAAATATTTGGGTAAGTTATGACACAACTTTTTGACCTGTTTTCTGAACATTTTACGGGGTAGTGATTTAAGTGCTTTTTAAATAAATTTTGTTGTAAGTCTATGAAAAAAAAAAAGATCTACTCTCTTGCCTGAACAGGCAGTGGCTCAGTGGATAGAGCATCGAACTGGGATGCAGAGGACCAAGGTTTGAAACACCGAGGTTACCAGCTTGAGCACAAGCTCACCAGCTTGAGCACAGGGTTGCTGGCTTGAGCGTGGGATCACAGACATGACCCCATGTTTGCTGGCTTGAAGCTCAAAGTCACTGGTTGGAACCCAAGGTCGCTGACTAGAGCAAGGGGTCACTAGCTCTGCTGTAGCCCTCTGGTCAAAGCATATATTAAAAAGCAATCAATGAACAACTAAGGTGCCACAACAAAGACTTGATGCTTCTCATCTCTCTCTCTTCCTGTCTGTCTGTCCTTATCTGTCCCTCTCTCTGTGTCTCTATTACAAAAAAAAAAATCTACTCTCTTAGAAACTTTCAAATATACACTAGAATATCATTAACTATAGCCACTATGTTGTACATTATATCCCCAGAACAAATATATCTTATGACTTAAAGTTAATACATTTTGACCACCTTCACCTCTTTTGCCCACTCCCTAACCCCTTTCTCTGGCAACTGCCAATCTGTCCTCTGTTTCTACAGTTTGATTTTTTTAATTCCAACAATAGGTGAGATCATACAGTATTTTTTTTTCTCTATCTGACTTACTTCGCTTAGTGCAAAACCCTCAAGATCCATTCATGTTGTTGCAAATGATAGAATTTCCCTCCTTATGTCTGAATAATATTTCATTTTGTACATATGTCTATATATACATATATATACAAAATATATGCATAAATATACACTTCTATACATACATTATACACAGATATGTGTGTATATATCACATTTTCTTTATTCATTTGTTAATGGACACTTAGGTCATTTTTCTTAACTATAAAAATAGGTGTATATCAATAATATGCAATATTAAAGTCTTTCATATATTACAAAGCTCCTTTTTTTTCCCCCTAACTCTTTTCTAAAACTTCAAACTTTATGTAGGATGTAGAGGCAAATTAGAGAAGATGCCGTAAAGAGATAGCTGGCCTGCTCCCTGTATTGTCCAGTCTGCATCCACCCGACTGCACAGGCCTTCAACCTGTAGCAGAGTCAACCCTAGAAAGACTGCTCTACCATGACCTTCCCCAAAGTGAGGAATGCCCCACAGCTGTGTAGGAAGCAGTAGCAGGAGGCCATGTGGAAGAGTAACAGTAAAGCCGAGGACTCAGGGTCAACCACAGGGTACCCTTACCACCTCTCCCTACTAAGGTGAGCCTCGGCCAAGAGAGAAATGTTGACACAGGTCAACTTTTGACATAAGGGTAGTTATGAATTTTCATAAGAGATCAGTAGATTTAGCAATTGGAAAGTTACTGTTGCTTGTAACTCCACCTGTCATACAACACCAACAAGGGAATAGTGCATACAGATGTCTTGGGAACTGTCATCTACCATCAGTCATCCTTCCCAGTTCTCAGAAGGTACACACTCTCTACATTGTTGCTAAAGCCATAAACATAAAATAGAAGTAAAAAAGTTTATCATAAAAATATAAATTTATTCCAAATTTATTTTTAGATGAGGTGGTTTAAAAAAGCATTTGATATTACTACTGGTTTAGCTTTTTTTTTTTTTAATTTATTGTGTTGTAAAATTTTTTCTTCTTGTAAGAGGAAACAGGATAAATTCTGTGGCTTCAAGAGTTTAAATCAGATGCAGAGTAACTCCATCTCAGATGGTACCAGGGCTGACCTATTGGTGGGGAAAAGGGTTCCTGGGATTTCCACTTATCCTATTTAGACCCTCAGAGAGAGACATAAGCAGTAGAATGACTAAATACTTAGAACTGAAAGAGCTCAGATAAGGTCCATTTTATTTGCATTGTTTATTACAAAGTCCATAACAATACAATGTCTTAGATAAAAGCTGAACTAGCATTCAAGTTGAAGTCCTTTGGCTCCCAGACTGATTACTTTTTCAGTACATCACACAGCCTTTCAAGTTCTTATTTGTTATCATTACTAGTAACAGATTAGTATTACTGTGTCAGGCACTTAGCTAAGTTATTTAAATTCAGAATGTTATTTAATATTCCCAATAGTCTATAAAATAAATTCCCTTATTCCCACTTATACAAGAAGATAAACTTAGAAGAGGTCAGCTTAATCCATGTAACATCGCTCACTGTCCAGAAGCCCAAAGAAAAAACTGGAATCCAAAGCCCATTCTCTTCTTACCATGCCAACAACCTACTCTCATTCATTGACTGACAAGTTGATAGTCCCATCTCCTCAGATCCTCTCTTATAATAATTATAGAATTTCATAGTCCTGTGACCCTCTACTACACCCTTCCCCTTCAAATAGATGATAGATGATAGATAGATAGATGATAGATAGATAGATAGATAGATTATAGATGATAGATAGATAGAGAATAGAGATAGATAGATAGATAGATAGATAGATAGATAGATAGATAGATAGATAGATAGATAGATAAGTAGGTAGGTAGATGATAGGTAGATTAGATAGACAGATAGATGATAAATAGCTCTAACCCATATTTGAGTGACTAACTTAAGCAGAAAAAGTTTAGAAATTTTGCCCAAACTCTGCAGCTTTGAGTTCAATTTTCTTCCCTTTCCTTTCAGAAGGCATAATTTGTAGCTTATTACCTCATTGTAGGATGCTTCTACTAGAAAGGGTCATCTTATACTATTCTTTCCACATGAACAAAAACATCACTGAAGCTTTGGTTAGAGAGGAAGAGCATTTGACAAAGAGCTAAAAGACTCTAAATATTACTCCCAACAAAAGGTAGAGAGCCAATTGTGGCAAATGTCCTGAACTTCTGCGTTCAAGTAAATGATGCCTCCTTTAGAAGGAGTCTTGCCTCACAGAACTTCACATTTGTCAGATAAACAATTGCTCAACTTATTATTGAAAATCCTCCTTTGAAATAGTCTCTGAGAAATGTACCCAGTTCTGTGAGGAAGCTATTTCCAAAATAAATCCTGGTTCCTTATACAAAATAAAAGTCTTATTGTCTACGCTTTAGTATGAGACTGTGAGCAAGAAAATGCACTGCTCCCCAAGACTTAGATTTCCCACCTATATGACAGGAAAACAACAATGCCTTGAAGTATGACAATAAAATACGGTAATGATTATAAATGTGATTTTGAAACTATAAAATTCTTTATTCAGATGAGACAAAAGTAGAAAACCAATCTTGGTTGTTTTAAAACCAGCAAAATGTATTGCTTTGTTCATCACTGGCTGAAGATGTCATTTACGAGGTTATGGTGACATTGACCATTCCTGTTTCTTTATTCCCAGAAATATACACACCACATTCAAAAGTTACTCAATATACCAGTCATTACGAAAAAGTTACCATCAACAGAAGACACTACGGGAATGCTGGGTGGTTTTCTTTAAATTTTTTATTGTTTTTTTTTAAATGTCTTAAGAAAGAAGTTTGTGTTAAGCCTTTAACCCTGAAACAAAAATAAAACCTCTGAGTCTAAAAACCCATAGGCTTAAGTTTTCTGTGAACAGTGCTGAACATGCACAATGAAGAAATTATGGCCTATGATGTGAGTCGACTTCTTTGATAAGGGGCCTAAATTTAATTTGTAAACATGTGGCTGTGACCTCTTTGAATCAATGGCTGGAGACTTGAAGCAACGTGTGTGGGCCAGCTGTGGAATTTGGCTCAGCTCCTGGTTGAAGTCACCTCCCTGCTCTAAAAATTCTTTAAATACTGCGCAAGTTGTGTGTCAGTAGAAGTTGCAGGGTGAGGAGGTGTGGAGAGTTGTTAACAAAAGACACCAGATGAGCTCAAGAAACTGTAACAAACTGTTGAGCATTCCACATGTGGGGTTTTCACGCTGTTCCACGGTTCTCTGATGATAGTAATAAGCTTATTGAAAAGGATAAGATTTTCAACTATATTTTTTGTAGAGGGAAGAATGTATGTTACATAGGAAAAGGCCTTGTAATTCAGATCACACTGAAGGTCCACTCTTGCAGGCACTCAAGCTGGCTGAGTTTACGAGAGTACTCATATTCAGGCATGAGCATTATACATATGATCATGATTTACAACAGAATCCAGGAGCTTTCCAAGAGCATGTGGCTCTTAGGTGACCTCCCACTGCGTAAACTTGTACCTGAAGTTTCCTGAAATGTTTTTTTTTTCATATTCACCTGTGTAATTCTAGGCAAAGGTGAAAGCAACATACATAGTTGCTGATATGGACTATCACCAGCAACTTCTGAGTTTATATTCTAACTGTGACATGGTATACGAGTTCAGTTCCAGAATTAGCTGAGAGACCCATATCCTAATTTAGTCAAACATTTAACTCAGTTTTCTCATCCAGGAAATATCTGCCTTAAAATGAGTCTTATTTTATGTAATTTCATTTTATTAACTATGTTGATTTCATGACATAGCATTAGAAATTTTGCTCATAGTGTGCATTATACATTTGCCCTATGTTTCTACAAGAGAATATTCCCATAATAAAAAGTTTTTAAACAGTAAAGCAGAGGGTTAAATTTCTTACAAAAATATACCTGTGATCCCTTTATTTGCCCATTAAATTATATCTAAATTCATTCATTGAATTGAAATGGCAACACATCATCATGTCTTTCCAATAAACATTATTCAAATAGAATAGAATAACTTATTTTAAAATAAAAATTCTCAGAACAAGTGCTTTTCGAGCTTTATAAAAGTTTCAATGTCTGGATGTTCTTTAGCCAGAAAAAAATCTTTTTCAGAGTTACCTTAATTTGATCCCATTAACTATCTGATCTTAGGTAAATCATTTATGCCCCAGATGAATTTTCTCATATGTATATAAAGGGGTATTTTAAATGGTTCTAAGTTACCTTCTAGCCCTACATGTTCTTAAATAATATGATCCCATGGCACCAAATTATTCTATAGAAGTTTTTTCATAGCACTTATATTGAACTATAGCAAATAATTTACTGTTTTAGAGGCTTGGAAGAACTTATGGAATATTTAGTAACTAATCTATGTGCTAAGCCCATAAATATAGGGAGAAATAATACAACCATTTTTAAAACTTAAGGCATAACATAATGGATTCTATGTGAAAAGTTAATAAGAAAAAACATACCCTGGCCGGTTGGCTCAGTAGTAGAGCATCGGCCTGGCGTGCAGAAGTCTCGGGTTCAATTCCCGGCCAGGGCACACAGAAGAAGCACCCATCTGCTTCTCCACTTCCCCCCTCCTTCCTCTCTGTCTCTCTCTCCCCTCCCGCAGCCAAGGCTCCACTGGAGCAAAGATGGCCCGGGCTGGGGATGGCTCCTTGGCCTCTGCCCCAGGCGCTAGAGTGGCTCTGGTCGCAACACAGCGATGCTCCAGAGGGGCAGAGCATCGCCCCCTGGTGGGCAGAGCGTCGCCCCCTGGTGGGCGTGCCGGGTGGATCCCGGTCGGGCGCATGCGGGAGTCTGTCTGACTGTCTCTCCCCGTTTCCAGCTTCAGAAAAATACAAAAAAAAAAAAAAAAAAAAAAAAAGAAAAAAAGTAAAGATGGAATTATTATCTCTATTCAAGAGAGTAGTAAATTGATGTATTCTAAACGTTTTGAGCAAGTATGTTAGCTCTAGCAAAACCAGGCCAAGAAAAGGGAAATATTATTGAGCATCTATGATGTTGCAGGTAGTGTGTTAGGTTTTTTATATATATTATCTCAACAATTCTCCAAGACAAGCATGTTTATCTCCATTTTTAATAAGGAGATGACCAGGATCAGAGAGATTATAATAGCTACTGTTTCAAGTTATTCTGATACTTTTAAGTATAGAATTAAAATAGGGGTGTTTTGGTTACATGTAACAAAACATCTTATTGGCAGTGACTTAAATAATGTTTTATATTTCTTAAACAATCAGAAGTCTGAAATTAAGTAATTCAAGTATTTGTTCAAGAGCTCAACACTGGATCTTCTGCATAATTCTTGTCACCTGATCATTATGGTCACTGATGTCTACAGGTTTGGATCACTCAGAAATACTATAAGAACAAAAGATTCAAAATCTTGCCAGGGTATATGTGTGTGTGTGTGTGTGTGTGTGTGTGTGTTGTGTATGTGTATGTGTGTGGGGGAGGGGTTATGTGTGTGTATATGTGTGTCACATTACTGATGCTGACATAATTGATGGCCAAAAATTATCAAAATCTGGAAGTTCTTGAAAAAATAGTACTACTTGTCTCATAGTCCAGTTTCACTCAGAAAGGCAACTACAGAGATCAAAAGTAGGTACAGATCCACTTGAAAATATAATCACCATGAGGAGAGACTCTCCTCATATAGACATTTAGAGGCATGAGTAAACTATATGCATTTAGTGAAGACTAGTTAATGTAAATAAATGTAATATTCTTTTACCCAATTAAAGTCTTTTTAATGAAATAAATGTACCTGTTGACATGATGGGTTTTCCTTTCCAAGTCTCATATATGGAGTTTGCCACCCATCCATGCTAGAAATAAAATGTTAATTCTGTGAATTCATGTTCATAGTTAGTTGAAAACAACAAAAGTTTACAGCATGACTTGCCCCCACTCTACTAAGGCTCTGGCATTCCTCTTACAATGTGCTTATGAGCAAGTAGAACCACAAACACCCAGGACTGCATAGCTCTAAGCCCTGCCTTTCTACTACATGATGCTTTTTCCCCATCCCTAAAAAAACAATAGCTTTAAAATATCTTTCCATCCCCCTGAAACCACTGTGCATCTTTCTCCAGGATTTTCCTTCTTTTGGCCTTCTTCACCATATCTTTCCTTTTATTAAAATTTCCCCTCTATACCATCTTTGTTATTCCTTTCTTTTATCCTAAAAATTTCTTCACCAAATTATACTATTTAAAAAGTTACAGACATATCAAGTCTCTGTGATTGATATGCTTCTTTACATTCTGTTAAATTGTTTTCCAGATGTCCCCGAGAATTCATATCCCCAGCAGGTTTGGAAAATTAATGTTGCAGCATTTCCTACTGGTCTTTCTGCTTGGTGTTGTTCAAATGGGTGAGGCAGAATTGCTCATAGCATATTTGTTATGCAAAGAGGGTAATTTCAAATATTAAATCTCATATAGACATGTCCCCTTTTATAAGAAAGTTCCACAAATATATATACTTTAAGAAAAAACTATCATCTATCATTCCTGCATAACGTTGAGATGTGTAAATTTCGATAGGATTCTTCCTCTTAAAGCAATGGGAGAAAAAGAAAGACCAATAATACATATACAGTATAATAATAACAAGATAATCATTCTCAGATCATGACCTCAGAAAATAACATCTGGACATATCAATGGTATCCTTTATGAGTGTGGTATGGTGTGTGAAAAGCAGTGAATTAGACACAAGGACTGGACGTTAGTATTCTCACACCTTTTCCCAAGTATGAATACATAACTAAGTAAGATTAACAGCCTGGTGTTTAGCTTTCGGTTTTGTGCATATTTTCCTCAGGACATGGGCCTTGACTACCTAATGGTACCATCCCAGGCAGACAGAGCAAGAACTTGGCTGGTCTAACCATCAGCCATACCCTAATGACATATAAGGATATGCTTGAGATCAGGCAGAAGGGTTAGAGGGGTCTTCCCAATGACAGATGATGTCCATTTTGAATTTTTCTCTGTCTCCCAGGGCACCTTGGCACAGAGTTTAGGGCCCACAGCCCTAGTTCCTTTCAGAGGGAAAACAGTTGTAATCAGAACCAATTTAGTATTAACTGCCTGGATTCCTAAAGATGGGTAAAAATACAGACAAGGACACTATAAACAGCAGAGAGAGGGAACCAAAGAGAAAAGAAATACTCTTCATTGCTGATTCCACATGGACTTTATGAACTGATAGTTGATTCAATAAAAAAAGTTAAGTAGAAACTTCACATTCTATGCCTCAGAAATTAACAAGAGTTTACATGTATACCCATCTTCCTCACTAGATTAAAACACATGCAAAGCATCTTACTAATTTCCTTTGAGTACCTAATTCAATACATACTGTTATATTGAAGTATCTCACCTGGAACACTAAACTCTTAAGTCTGATTGTAGCAGAATGTACTAATTAATTTGTTCTGATTTATTTTACACCTCTGGAGTGAAGTCTTCTTACAATTTAAAACAGATTGATGAAGAATAAGAAGGTTTTGCTATTGCTCTGCTCCTGAGATCCCTTCAACTCCCTGCTGGAATGGTGAGGAAATGATTGGATTTATGGTTTATTTTGTGTTTCAGACTAAGTACCTGCAGGGAAAATGTGACTGGCAATGAGTGAAGTCTAAGAGTGTACCCTCGCTTATTTTACCTTTAAAATGGCATTTGTGAGAGTTGGTTCTAGGGCTTTTCACTATGCAAGCTATAGTTCTTTAACTTCTGTTAGCCTTTGACTTATTAATATAATCAAAATACTGGGTATGTCTGTATCATCATTTTCCAGGAAAACATGTCAAACCACTGTTGCCCTGGGATATCAAAAAGATATGGGTTCTTTAAAAAGAAAAAAAATGATGATTAAAAGGACAGATTAAGGAATGAAATTAAGTGACTAAATGTGCAGTGGAATGACTGGTTTTTATTCTTGAAAAAATAATGTATTTGAAAACTTTACTTCTGTTTCATTTACAGGTTCTTGAGAGAGGGTGTTTGTTTGTTTTTTTGGGTTTTAAATTCTGGTTACATCATTTTGTTCACAGTCCCAGAGTCAATCAGACTTTACACTTTTCTCTCTCACCTTTCATCAGAAAACTGCCGAGCCACTGATAGCCTGTGTGGTCAGATTCTTCCCCAGTGGTTGTACAAGATATACAAGCCAGCTCCCTTAAAAATCAAAGGGATAAAAGAATACAGACTACTAGAATCAGCAATCAAAACAACCTACTGGGAAGGACACCTGATAGTACACTTACTTTACAAGCAAGAAAAGAATCGGGTAGTAAAGAAAAGGTGCCTAGAAATATGCTATGGGCTTATATATGTTATTTCATTCAGCCACATTTAATAAAAAAAAAGAAATTGAGTTTGTCAGAGCTGATATAACTTACCCTTTTTTTTTTTTTTTTTTTTTTTTTTCATTTTTCTGAAGCTGGAAACAGGGAGAGACAGTCAGACAGACTCCCGCATGCGCCCGACCGGGATCCACCCGGCACGCCCACCAGGGGCGGTGCTCTGCCCCCCAGGGGGCGATGCTCTGCCCATCCTGGGCATCGCCATATTGCGACCAGAGCCACTCTAGCGCCTGAGGCAGAGGCCACAGAGCCATGCCCAGCGCCCGGGCCATCTCTGCTCCAATGGAGCCGTGGCTGCGGGAGGGGAAGAGAGAGACAGAGAGGAAAGCGCGGCGGAGGGGTGGAGAAGCAAATGGGCGCTTCTCCTGTGTGCCCTGGCCGGGAATCGAACCCGGGTCCTCCGCACGCTAGGCCGACGCTCTACCGCTGAGCCAACCGGCCAGGGCATAACTTACCCTTTAATCAGCTCCAGGACAAAATCAAGATCTAAACCTTGGTAAGACCAACCATCAAGTCAACACCCATTCCACACATGATTTTTGAACATAAAGTTGAGCTGTTGTCAGTGAAAAACGGTGTAGAAAGAGGGCTGGGTTTGAGGGGGAATGCAAAGGGCCCCATTCCCTTTTTAACCTAAAGTTCAGAAAGTACTTTTAGCATCACTCAACCTATGGTAGGAGACAACTGGCCCTTAGAATAAAGTGCATCAATAGCTGCATACAATGACATCTCAGAGCTAATGATGGTTAGGTCTCAGTCATGTAGTAAGAGCTAGCCAGAAATGCATTTCTAACTGAGCATCCCCCTCTCGCTCCTAAATTTAACTCCCTATCATTTCCATTATAAGCACACATTTCTTCCCTCCTGACTTTTAAGACTTGATCAATTAACCTTATTAACATTTTTCCATAGCTGAAATTTGGCTTGATCAGCTTCATCTTTTCTTCCTGTTTTCAATCAGTTAGAACTAAGAATGTTTGAAGTTGGACAACATAACTATTGGTCTTCAAAATGTATTTTGAACAAAACAGTCCTGCACATTAAGTCCATAAATACTTTTTCAAATATTAAATGTTTAATGACAGAGAGCAAAAATTAAGCAAAGAACAAATCCCAAGAAACAAACAGCTTTTCTTTAAACCAACAAGGCTCCAAAACATAAATAATTTAGGACAACCCCTAAAAATCAAGTCTAGGTTTTGCCTATTGTCCTAGGCTCGGGTACCCTAGGCACCAGAGGTTGATTAAGCATGTATTCTTCATGAAAACCAGCAAGAAAAAAAAAAGAGTGAGGAAAACAGGACAGAGAAGGGTGAGCAGCCTTGGCATGGAGGATAGTGAAGGAGGACCTCCTCTGGGTTACAGATCATATAGCAGAGTTGTCCTCTATTAAGGGACCAGGCTTTGATCTGTCACTATCAGTCAATCACAGACTGCTGGAGGCAATGGGGAGGAGGCTCATCACCCTCCAGACATCTCTCTGAAAGAAGCTCCATCAGCCAAGGGTAACTTCCTGGGAAAATTAGCAGGTATATCTTATTAACAGTAGAGGGATGGATGCCCCAACCAGGAAGGGGGAATCTAGGTAAACACCAAGAGCATCTACTATAGCATCCCAAAGTGTAGTTTTCTGGGAACTTGTTAGAAATACTAATTCCCCCACTCCTCTCTCCAGGCCCTCTAAATTAGAAACACTGGCATGGGAGCGACAAATGTATTTTAACACACTGCAGGTGATGATTACGCTCTAAAGTCTAAGAACCACTCAATGGCAACTGTCTTTCCACCAAATATTACATATCACAGCACTATTCACTAAGAGACTTAAGTTAGTTCAAGTCATATTGAAAGCATGAACCAGCTGCAAGGTATTTTGATTCAGCTATCTACAAAAGACAACCGTGTAATAGATGCCTAGTTTCAATTAGCCACACATATTTCCACTTTTAGTTATTTTTTCTATTTTTTCCATTATTTTCTGGACTCTTTCCATGACTTGCAAGCTCTGTGCAGTTTCTTCCCTGGAGTCTGTTTTTAAAGCTTTAATTAGTTTCATACACTCACAGGTCATCAACTCCACCTGCTCCCAGAGGAGGGGTTGATGGCCCAATAAGGATTCTGTATTGCATTATATCCTCCTTTGTTCAGGAATAAAGTCTGTACATACAAAGCTGACATTTTGCAGCCATTTTGCACTGAATAAGAGCTTATTATTTTTTTAATTAAGCAAAGTGAAAAAATTAGGCATCCTACAATCTAATGTTTCTAATGCAAGAACTTATGACTTCAGATATCATCTAAAAGGTATGGAGGGGCAATTGGCTTGGTAGCTTTTTCTCCCCACAAACCTTCCTTTTCACCATTAAAAACTTACATTCAAGTATTACCTTAAATACTAGAAAATATTATAAACTCTGCTTTAAAGAAACAGCTTTCCAAGGTTCCTGATTTCTCTTTTATCACTGATGTTGCTATTATCATGCATGATTTTAAAAATAGAGGAAAGTCCAGAGAATATAACTAACATCTGTAAATTCACTTCATAGATTTTTAATTATTTATATTTTGTTATCTTTAGTGTTTTTCTTAAAAACCAACAAACAAAACAACAGCTTTACAGACACTGTCAGAGATCTCCTGACCTAGCTGGAAACCACATAGGTATCAAGTGCATAACCACTCGATTTGTTACACTGTACAGAGATTTTTGCACTATTTTTAATTCTATTTTGCCATCAAAATGTTTTAAAATATATCTTTTATCTCATTATATTACCCTATAAAAATGTTATGAGATAAAACAATTCATGTGATAAAAGAAAAACTTTTCATAATAAATGTTTCAAAATTAAAATCACAATTATGAATACTAATTTTCTTAATAAATATAAAGTGCATTTATTTTATAAAAGAGTAGAAATGTGGATTTACAATTTAAGAAAAACCATAAAGAGCCTAACCAGATGGTGGCACAGTGTATAGAGCATCAGACTGGGATGTAGAGGACCCAGGTTTGAGACCCAGAAGTCATTGACTTGAGTGCAGGCTCACCAGCTTGAGCGTGGGCTCACCGGCTTGAACACAGGGTCACTGGCTTGAGCGTGGGATCATAGATATGACCCTGTGGTCACTGGATTGAGCCCAAAGATGGCTGTCTTGAAGCCTAAGGTCACTGGCTTGAGCCTAAGGTCACTGGCTTGAGCCCAAGATCGCTGGCTTGAGCAAGGGGTCATTTGCTCTGCTTAGCTCCCCCATCAAGTACATATGAGAAAGCAATCAATGAACAACTAAGAAGCTGCAAGAAAGATTTGATGCTTCTCATGTCTCTCCCTTCCTGTCTGTCTGTCCCTATCTGTCCCTCCCTCTGTCTCTCTCACAAACAAAAGAAAAACCATATAGAAATAACTTCAAGTTAAAAGAAGTTGATGATTACAAAATTAATAATTAAAGCAAACATTAAAATAATTAAAGCAGAAACTTTATCATCCTGGAGGCAAGAAAGCCTTCCTAAGAAAATTATAAAAATCCAATATGGAGAGATGACGTCAGAGTAATGGCGGGGTAGGAAGCGATACCGATAAATCTCCCCCAAAACTCAACAAGATCTTCAACCAGAAACAGAAAAACCTATACTTGGAGCTTCCAGATGCTTCGCAATACACCCAAAGGTATGATTGAGTGAAAAATTGGCTAAATATATAACCAAACCCCGAAGGAAATAGGGAGTAAGAAATGCTCCGCCTTCCTCACTAACCTAAACAGTTCGGCTTTCTCTGGTAACTGTTAATATAGAAACTGAGGCGGGTAAAGGGGGTGAATAGATCCAGGCCACGACACAAACAACCGACCCAGGCTGTGGCACGGAGATCCAAGCCGAGGAAAGTCTGATCCTGTGGCAACCCGGGCAATACAAGATAACACTCGTGCCAAACCCAAACAAAGAAAGACAAGCAGAGTGGCCATTTTACCCAGTCTCCTGGTCGGTGCGCAGTTAGTGGGCGAGAATTTCTTCCTAGGCCCCGAGAGTGGGTGCCCATGTTGCCCCACGGAGAGGCAGGGTCAGAGGCCTTTCTGTGGGCAGAGGGCAGAGTCTCTGGGCAGCCCCAGCGCCCTGGGAAAGACACGCACGGGAGGGAGTGAGAACTAATTCCAATGGTGGAGATTTTCCGTGCTGGAGGGTGTTTCACTCAGAGGGAAACGCGGCCGGCCTCATATCCTGGTTTGCGCGCGCAGATAAGGAGTGAGCGATTCCTCCGAGTGCCTCGGCAGTGCGCGCCCGTGTTATCGCACAGAGGGGCAGAGTCAGGGGCCTTTGTGTGGGCCAAAGCGGAATCTCGGGCCGCCCCAGTGCCTTGCAAAAGCCGTGCACGGGGACGGAGCGAGACTCAATTCCAACGCTGCAACTTTTCCCTGCGGTTGGGGGTTTCACTCAGAGCTGCAACTTTTCCTGCGGTTGGGGGTTTCACTCAGAACGTGAGCCTGCTGGCTGGATATCCTGGTCGCAGACAGTGAGTGAGAGTTTCCTCCAAGCGCCCCGGAAGTGGGCGCCTGCTTGTGTTACCGGACAGAGTGGCAGAGCCAGAGGTCTTTGAGTGGGTGGAAAGCCCGCCTGATTACGGTAGCAGCTCTGACTGACTGAGCCTTACCCAGAGCCCTGTGCTGAGTGGAAATAGAGTGGGGAGTTGCCAGCTCTTTGAGCCTCTTACTATCCAGGCAGAGGCAGCAGCAACCCCATAGCTGGATTATCAGGCTACTAATTGAGGAAGGAAAGACTAGGAGAAAGGCTCCAGGAACACGAACTCTCTCACTGTCGGAGCCTATAAATGCTAATGAGCTTGGAATGCCAACAACACTAAAGCACAATACATGACATTGCCATAGAGACTTATCAACTGCAAACCTCTACCTGAGCGTGCCAAAGGGGCAGAAACCGGGGTACAGAGTCACCGACCAGGAAGAGGGAGAGAAAAGAAAAAGCAAGACGATAACCTCTCAAAATCAAGAATAATCTGCAGACTTTATAACCTATCCCATTTTATTATATTTGTTCGTTTGTTTCCCTTATCTTCATTCTTGATACTTTTTTTTCCTCCTCCAATTTGGCCGATTAACTCTCTACCGGTCTTACTCTCTCCTCTCCTTGAACTACACTACCCATAAGTGTTACATTTCCCATTATCTTTTCTCTCCTCTTCCTTTCTCTCTATGGGGGTTGCACTCCAAAACCCTTAAATCTCTCTCTCTCTCTCTCTCTCTCCTTTCTTTTTTCTTCTTTTAGTGGTTCCCTCTTTTTTTCTCTCTCTCTCTTTCTTTTCTCCCTCTATATTAGTTTCTTCCTTTCTCCTTTACATCTCCTCTCATTCAAACCTCAATAAAAAACAAATTATCTTATCTGGCACTCAAACTTATGTTTGTGGCATTTTGGGGAGTTTTTACTTCACCTTTTTAACTCACTAGCAGTGCTCCCATCCCTGGCTCTCCATATTATCTAGTTCTTGTTCCACTAAATACAATAGTAATTTTTTAATTTGTCCCCCCATTTTTCTGTTCTCCTCTTATTCCTCTCATCATAACTCTTAGACAACCAACACCTAAAAGCAAATCATTTTATTCTTGACCCAAATTTTTTCCTTATTTGCTTTTTGTGGGTCCATACACTCCTTTTTTTTCTTTTTTCTTTTTTATTCTTTTTTTTTTCTTTTTTTTTTTTTTGCCCCATTATTACTTTTCCCCAATTCAGGCCCTCCATCACAGGCATTGTTTGTTATAATTCACAGTCCACCACAAGATTTTCTCAAGAAAGAGGGGAGAGGAGAGGAGAGGAAAAAAGGAGGGGGGAAATAATTTCCTTTTTTTTTAATTTTTATTTTATTTCATTTTTCTTTATTTCATTATTAATTTTTTTAACAAAAAAAACTCTTTTCAATATTTTATTTTTTTTATTTTTTTAACTTTTTATTCTTTATTAAATCTCATTAATACTATCAAGAAAACCACCCTCAGATGCCATTAAGGAAGAGAAAATCAAATATCATGAATACAAAAGAAAGAGAGGTAACAGCTAGATGAGGAAAAATCTATGGAGAAAAAATTTAATATATTGGAAACCTTGGAGCTAAATGACAGAGAATTCAAGATAGAAATCCTAAAAATCCTCCGAGATATACAAGAAAACACAGAAAGGCAATTTAGGGAGCTCAGAAAACAACTCAATGAACACAAAGAATATATGTCCAAGGAAATTGAAACTATAAAAACAAATCAAACAGAGATGAAAAACTCAATTCACGAGCTGAAAAACGAAATAACAAGCTTAGCTAATAGAACAGGTCAGATAGAAGAGAGGATTAGTGAAACAGAAGACAAGCAACTTGAGGCACAACAAAGAGAAGAAGAAAGAGACTCAAAAATTAAAAAAAAATGAGATAGCCCTACAAGAATTATCTGACTCCATCAAAAAGAATAACATAAGAATAATAGGTATATCAGAGGGAGAAGAGAGAGAAAATGGAATGGAGAACATACTCAAACAAATAATAGATGAGAACTTCCCAAGCCTGTGGAAAGAACTAAAGCCTCAAAGTTCAAGAAGCAAACAGAACACCGAGTTTTCTTAACCCCAACAAACCTACTCCAAGGCATATCATAATGAAATTGACACAAACCAACAGCAAAGAAAAAATTCTCAAGGCAGCCAGGGAAAAGAAGAATACAACATATAAAGGAAGGCCCATTAGATTATCATCAGATTTCTCAGCAGAAACTCTACAAGCTAGAAGAGAGTGGACCCCAATATTTAAAGTCCTGAAAGAGAGGAACTTTCAGCCACGAATACTATACCCATCAAAGCTATCCTTCAAATACGAAGGAGAAATAAAAACATTCACAGATACAGAAAAGATGAGGGAATTTATCATCAGAAAACCCCCACTCCAGGAATTACTAAAGGGGGTTCTCCAATCAGATACAAAGAACAAAAAAAAATAGAGCCACAAGTAAAAGCTCCAAGAAGAACACAATAAAACCAAATTTAAACTGTGACAACAACAAAAAGAAAGAGGGGGAGAAGATGGAGATTAACAGTAGCAAAGGACGATGGAGTGCAAAAGTACTCACAAAATAGTTCGCTACAATGAACAGGGTAGGGACCCTTTTCATTACTCAAAGGTAACCATCATTGAAAAAACCACCACAGAAGCACATGAGATAAAAAGATAGCAACAGAGGAAAGATGTATGGAATACAACCAAATAAAAACAAAAGATAGAAAAACTAAAAAGAAGAATCAAACAAGACACAAAACTAACAGAAAGCAAGATATAAAATGGCAATAGGGAACTCACAAGTATCAATAATTACACTAAATGTAAATGGATTAAACTCACCAATAAAAAGGCACAGAGTAGCAGAATGGATTAAAAAAGAAAATCCAATTGTATGCTGCCTACAGGAAACTCATTTAAGTAACAAAAATAAAAACAAATTCAAAGTGAAAGGCTGGAAAACAATACTCCAAGCAAACAACACCCAAAAAAAAGCAGGTGTAGCAATACTCATATCGGATAATGCTGACTACAAGACAGGAAAAGTACTCAGAGACAAAAATGGCCATTTCATAATGGCTAAGGGGACACTGAATCAAGAAGACATAATAATTCTTAATATATATGCACCAAACCAAGGAGCACCAAAATATATAAGACAGCTACTTATTGACCTTAAAACAAAAACTGACAAAAATACAATCATACTTGGAGACCTCAATACACCGCTGACGGCTCTAGATCGGTCATCCAAACAGAGAATCAACAAAGACATAGTGGCCTTAAACAAAACACTAGAGCACCTGGATATGATAGACATCTACAGGACATTTCATCCCAAAGTGACTGAGTATACATTTTTCTCCAGTGTACATGGATCATTCTCAAGAATTGACCATATGTTGGACCACAAAAACAACATCAGCAAATTCAGAAAAATTGAAGTTGTAGCAAGCATATTTTCTGATCATAAAGCTTTGAAACTAGAATTCAACTGCAAAAAAGAGGGAAAAAATCCCACACAAATGTGGAAACTAAACAACATACTTTTAAAAAATGAATGGGTCAAAGAAGAAATAAGCACAGAGATCAAAAGATATATACAGACTAATGAAAATGACAATACGACATATCAGAATCTATGGGATGCAGCAAAAGCAGTGATAAGAGGGAAGTTCATATCACTTCAGGCATATATGAACAAACAAGAGAGAGCCCAAGTGAACCACTTAACTTCACACCATAAGGAACTAGAAAAAGAAGAACAAAGACAACCCAAAACCAGCAGAAGAAAGGAGATAATAAAAATCAGAGCAGAAATAAATGAAATAGAGAACAGAAAAACTATAGAAAAAATTAATAGAACAAGGAGCTGGTTCTTTGAAAAGATCAATAAAATTGACAAACCCTTGGCAAGACTTACCAAGGAAAAAAGAGAAAGAACTCATATAAACAAAATCCAAAATGAAAGAGGAGAAATCACCACGGACACTGTAGATATACAAAGAATTATTGTAGAATACTATGAAAAACTTTATGCCACTAAATTCAACAACCTAGAAGAAATGGATAAATTCCTAGAACAATACAACCTTCCTAGACTGAGTCAAGAAGAAGCAGAAAGCCTAAACAGACCTATCAGTAGAGAAGAAATAGAAAAAAAACCATTAAAAACCTCCCCAAAAATAAAAATCCAGGCCCTGACGGCTATACCAGCGAATTTTATCAAACATTCAAAGAAGACTTGGTTCCTATTCTACTCAAAGTCTTCCAAAAAACTGAAGAAGAAGCAATACTTCCAAATACCCTCATACCGAAACTGAGCAAGGACATTTTATGAGGCCAACATAACCCTCATACCAAAACCAGGCAAGGATGGCACAAAAAAAGAAAACTACAAACCAATATCTCTAATGAATACAGATGCTAAAATACTAAACAAAATACTAGCAAATCGAATACAACAACATATTAAAAAAATAATACATCATGATCAAGTGGGATTCATCCCAAAATCTCAAGGATGGTTCAAAATACGTAAAACGGTTAATGTAATACACCATATCAACAAAACAAAGAACAAAAACCACATGATCTTATCAATAGACGCAGAAAAGGCTTTCAATAAAATACAACACAATTTTATGTTTAAGACTCTCAACAAAATGGGTATAGAAGGAAAATATCTCAACATGATAAAGGCCATATATGATAAACCATCAGCTAACATCATATTAAATGGCACTAAACTGAAGGCTTTCCCCCTTAAATCAGGAACAAGACAGGGTTGTCCACTCTCTCCACTCTTATTTAATGTGTTATGAGAGGTTCTAGCCAGAGCAATCAGACAAGACAAAGAAATAAAAGGCATCCATATTGGAAAAGAAGAAGTAAAGGTATCACTTTTTGCAGATGATATGATCCTATACATCGAAAACCCGAAAGACTCCACAAAAAGACTACTAGAAACAATAAGCCAATACAGTAAGGTCGCAGGATACAAAATTAACATACAGAAGTCAATAGTCTTTCTATATGCCAACAATGAAACAACTGAGAAGGAACTCAAAAGAATAATCCCCTTCACGATTGCAACAACAACAAAAAAATACTTAGGAATAAACATAACAAAGAATGTAAAGGACTTATATAATGAAAACTATAAACCATTGTTAAGGGAAATTGAAAAAGATATAATGAGATGGAAGAATATACCTTGTTCTTGGCTAGGAAGAATAAATATAATCAAGATGGCTATATTACCCAAAGCAATATACAAATTTAATGCAATTCCCATCAAACTTTCAATGACATTTTTTAAAGAAATAGAGCAAAAAATCATCAGATTTATATGGAACTATAAAAAACCCCGAATAGCCAAAGCAATCCTAAAGAAAAAGAATGAAGCTGGGGGCATTACAATACCTGACTTCAAACTCTATTTTAGGGCCACGACAATCAAAACAGCATGGTATTGGCAGAAAAATAGACACTCAGACCAATGGAACAGAATAGAAAGTCCAGAAATAAAACCACATATATATAGTCAAATAATTTTTGATAAAGGGGCCAACAACACACAATGGAGAAAAGAAAGCCTCTTTAATAAATGGTGCTGGGAAAACTGGAAAGCCACATGCAAAAGAATGAAACTGGACTACAGTCTCTCCCCCTGTACAAAAATTAACTCAAAATGGATCAAAGATCTAAACATAAGACCTGAAACAATTAAGTACATAGAAGAAGACATAGGTACTCAACTCATGGACCTGGGTTTTAAAGAGCATTTTATGAATTTGACTCCACAGGCAAGAGAAGTGAAGGCAAAAATTAATGAATGGGACTACATCAGACTAAGAAGTTTTTGCTCAGCAAGAGAAACTGATAACAAAATAAACAGAAAGCCAACTAAATGGGAAATGATTTTTTCAAACAACAGCTCAGATAAGCGCCTAATATCCAAAATATACAAAGAACTCATAAAACTCAACAACAAACAAACAAACAATCCAATAAAAAAATGGGAAGAGGATATGAATAGACACTTCTCCCAGGAAGAAATACAAATGGCCAACAGATATATGAAAAGATGCTCATCTTCTTTAGCTATTAGAGAAATGCAAATCAAAACGGCAATGAGATACCACCTCACACCTGTTCGATTAGCTGTTATTAGCAAGTCAGGTAATAGCAAATGTTTGAGAGGCTTTGGAGAAAAAGGAACCCTCATCCACTGTTGGTGGGAATGTAAAGTAGTACAACCATTATGGAAGAAAGTATTGTGGTTCCTCAAAAAACTGAAAATAGAACTACCTTATGACCCAGCAATCCCTCTACTGGGTATATATCCCAAAAACTCAGAAACATTGATACGTAAAGACACATGCAGCCCCATGTTTATTGCAGCATTGTTCACAGTGGCCAGGACATGGAAACAACCAAAAAGCCCATCAATAGATGACTGGATAAAGAAGATGTGGCACATATACACTATGGAATACTACTCAGCCATAAGAAATGATGACATCGGAACATTACAGCAAAATGGTGGGATCTTGATAACATGATACGAAGCGAAATAAATAAATCAGAAAAGAACAGGAACTGTATTATTCCATACATAGGTGGGACATAATAGTGAAACTAAGAGACATTGATAAGAGTGTGGTGGTTACGGGGGGGAGGGGGGAATGGAAGAGGGATAGGCGGTGGGGACGGGCACAAAGAAAACAAGATAGAAGGTGACAGAGGACAATCTGACTTTGGTTGGTGGGTATGCAACATAATTGAACGACAAGATAACCTGGACTTGTTATCTTTGAATATATGTATCCTGATTTATTGATGTCACCCCATTAAAAAAATAAAATTATTAATTTTAAAAAATCCAATATGAAAAGAAAATTTTGAAGTTAAGAGTATTAAGAATAACTACAGCAAATGTTTGTTTGGCAATGACACCATAAACCACCTTTTCAAGAAAGCGATTGGGAGACAATATTCTTAACATCTCAAAAAAAATAGTTAATATAAAGACTATATAACAATCTTACAATGAAATATAAAAATATAGACAGTGTTAACCTCTATTCTCCTCAAAAATGTATCAGAAAACATGGATTAAATAATTAATATCAGACTGCTCCAAAAAAAAAGGCAGATTTCATGGGGTATGGGGTATGAAGTAGCAATGCTTTTAGATTAGAGTAAAAAAAGATTGAGATATATCTGGTATAAGTATATGTATCAAAAGTAGGTTTATAGTTGTTTGTATAAAAAAATAACACAATAATCAATAAATAATAACACAAGAATAAATTCTGTGTTTCACATACTCACAACTATAACCCTATTTTGCCCACCCCATATATATAAAATAAAATATTATATTGATTTTCTATTGATGCATAACAAATTAACCCAAAACTGAGTACCTTAAAACAGCAAACATTAATTATCTCATGCAGTTTGAGGGTCAATGATCTAGAAATGGCCTTGCTTGGTGGTTGTGGCTCAGTCTCATACAAGGGTGCAGTAAAGATGTCAGCCAATGCTGCAGTCATCACAAGATTCAATTAAAGAATCCTCTTTCAAGTTCACTGGTTGTGGGCAGACCTAAGGTCTTCATTGCTGGCTAAAGGGTTCAGTTTCTTGCCACATACGCCTTTCCATAGGACTGCTAACAACATGGCAGCTTGCTTCCCCAAGAGCAAGTGATAAGAGAGAGCAAGAGAGAGAAATTGGCCCAAACACAAAATAACCTAATTTCAAAAGTGACATATTATCATTTCTGCCAAACTCTGTTAGATGCAAGTTACTAGATCCAAACCATGCTCAAGGTGAGGAAATTATACCTGGAGCATGAATATCAAGCAGTGGAGAGTATGGGAGGTAATCTTAAAGGCTGGCTATTACAATTATATATAAATATAAATACATTTACAAATTATGGATGGCCCTCATATATTATATGGTATCTATATATGTGTGTAGGTTTTTTAATATATAGTATATGTTTTTAACATTTTTTCAGCCTAGGATTTTAAAAAAATGTTCTTGCAGAACTTTTCCAAGAATATTGACAAGACTGATAGCTTCAATTTGACAATGTATTGGTTTATATGTGTTTAACCAGTGTACTGTTCTTCACTAACATTTTAATCTTATGTACATTTATCTTCTGGCATTAATTTAAAATTTAATGATAAAAGTAATCTACATAATTTAAAATATAAAAGTAACCCCTAACTGGAGACAAAATGGTGCTGGAGTAGGCGGACGTACCAACATCTACCTCCCAGAACCAAAGTGGATTACAAACTAATTTTAAGAACTATCATCTGTAAAAACTAACTTTGGACTAAACTAAGAGGACTCTTCAACCAAGGAACACTGAAGAAGCCACATTGAGACTGGTAGGAAAAGCAGAAATGCAGAGAGGGCTGCCCAGCTCCCTGGAGCGAACGGCAGCAGGGAGGAGACTCTAGTGGCGGGAAGAGAGTTTAGCAGAGGGGGAAGGGTCCTGAGCCCCAGGAACAAAGCCCCAGCCTGCAGCCCCAGAGCCCAGAAGAGGTATAAGGACAGTATTTAGCTGGAAACAAGACAGGATACTGTTTGTGAGAGTCTGATTTCTCAGACCCAGGATCCTTCTTAAAGGGACCACGCAGAACATCTCTCTCACACAACCACTCACCCGGGGCTCCTGCGGACGGGGAGAGAGGAGAAGGCCAGAGTAACAGAAAGAGAGTGTAATCTAGGAGGTACAGGGAGAAACATTTTGGGGAGATAGCCACCCTAAACCCTGGAATGAGTCACTCCCCAAAGCTCAAGTGAATATTTCCCCCGGAAACAGCAATACCAGCAAAGGGAAGGAGAGCAGCCAAACAAGCTCCCCGCAGCACTCAGAGCAGAGTCGCAAAGAAGGAGGGAGCTTTTGGGTCTACAGTAGTGAGTCTTAGGGTCCGAGCTGCAACGCCCCCAGCCACTCGGCTGAGGGCTCGCTGGAGGGCGGGCAGCAGTGGGAGACAAAAGCGCGGTTCCACTGGCAGGGGCAGAAGCCAGCTGGCCACCACTGAGCTCAGGTGTGAGCTCAATCTTGCCCAGCTGGGGAGAAGGGGGCGTGCAAAAGCGGTCAAGCTCAGCTGCTGGCAGCCTGTAATCCAGCCTGCGGGGAAAAGGGGGGGAACCCCAGAAAGGGTGGAGATCAGCCCCTGAGCAAGGGCAGAGGAGCACAGTCTTGCCCCACCAGTGCAACCCAGGCTTGCGGTCTGACTTGGTATCCGGCTCCTCCCACAGGGGTGGAGCCAAAAGCCCAAAAGAGGTGAAGTTTTGCTACTGAGCTGAGCTTGAGCACGCAGTCCTACCCGGGAGTAGAGCCAAGGTTAGCAGCCATTCCTCGAGTGGGCTCCTCCTGCAAGGGCAGGGTGAAAGCCTGGAAACAGGTGGAGACACACAGCTGAGCAAAGGTGCTCGCCAGTGCCCTCAGGACCGAGCATAACATCACACACGGGGGCGGGGCAAAGGCCAAGGCCACCAACACTTCTGCACCCGAGCGCGTGATCACAACTGCTCCTGTGAAGAGAAAATGTGGAGGCAGAGAAATACAACACAAATAAACCAAGAGAAATCCCCAGAAAAGGACCTAAGTGAATCAGATATAACCAAATTACCAGATGCAGAGTTTAAAATAACGATTGTTAGGATGCTCAAAGATATTAGAACAACCATAGATGGCCATTATGAAAACCTAAATAAAGAGATAACAAATATAAAAGGACATTGAAATAATAAAAAAGAATCAGTCAGAAATGACAAATACAATATCTGAAATAAAGAATACAATGGAAGGAATTAAAAGCAGGATGGATGAAACAGAGAATGGAATCAGCAAGTTAGAGGATACAATAAATAAAGGCACAGAAGCAGAGCAGAAAAAAGAAAAGAGACTCAAAAAGTCTGAGGAAACTCTAAGAGAGCTCTGTGACAGCATGAAGAGAAATAACATCCGCATCATAGGGGTTCCTGAAGACGAAGAGAAAGAACAAGGGATAGAGACTTTGTTCAAACATATCATAGCGGAAAACTTCCCCCAATTAAGGCAGGAAAACATTTCACATGTTCAGGAAGCACAGAGAACTCCATTAAGGAGAAACCCAAAGAAACCAACACCAAGACACATCATAATTAAAAAATACCAAAGCTAAATGATAAAGAGAAAATATTAAAAGCTGCTAGAGAAAAAAAGACTATCACCTACAAAGGAGCCCCCATAAGGATGACTTCTGACTTCTCAACAGAAACACTTGAGGACAGAAGGAAATGGCAAGAAATATTCAAAGTAATGCAGAACAAGAGCCTACAATCAAGACTACTTTATCCAGCAAGGCTATCATTTAAAATTGAAGGAGAAATAAAAAGCTTTACAGACAAAAAATAAAACTCAAGGAGTTCACTCCAAGCAAACCAAGGCTGCAAGAAATGCTAAGGGACCTGTTGTAAACAGATCAAAGGAAAAAAAGAATATAGCAAAAGAGGAATACACTTTTAAAGAAAAAAATGGCAATAAACAATTATATATCAGTAATAACCTTAAATGTTAATGGATTAAATGATCTGATCAAGAGACATAGGGTAGCTGCGTGGATAAGAAAACAGGACCCATACATATGCTGTCTACAAGAGACACACCTTAAATCAAAAGATGCACACAGACTGAAGATAAAAGGATGGAAAAAAATATTTCACGCAAATGGAAATGAAAAGAAAGCTGGGGTAGCAATACTTATATCAGACAAAATGGACTTTAAAACAAAGACCATAGTTAGAGATAAAGAAGGTCACGAAGGTCACTACATAATGATAAAGGGAGCAATCCAAAAGGAAGATATAACCATTATAAATATCTACGCACCTAATATAGGAGCACCTAAATATATAAAGCAGACTTTGATGGACTTAAAGGACGAGATCAACAGCAATACTATAATAGTAGGGGATTTCAATACCCCATTAACATCATTAGATAGATCCTCAAGAAAAACAATTAACAAAGAAACAGCAGACTTAAAGGACATATTAGATCAACTTGATTTAATAGATATCTTCAGAACCTTTCACCCTAAAACGGCAGAATATATATTCTTTTCAAGAGCTCATGGTACATTCTCTAGAATAGACCACATGTTAGGGCACAAAAGTGGTCTCAACAAATTTAAGAAGATTGAAATCATATCGAGCACTTTCTCTGATCACAATGGCATTAAACTACAAATCAACCACAATAGAAAAATTGAAAAACATTCAAACACTTGGAAACTAAATAGCATGTTATTAAATAACAAATGGGTTAACATTGAGATCAAAGAAGAAATTTAAAAATTTCTAGAAACAAACGATAATGAGCATACATCAACTCAAAATTTATGGGACACAGCAAAAGCAGTCCTGAGAGGGAAGTTGATAACATTACAGGCATACCTCAAGAAGCTAGAAAAAGCTCAAATAAACACCTTAACCCTGCATCTAAAAGAACTAGAAAAAGAAGAGCAAGTAAAGCCCAGAGCTAGTAGAAGGAAGGAAATAATAAAGATCAGAGCAGAAATAAATGACATAGAGGCTAAAGAAACAATACAGAGGATCAATGAAACCAGGAGCTTGTTCTTTGAAAAGGTAAACAAGATCGATGAACCTTTAACGAGACTCACCAAGAAAAAAAGAGAGAGGACTCAAATAAATAAAATTATAAACAAGAGTGGAGAAATAACAACTGACACAACAGAAATACAAAATATTGTAAGAAAAAACTATGAAGAACTGTATGCCAAAAAACTAGACAACCTAGATGAAATGGGCAAATTCCTTGAATCATATAATCTTCCAAAAATCAATCTGGAAGAATCAGAAAACCTAAACAGACCAATTAAAACAAATGAGATTGAAACAGCTATCAAAAAACTCCCAAAAAAGAAAAGTCCTGGGCCTGATGGCTTCACAAGTGAATTCTACCAAATATTCAAAGAAAAACTAACTCCTATCCTTCTCAAGCTATTTCAAAAAATTCAAGAGGAAGGAAGACTTCCAAACTCCTTTTATGAGGCGAGCATAATTCTGATTCCAAAACCAGGCAAAGACAACACAAAAAAAGAAAATTATAGGCCAATATCCCTGATGAACTTACATGCAAAAATCTTCAACAAAATATTAGCAAACCGGATCCAGCAATATATGAAAAAAATCATACACCATGATCAAGTGGGATTTATTCTGGGGAGGCAAGGCTGGTACAATATTTGCAAATCAATCAATGTGATTCATCACATAAACAAAAGAAAGGAGAAAAACCACATGATAATTTCAATAGATGCAGAAAAAGCATTTGATAAAATCCAGCACCCATTCATGATAAAAAAAACCTCTCAGCAAAGTGGGAATACAGGGAACATACCTCAACATGATAAAGGCCATCTATGACAAACTCACAGCCAACATCATGCTCAATGGGCAAAAATTAAAAGCAATCCCCTTAAGATCAGGAACAAGGCAGGGGTGCCCCCTTTCACCACTCTTATTCAACATAGCTCTGGAAGTCTTAGCCACAGCAATCAGACAAGAAAAAGAAATAAAAGGCATCCAAATTGGAAAAGAAGAAGTAAAACTACCATTATTTGCAGATGATATGATATTGTATATGGAAAACCCTAAAGTCTCAGTCAAAAAACTACTAGACCTGATAAATGAATTCAGCAATGTGGCAGGATATAAAGTCAATACTCAGAAATCAGAGGCATTTTTATACACTAATAATGAACTGTCAGAAAGAGAAATCAAGGAATAAATCCCCTTTACCATTGCAACCAAAAAAATAAAGTACCTAGGAATAAATCTAACCAAGGAGATTAAAGACTTGTACTCGGAAAATTATAAAACATTGATAAAAGAAATCAGGGAAGATATGAATAAATGGAAGCATATACCGTGCTCATGGTTAGGAAGAATAAACATCATTAAAATGTCTATATTACCCAAAGAAATTTATAAATTTAATGCAATACCAATTAAAATACCAATGACTTACTTCAAAGATATAGATCACATATTCCAAAAATTTATATGGAACCAAAAGAGAACACGAATAGCCTCAGCAATCTTGAAAAGGAAGGATAAAGCAGGAGGGATCACACTTCCGGATATCAATTTATATTATAAGGCCATTGTACTCAAAACAGCCTGGTACTGACATAAGAACAGGCACATAGATCAATGGAACAGAACAGAGAACCCAGAAATAAACCCACAGCTTTATGGACAACTGATATTTGACAAAGGAGGTAAGGGCATACAATGAAGTAAAGACAGCCTCTTCAACAAATGGTGTTGGGAAAATTGGACAGCTACCTGCAAAAAAATGAAACTAGACCACCAACTTACACCACTCACAAAAATAAACTCAAAATGGATAAAAGACTTAAATATAAACCGTGAAACCATAAGCATCTTAGAAGAAAACATAGGCAGTAAGCTCTCTGACATCTCTCGCAGCAATATATTTGCTGATTTGTCTCCACAGGCAAGTGAAAAAAAGACAGGATAAACAAATGGGACTTTATCAAACTAAAAAGCTTCGCACAGCTAAAGACAATAAGAACAGAATAAAAAGACAAACTACACAATGGGAGAATATATTTGACATTGCGTCTGATAAGGGGTTAATAACCAAAATTTATAAAGAACTTGTAAAACTTAATACCAGGAAGACAAACAATCCAATCCAAAAATGGGCAAAAGAAATGAATAGACACTTCTCCAAAGAGGACACACAGATGGCCAATAGGCATATGAAAAAATGTTCAACATCACTAATGATTAGAGAAATGCAAATTAAAACCACAATGAGATATCACCTCACACCAGTCAGAATGGCGCTCATCAATAAAACAACACAGAATAAGTGCTGTCGAGGATGTGGAGAAAAGGGAATCCTCCTGCACTGCTGGTGGAAATGCAGACTGGTGCAGCCACTGTGGAAAACAGTATGGAGATTCCTCAAGAAAATAAAAATCGAACTGCCTTTTGACCTAGCTATACCACTGTTAGGAATATACCCCAAGAACACCATAGCACTGGGGTCTTTTTTGTTTGTTTGTTTGTTTTTTGTGTTTTTTTTTTTAATTTTTCTGAAGCTGGAAACAGGGAGAGACAGTCAGACAGACTCCCGCATGCGCCCGACCGAGATCCACCCGGCACGCCCACCAGAGGGCAATGCTCTGCCCCTCCGAGGCGTCGCTCTGTTGCGACCAGAGCCACTCTAGCGCCTGGGGCAGAGGCCAAGGAGCCATCCTCAGCGCCCAGGCCATCTTTGCTCCAATGTAACCTCGGCTGCGGGAGGGGAAGAGAGAGACAGAGAGGAAGGAGAGGGGGAGGGGTGGAGAAGCAGATGTGTGCTTCTCCTGTGTGCCCTGGCCGGGAATCGAACCCGGGACTTCTTCATGCCTGGCCAACGCTCTACCACTGAGCAAACTGGCCAGGGCCCACCATAGCACTGTTTGAAAAGAAGAAATGCATCCCCATGTTTATGGCAGCATTGTTCACAATAGCAAAGATCTGGAAACAGCCCAAGTGTCCATCAGAGGACGAGTGGTTTAAAAAGCTTTGGTATACATATACTATGGAATACTACTCAACCATAAGAAATGATGACATAGGATCTTTTACAACAACATGGATGGGCCTTGATAACATTATACTGAGTGAAAGAAGTAAATCAGAAAAAACTAATAACCATATGATTCTATACATAGGTGGAACATAAAGATGAGACTCAGAGACATGGACAACAGTGCTGGGGTTACCTGGTGGGGAGAGAAAAGGGAGGGGGTTGGGGAGGGGAGGGGCACAAAGATCATGGCTTTTCAGCATTTGCCATATTCCCCCTTTAATCTATAGACAGACAGCAAATATTTATTTATGGTGTTTCCACTATAAAGACTGCTGTCTTAGGGACAAATGCTGATGAACTATTTCAGCAGTTCCTCCTTCTTCAAAGACTTATATGTCAACATAGAGCTCCATGCTTCATAGGACATACTCAAGCTCACTCCATGCTCCCTGGACCTTCAGCACAAGGGAATGCCCTTTTTTTTTTCTTCTTTCTTTTCTTTTTTTTTTTTTTTTTTTTTTTTGTTGTTGTTATATTTTTTCTTTTATTTATTTATTTATTTTTCTGAAGATGGAAATGGGGAGGCAGTCAGACAGACTCCTGCATGCGCCTGACCGGGATTCACCTGGCATGCCTACCAGGGAGGAATGTTCTGCCAATCTGGGGTGTTGCTCTGTTGCAACCAGAGCCATTCTAGTGACTGAGGCAGAGGCCATGTGGCCATCCTTAGTGCCGGGTGGATTTGCTCTGGTGGAGCCTTGGCTGCGGGAGGGGAAGAGAGAGACAGAGAGGAAGGAGAGGGGGAGGAGTGGAGAAGTAGATGGGCGCTTCTTCTGTGTGCTCTGACTGGGAATCAAACCCAGGAATCCTGCACACCAGGCCAAGGCTATACCACTGAGCCAACCGGCCAGGGCCTAGGAATGTCCTTGTTGAGCAAGCTACCCAAAAGAAAATTATATGGAGCAACCATGACAGACCGAGCAAGTCAGTCTCATACTATTCATCATCAGAACGCTGCAGCCCGGCGTAAACAGTTTCAACTTTCTCGGGAAGCAGCACGGCAGATTGGGAAATCCTGTCCAAGGGGTCCTATACTGCCCCTTCATTTGGAGTTAACCCTCAAGGACCCCTACCAGGACAACTTTGACAGATGGATGTTACTCATATACCTTCATTTGGCAAACAGTTGTATGTCCACATTACAGTGGATACATATTCCGGATCTATAGTAACCTCTGTCAGAACAGGAGAGGCTGCTAAGCATGTTATAGCTCATTGTCTGTATGCATTGTTCTATTATTGGATTTCCTAAACTGGCTAAACTGAAAATGTTCCTGCATATGGAGCAAAAGCATTTACTGTATTTTGTCATGCTTACAATCTTTCAAGTTAAGGTATTATTAAAGTGTACTCAGCAAACATTTTAAGGTCAATTTAAAAAAAATTTAAAAGGGGGTAGTCATATCCTGGAATTCCTACGGGTCTACAATAGGGAATGAATAGTCTTGTCGATAAATGGTATTGAGAAAACTGGACAGCAACATGCAAAAGAATGAAACTAAAGTACTATCTTATATAATATGCAAAAATTAACTCAAAATGGATTTAAAAGTTTAAATATAAGACTTGAAACGATAAAACTTCTAGATGAAAACATAGGCTCTTTGATATTGGTCTAGGTTTTTTGGATCTGACTCTAAGAGCAAAGCCAACAAAAGCAAAAATAAACGAGTAGTACTACATCAAACTAAATGGCTTCTCCACAGCAAAGGAGATCAACAACTATGGGTAAAAGTAAAAGTTCCTCAAAAAATTAAAAATAGAACTACCACATGATCCAGAAATTTTGCTTCTTGATATTTATCGAAAGAAAATAAAAACACTAACTTTAAAAAATATGTGTACCTTTCTCCCACCCCCCTTCACTGCAGAATTATTTATAATAGCCAAGATATGAAAACAACCTAAATGTCCATTGATGAGTGAATGAATAAAGAAGATGTGGTTTGTGTGTACAATAGAATAGTATTCCGACATAAAATAGAATGAAATCTTGCCATTTGCAACAACACAGATGGACCTTAAGGACATTATGCTAAGTGAAATAAGACAGAGAGAGGAAGACAAATACCATATGACTTCACTTATATGTTAAATCTAAAAAATGAAACAACAAAGAAGCCCATAGATATAGAGAATAGACTGGTGATTCCCAGAGCATGGAGAATGGAGGGGCAAACTGGGCACAGGGAGCGAAAAGATATATATAAAATAGTTATAAAATAAACAAGTAATGGAGGTATAATATACATGGTGACTACAGTTAATAATACAGTATTACATATATAAAAGCTGCAATGAGAGCAGATCTTAAAAGTCTTATCAAAAGAAAAATATTTTTGTAACTATGTATTTTAACTAGATTTACTGTGGTGATCATTTCACACTGTATACAAATACAGAATCATTATGTCGTTCATTGGACACTAATATGTTATATGTCAAGTCTACCTCAATTAAGAAAAATAAAGTTCTTCTAGCACTGTGCTTTACAGTTTATGCTTTTCCCCCAAATCCCAGAAAAAAAAAATTGACTTAAAAATGAAAGAATTTTCTTGGTTAAAAATTTTTCTCAGAAATTAATGATACATCTTCTATGTAATTTTAAACATAAAAGTAGACCCAAATTACTTTTCTGCGCATCCCCTACTTACTTTTCAGGGCAGGTGAGCTCATGCAAGGATTGGGCTGTGAGACAGGATACATGGATGTGAGAAAAGAATGGTGAGAAATGGATAAGCCTCACTGTTTTTTCTTGGACATACATGTAACCAGCCTCCACTAAATTTACTTTCCCACTTATTGCTTTAGCAACATCTGATTTAGGACCAATAGAAAAATTTATACCATTCATTTTTTATAAATAGTGAGACCCATAATATGTCTAGGTTGAAAGGTTTGTTAACAGTTTATTCACAACACTTTATAACACTGGCATATGCTGATCGTTTTATGTATTTTCTAGGGTCTCCCGGATTTGAGGTCTGGTACACAGAAAGTGCTCAGTTAGTTTACTAAATGAATTAATGGATTGATGAATGTCTACTCTACATTTACACACACCCTTCTACCCAAGTGCAGATCTCTAGATCATGGAGATTTATTTGAACCTATATAATCTTAATATTCTGCATACCTAATGAGTTCTACTAGAATCTCAATCTTTTAAATAAAGTCATCTAAGACTAAATTTCTGTGTTTATGAAATTGGGAAATACAACTTCTTCCTAAAGATTTTAAAGTAATTTATGTGAAAAAGTTTTGTAAACAGGAATATTTGTTAAAGTATTATTATATTATTATTGTCATCAATCACACCAGATATAATTTATATCCCATTATAATAAACCCAAGGCTTTGGGGCCATAATGTCAGCTTGTTGCAAGAAATATCTATCTAATGAATATACAAAGATCTGAGGATGGGATATCATTACTAATTCAAAGTAGAGAATATTTTTATTGTAATATATTTATAAAACAACTTGACTTGTAGTAATATAACCAGAATTAAATCTCAGAAACCTTCAATGTAACAGTTTTAAAGAATCAAGTTAAAAAAGAAAAGTGGTAGTCACTGGGCACAACATTCAATTAGTGAACAAGTGTTGGGAAGTATTATATCCACCACCCTAATATGTATCCAGCTATAGATAAGACACTTTAGACAGCATAAGAGACAAGTAAGCCAGGAGACCTGAGTTGTGCTCATGACTCATTTATGACCTACCTCCTTTAACAAGGTACATCCCATTTCAGTTTCCTCAGCTGAGAAAGGCAAGTATTAGATTAGGGTTTCTGAATATATTTCGTGGAACTCTAAGAAATCAAGCACCACTCGAGAGGGCCAGAGCAGGGTTAGGGTATATCAGGAGAGGCAGGACTTGGGGATCTTGGGTGCTTGCAACATTCTGATTTCCATTTTGGGACAGTCATAAATTTTTATTTGAAAGGGATTCAGGCCCTAGCTGGTTGGCTCAGTGGTAGAGCGTCGGCCTGGCGTGCAGAAGTCCCAGGTTTGATTCCCGGCCAGGGCACACAGGAGAAGCGCCCATCTGCTTCTCCACCCCTCCCCCTCTCCTTCCTTTCTGTCTCTCTCTTCCCCTCCCGCAGCCGAGGCTCCATTGGAGCAAAGATGGCCTGGGCGCTGGGGATGGCACCTTGGCCTCTGCCCCAGGCACTAGAGTGGCTCTGGTCACAACAGAGCGACGCCCCAGAGGGGCAGAGCATCGCCCCCTGGTGGGCAGAGCGTTGCCCCTGGTGGGTGTGCCGGGTGGATCCTGGTCGGGCGCATGCGGGAGTCTGTCTGACTGTCTCTCCCCGTTTCCAGCTTCAGAAAAATACAAAAAAAAAAAAAGAAAGAAAGAAAGAAAGAAAAGGGATTCATTGTAGTTGTTTATATCACATTGTCTCAACACTGTCACATTAGAAATTGAACTGAACATTTTCTTTTCTTCTCCATTAAATAAAACTATTCCCCTATCCCAAACCCCATCTATGGACCAACCTAAGTGAGAAGATTTAGTATCATCTGGACTCTTCCCTTTTCCTCACCAGATCCTCTCCCGTTCCTACACCCAATCAATCACCAAATTTTATCTAGAAGGAATTGAGTCTCTGGAGAGTAAAACTTAAGGCTCTAGTTTCCTTTACTGATCAAAGTTATAAAAACAGAAGTTATAATTATATTTGATGAAAATTTCTGATAATTCAGTACTGAGCTGGTTATTGCTCTTTACATTAAGATAAAAAGGAAATGATTATAAGATATTTATATTTTGATCACATATACAAAAAATGAAAAGCACTTTTAGAAAACTAGTATATGACTCTATATTCTAATTCTTGATATGATTAATTACAATTCCTCTTTTTAAATTTTATTCATTGTAATGGGTGACATCAATAAATCAGGGTACATATGTTCAAAGAAAACATGTCCAGGTTATCTTGTCAATCAATCATGTTGCAAAACCATCCCCCAAAGTCAGATTGTCCTCCGTCACCTTCTATCTAGTCTGTTTTCAGTTTTTTAAAGAACAATTCCCTTTTTAATGTTTAGCAAATACTCTAAGATATTAAACTGTGAACCACAAATATTTTTGTTTGTTTTTGTTTGATTTCCAAGAAATAATTTTTTTTTTACAGGGACAGAGAGAGAGAGAGGAATAGATAGGGACAGATAGACAGGAACAGAGAGAGATGAGAGGCATCAATCATCAGTTTTTTGTTGCGACACCTTAGTTGTTCATTGATTGATTTCTCATATCTGCCTTGACCACGGGCCTTCAGCAGACCGAGTAACCTCTTGCTCGAGCCAGCAACCTTGGGTCCAAGCTGGTGAGCTTTTTGCTCAAGCCAGATGAGCCCGCGCTCAAGCTGGCGACCTTGGGGTCTCGAACCTGGGTCCTCCGCATCCCAGTCTGATGCTCTATCCACTGTGCCACCACCTGGTCAGGCTAAGAAATAAAATTTTTAAACTTTAAGTCTGTGATTAGAACAAAGCTTCTTTGTATAGAGAATTGGCTTTGTTCACTTCATCAGTGTATCTGCATATGGGACATTTTATTTGCATAATCTATAGAAGTATTTGTTATAAGAAGCTAAAATCTATAGATTATATTTGTTAGAAGAAACTGAATTTATTTTTTATTGTAAATGAATTCACCAACCATAATGGGAATGAACCTACCTATCCCACTGCAAAAGAATTTACCAGCCTTGTGATTAATCCTCCATTGTAATATGTTGTGTATGTTTTATTATTAAGAGCATTTTTTTCCTGACTCTACCCTATACCTGCAAAAAATTAAGTTCCTTGGATAAATCTTCTCCAAAAAGAACACTAAGTTTGATTTATTCCACAAGCTTACACAGCAACTTAAACATATGCATAGAATAAGTCTCTTGTAGACAGAAGCCAGTTTTGAGTAGAGAATATAACTTTATGCCTTATTTATTCACACTGTTCCCTTTATCTAGAATGCCCTTCCCCTCGCATTTCTACCTGGCAAATTTCTACTGGCCATCTAATTGTGTGTGTGTGTGTGTGTGTGTGTGTGTGTGTGTGTGTGTGTGTGTTTGAAACTGTTCCTTAACTCTCTCTCACACTCTCCAGAAAGGACTTAGTTGCTATGTCTTTCATGCTCATCTAGTACTTAGAATATTTTTCAACTATGGCACTTGGCACATTATGAATGTTATTTATTTATACACCTTTCCATCAAAGTAATCCATAGGCTTTTATGGACGATTCTATGTCTTATCATCTGTATGTCTTCAGGGTCAAGCAGGGAACATAGATATAACAACACAGGCATAACAGACTTTCAGCCAATAGTCACCAAACTGAATTAAAGACTTTGGATAATTACAATGGAGTCAAATTATAAAAAGCCTTGAAAGTCAGGCAGAGGAATTTTGATTGATGGGATAGATTTTGGGGAGCTATTGTGGGAGTGAACAATTGGTAGGATACTAACCTCCCAAACTCTTCTATGGGCTCTAATCAGTTTGAGAAATATATACATAGGGATTAAAACAAGGTATTATATTTACATTCTAAGCACTAGGATCCTTGATAAAACTGGAATGGCTAATACAGCTCAGGTCTGTGCCTAAACATATTCATGCTAGTCTTTCTTCTCTGAATTAAACTTACCCAACCAATAAGAGGGGCCAACAGAGAATGCTAGAGAGGTAAGGGAAGGAGACATACAGCCAGAAATCTGCTCCTTAAGGGTTTACCACATAAGAGGAAAAGAAAAAAGAAAAAAGATAAGAAACAATGTCATTTACAGAATTTACAGACAGACATGACTAAGAAAGAGCGCAAGCCAAGAAGTAGGGCCACACACGAAGGAAGTCTTATTATTACCTCCCTAAAGAGATACTTGGGCCAGAAGATTTTTCTGACTCTCTATCCAATTAATTCTTATCCCATAAAAAGAACTGAGTAAGGGATGTGGTCTTCCCTCTGAAAACTACTATCTCCTAGAAGGCAGAAGAAAAAGTCTTAATGAAAAGAAGAGGAAAAGGGGAAAAACAGTTCCTTTTTAATATTATTGCCATCACCCGAGCAGGGGAAAATCCTATAGAAACATTGTCCAACAGAATTTTCTGCAATAATAAAAAATATTTATATCTACACTACCCAATATGGCAGCCACAAAGCACACGTGGCTACTGAATACTTGTTAAGTGGCTAGAATGCATGACAAAAAAGATGTTTAAATTTCTTTTATTTTAACTAATTCAAACTTAGCCATATATGGCTAACAGTGGCATCTATACTGAACAATGCAGTGCTCTAAGAACTTGCAGGGAATTCTGACAACACTAAGCGACTGGGTTAAGGAAGAGGCCTTTAGGACAAGGAATAAAATAATAAGATCTATCATTCACTTTGTACTTCCCGTGTGCTGGTCATTGTTTCTGTTGGTAATTGTTTAACATGGATTAACTAATTTAATCTTCATAACAACCCAATGAAATTGATTACTTTGTTTCCTCTTTCACTGTAAGGAAATAGTACCCAAGGTCACAGTTAGTGAATGGCAGAAGTGAGATTGAAACCCTGGGAAGTCTGACTCTGCTAGAGAGGAGTTAAGGCAAGATTCTTAAAGAATAAGATATAGCAAATAAATAAAATAAGTGAGAGGTTTACGATCGTAACATCTCCAATGACATTTTTCACTCCCTGTTAGACAATAGCAACATTAAGGTGACATTATGGTGTATTGTCAAACCTGAAAAATGCTTTGAGAACAAAGCCCCATTAAAGAACCAAAAATGGATAACAACGTAATGATAGCCCAATAGATAAGACTATTACCAACTAAAAAAAGAGAATATAGAAACAGTTCTCTGTAGAATTCACAAGTAAGTAATGAGATCATTACCCAGCAGAATTTCATGGTTTACAACAGCAAGATTTCTCTTCATTTATTATGTAGAATTAGAGAATGAATCTCCAAATTTTAAAGTAAAAGAGAGCCCTAGATGACCTTGTCCAATCCCTTCATTTAATAGGCTAAAAATTGAACTAAAAGAAATTTTTGAGGCAATTTGAACAGACTGGGCATTAGATAAAGAATTAAGAAATTGTTGGTAATTTTATTACGTATAAAAATGGTATTGTTATTATGTGGGGTTTTTTTTTTAATTATATGTGTTAGAGTTACATAGTCAAGTTCTTATCAATGATATGACTCCTGGAATGGTAGAAAAACACGGGGGAGTGACATCAGGGCTCTTAGACTTTGATAAAGTTTAGCTTTAAATCGTAGTTCTAGAAATCATCTCTCTGTGTCTGTATCCCACAGAGTCCCAGCCCCTGGATAATCAGCAACACCCTAAGGCGGCAGAAGACAGTAACTGGATCTGACTAATGATCACAAGGTCTGGACCTCTGGCAGGTTAAAGATCACATCTTGACCTAAGTCATCTTTCAGCTCCTGAGTCCTAGGATAGAATGACCCCCTGGCTACTTTCCCTGGTTCCTCAGGTTCAACAGAGGGATACTCTGGGGGTAAATCTCAGAACTCCTCAAGAGCTGAAACAATGATTTTTACCCTTACCTGACCTCTGACCAATCAGCTCCCAGAGACCACCGAACCCCTAACCCACAGTGTTCTGTGCCCTATATCATCTGTAACGTACACGCCATTGGAGAGTTCACCATGTCTGAGCATTAGCTTCCTGTTCTACTGGGCGGCACCATTCATAATAAAATAGCACTTTTCCACTGCAATTTTTAGTGTCTATAGTGTTTGGCTCTGCTAGCACCAGGTAGACAAATGTTTGTGTTATGTAACAAAAATAATGACTGAGAAGGTACTCAACCTTGAGTGACATTCTGCCCGCGATTCAGTGATGCCTGGCCAGTGGCGTTCTCACCAGGTTCTGCCAGAGCAGCTGCCTGGACTGATTGTTCCAGGGGCCTAGCTGCAGCGCTCGGCACTAACCAGGCATGGCTGACCAACACAGTACTTTCCCTTTTGCAGTGAGAGAAATTTTCTACTTGGTTTAGGAAATAGCTAAGGTGAGTAATCTCATGGTTTATAAAGCCAGGGCTACCTTCCCCCATTATTTTGGATGACTTGGTTTGGGGAGTCCTGCTATTGGTGGTATTAGGACAAGGACTCTGAGAGGTTACAATTAGAAACTGGGACTGATTACTGAAACTGAATCTGTTATTTGTTAAGTCTTTGTTGTCTGGTGTGAAGAAGAGGCCAATTATGACCTTATTTCAACAGACCTTGAAGGCCTGGGCAGCAGAAACTCCACCCAGCCATGGAATTTTGGTTTTAACTTGAAATCAGATTTGAATTTGGTCTAGAGCTGGCAAATTAAATCTGAAATTATTGTATGGGGTGAGGGGCAATGGGGGGGGGTAGGTGAATGTGAGTTAGTGAGTTGTATTGTTTGTCAATGTTACTTGTTTTATAGCACACAAAACTTGGTCAGCTGAGAATTTTATTTTTTAGTGTGCAAGAGAGAAAGAAAGAGGTATAGACAAGGACAGAAAGACAAGAAGGGAAAGAAATAAGCATCAACTCATAGTTGTGGCACCTTAGTTGTTCACTGATTGCTTTCTCATATGTGTCTTGACTGGGAAGTTCTACCTGAGCCAGTGACCGTTGTTCAAGCCAGTGACTTTGGGCTCAAACCATTGACCATGGGGTTATGTCTGTGATCCCATACTGAAACCAGTAGCCCATGCTCAAGCCAGCAACCTTGGGGTATTGAACCTGGTTCCTCAGCATCCCAGGCCAATGCTCTATCCATTGTTCCACTGCCTTATCAGGCTGAGAAAAATAGTAAATTAGTACATCTGCCAGGAACATAATTTGGATTCAGTTTTTCCTCTGGGTTTTAAATTGTACCTGGGACACAAAAGCTAACAATTTAAAATGAAAGCTATGAGATCTCTATTTATGCTTCATGTTTATGTAAGTATGTTCTAGACATAGCATATTTCCACACTGAATACTATTGCTCAGCTATAATATTAAATTGGATAAACAAACAAGCACTTATATGAGAATTCCCCAAAATATAACAACACAAGCTTTCAGAATCACATGATTTGAAGAAATATTTAATATTAAAGCTGGATCTGGCCCTGGCCGGTTGGCTCAGGGGTAGAGCGTCGGCCTGGCATGTGGGGGACCCGGGTTCGATTCCCGGCCAGGGCACATAGGAGAAGAGCCCATTTGCTTCTCCACCCCCCCCTTCCTCTCTGTCTCTCTCTTCCCCTCCCGCAGCCAAGGCTCCATTGGAGCGGGGATGGCCCGGGCGCTGGGGATGGCTCCTTGGCCTCTGCCCCAGGCACTAGAGTGGCTCTGGTCGCAGCAGAGCGACCCCCCTCAGGGGCAGAGCATTGTCCCCTGGTGGGCAGAGTGTCGCCCCTGGTGGGCGTGCCGGGTGGATCCCGGTCGAGCGCATGCGGGAGTCTGTCTGACTGTCTCTCCCCGTTTCCAGCTTCAGAAGAAAAAAAAAAAAGAAAGAAAGAAAAAAAAAAAAAGCTGGATCTGAGTTTGGTTTGGCTAAATAAGCACATCTGTAGAATCATCAGCATTAAATAATACTTTTATTTTACCTGGGTTTATTAGTCAAATAAGTTCATCTTATCTCTATTGCCAAATTTGTCAGCAATAGAAATAACTTGGTATGACAAAATTTTTATAATAATCTTATAATTTTTAGGAGCAAGTAAAATAAATAAATGTAAACAGGATAAAAATGTTTCTTTTATGTTAACTCTTAAACAATATATTGTGTACTAAATGGTTTTGTAAATCTCTGTTAACTTGAAACTTTATAATTTTACTAAGTTAAAGAATAAAAATTATTGAATATCTAGATATTTCCAAATAACATGAAATACTAAAACATTAATTGCTAGATAAGTCTAAATTTACCTATGTTTGACCTCTTGATACAGGGAAACTAAAAGATACATTTATATCTGTCAATGAAAATAGTTTGTGCTTTGCTAGTAAAGGGTTATGAATTCTAATTTAGTAGGAAGGAAATAATGTGTGTTTTCAGTAACGAAGGTATAAGCAGTGCTGCGATTCAGCCAGTTCGTACCTGTTTGGCAAAACCAATAACTAATTTTTTGTTGAGTTCAGCAAACTAGTTGTTAAAATGGCACTTGTATAAACCAAGAATAGGAGAAAACTACCTCAATGTATCAAAGCCTATATATGGCAATCCCATAGTTAACATTATACTCAGTGGTGAAAGACTGAAAGCTTTCCCTCTAAGATCAGGAACAAGACAAGAATGTTTTCGCCAATTATATTCTACATAGTGCTGGAAGTACTAGCTAGAGCAATGAGGCAAGAAAAAGAGATAAAAGGCATCCAAATTGGAAAGGAAGATATAAAGTCATCTGTTTACAGATAATGTGGTTATGTATCTTACATATCAACCCTTAAATGTTCCACAAAAAAATTGTTTAAAACTGATAAGTGAGTCTCCAATTTCAGAATAAAAATGTGTACTCTGTATTATAAAGAACTCAAGTATTTTACCAGCTTTGTATTGTTTTGTTTTTGTTTCATTTCTATTGTTATTGTTAGTCTTTTTTTATTAATTTTAATGGTATGACATTGATCAATCAGGGTACATAGGTTCAGAGAAAACATCTCCAATGGAGGCAAGACGGCCATGTAGTAGGCAGATGCACCAACTTCCACTTCCCAGAACCAAGGTGGATTACAACTTAAATCTGAGAACACTCATCATGAAAGACAAATTTTGGACTGAACTAGGAGGATTCTACAACCAAGGACCACCAAAGAACCCACATTGAGTCTGGTAGGAGAGGTGGAGACATGGAGAAGGCTACCCTGCTCCTGGTACCGGGGTGCAGGGAGCGGCGCCCGGGAGAAATTTTCATGAAGGGGAGGGCTGTCCAGCGAGTTGCAGATCCTTATCCCCAAAACCAGAATCCCAGCCTGGAGCGCTAGAGCCGGGAAGGGGCTGACAGACTACATTAGGCTGAGAAAAAAGCCTAGACACAGTTTGAGAGAAGGAGGCAGGACTCTCAGACCCAGGCTCTGTTTTAAAGGAACTGCACGGAGAGCTTTGCTCACAGCCACTTTCCCAGAACTCCAGGAGGACACCCTAACCCCTGGGCTGAGTGACTCCCCAAACTGAAAGTGAACCAGCATCACCAGCAAAAAGGAGAAAGTGCCCCATCCACCGGAGGCTCCCCTACCCTAACTAGAACAAAGGGGCTTAGCACCAGGTGCCATGCTAGGGACACAAATAGGGAGTGCAGAGGTCTAAGCTTCACCACCCACTGCACTGCTGAGTGCTTGCCCAGGGCAGACAGGCAAGAGGCGGCAGGGTGTGCTGCAGAGGTTCGAGCAAGCACACACAAACTGGCCTGCAGAGCCCAGGACTGCCGTTGCCACTGGGGGAGCCAGGGCTCACACATACTCCTGCTCCCTGTGTGGACCACCCCAAGTGGATGTGGAGGCCCAAGAATCAACAGAGGGGTAACACTCGGGCACACACGAGCCCTCCAGTGAAGGTGGAAGTCACCTGGCAGCTGCGGAGAGCTGGGCAGGCTGCAAACAGGCCTGGGGCTGGGTGTGCCCTTGGCAGTGATCCAAGCGCAGGCAGAGCCCAGTGGCAACTGAGTGGGGAAATGTGGGTGGAAGTCGCACCAGCTACTGCAGGAATCCCAGTGGTGCACAAATGTGCTCAAGGTGCGGAAATGCCCTCAGCAGTAACGTCAGCATGGGCAACATCGGTGGAGATCCAAAAGGGCGCACACGACCCCTAGGCAGCCGCTGAGATCTGAGCCTATCAAGGCAGTCCCAAAAGCAGTCCAAATGGTGCAGGGGAACCCATGAGCCCAACCAGGGGAGCAGCAGTGTGGAGGCAGGCTGGAGTCATCAGCACCTGAGCCCAAAAGCCCCAGGCAGCAACAGTAGTGGTGGCCTGGTAGACAGATCACACAATGGGAGCTAAAATGTCTAGATAAAAAGACATTTTGCTGTATTGGCCAAGAGTTTGCTTAAAGGCTTTTAATCACTGTAAAAAAAAAATAGAAGACTGGATAAAGAAGATGAGGCACATATACACCATGGTATACTATTCAGCTAGAAGAAATGATGACATCGGATCACTTACAGCAGAATGGTGGAATCTTGATAACATTATGTGGAGTGAAATAAGTGAATCATAAAAAAACAAGAACTGCAGGATTCCATACATTGGTGGGACATAAAAATGAGACTAAGAGACATGGACAGGAGTGGGGTGGTTACAGGGGGTGGGGGAGGGGAGGAAGGAGAGGAGGAGAGGGAGGGGTACAAAGAAAACTGGATAGAGGGTGATGGAGGACGATCTCTCTTTGGGTGATGGGTATGCAACAGAACTAAATGACAAGATAACCTGGAAATGTTTTCTTTGAATATATGTACCCTGATTTATTGATGTCACCCCATTAAAATAAAAATTTATTTATAAAAAAAGACACCTGAGGCTAAGAAGTAGGCCACATCTAATACTATATATAATGACTGAATTAGAGTACTGAGCCCAACAAATAGCCAGCAATAAAAGACAACAGAAAGCAAATTATAGGGGAACTTGAACTTTTAAAGTAACTTCTCCAAGGCTAAGAATAGATAAAAGCAAGACTAGGAGTGCAGCTGATATTTACAATGGCACTAGGACCCAGCAGAGGCAACCACAAGATCTGGATAACCTGTAGCTCCCAAAAGTGGATAAGAAGCAGTCACAGGCAGTGACCCCCACTGACCTGTCCCAGGCCCCAACCAGGGAAGTCCAGGGCAACACAGACAAAATGGGAAGACAGAGAAGTACAATCCAAATGACTCAACAAGAGAAACCCTCAGAAAAGAGCTGAGTGAGAAAGATATAAGCAAACTACTGGAGGCAGAGTTTAGAATAACAATTATTAGAATGCTGAAAGATCTTAGAACAACAATAGATGGTCACAGTGAGCAAATAAAAAAAGAAATAAAAAGTATTAAAAAGGAAATTGAAATAATAAAAAAGAACCAGTCAGAAAAGACAAATACAATATCTGAAATGAAGGCTATACTAGAAGCAATATCAGGATGGATGAAGGAGAGGATCAAATCAGTGATTTAGAAGAAAAATAAATGAAAACACAGAAGAGGAGCAGCAAAAAGAAAAGAGAATGAAAAAATCTGAGGAAACTGTAAGAGCGCTCTGTGACAATCTAAAGAGAAACAATATCTGCATCATAGGAGTTCCTGATGAAGAAGAGAAAGAACAAGGGATAGAAACCTTGTTCAGCCTGACCTGTGGTGGCGCAGTGGATAAAGCGTTGACCTGGAAGTGCTGAGGTCACCGGTTCGAGGCCCTGGGCTTGCCTGGTCAAGGCACATGTGGGAGTTGATGCTTCCTGCTCCTCCCCCCTTCTCTTTCTCTCTCCTTTCTAAAATGAATAAAAAATTAAAAAAAAAAAAAAAAAAGAAACCTTGTTCAATCAAATCATAGCTGAAAACTTCCCTAAACTGACACAGGAAAAAGTCACACAAGTTCAAGAAGCACAGAGAACTCCATTAAAGAGAAACACAAAGAAATCCAAACCAAGACACATCATAATTGAAATAGCAAAGCTAAGAGATAAAGAGAAAAATATTAAAAGCTACTATAGAAAAAAAGGCTATCACCTACAAAGGAGCCCCCATAAGAATGACATCCGACTTCTCAACAGAAACACTTGAGGCCAGAAGGGAATGGCAAGAAATATTCAAAGTAATGCAGAACAAGAACCTACAACCAAGACTACTTTATCCAGCAAGGCTATTATTTAAAATCAAAGAAGACATAAAAAGCTTCCTAGGCCAAAAAAAAAAAAAAACCTCAAGAAATTTATTACAACCAAACCAAGGCTTCAAGAATTGTTAAGGGGTCTGTTGTAAACAGAACAAAGGGGAAAAAGAATTCAGCAAAAGAGAAATATAGCTTTAAAGAACAAAATGGCAATAAACAACAACATATCAATAATAATCATAAATGTAAATGGATTAAATGATCCATTCAAAAGACATAGTATAGCTACATGAATAAGAAAACAGGAACCATACATATGCTGTCTATAAGAGACACACTTCAAAATAAAAGATACACATAGAATAAAGGTAAAAGAATGAAAAAAAATATTTCATGCAAATGGAAATGAAAAATAACCTGGGGTAACAATACTTATATCAGACAAAATAGACTTTAAAAGAAAGGCTATAGTAAGAGATAAAGAAGGTCACTACATAATGATAAAGGGAGCAATCCAACAGGAAGATATAATCATCATAAATATCTACACACCTAATATAGGAGCACATAAATATATAAAGCAGACATTGATGGATATAAAGGGCGAGATCAACAGCAATACTATAATAGTAGGAGATTTCAATACCGCACTAACATCACTAGATAGATCGTCAAGAAAGAAAATTAACAAAGGAACAGCAGACTTAAAGGACATACTGGATCAGGGGTCACCAAACTTTTTACACAGGGGGCCAGTTCACTGTCCCTCAAACTGTTGGAGGGCCAGCACATACAGTGCTCCTCTCACTGACTACCAATGAAAGAGGTGCTCCTTCTGGAAGTGCGGCGGGGGGCCGGATAAATGGCCTCAGGTGCCGCATGCAGCCCACGGCCATAGTTTGGGGACGCCTGCACTAGATCAACTCAATTTAATAAATATCCTTAGAACCTTTCACCCTAAAGCAGCAGAATATACATTCTTTTCAAGTGCTCATTGTACATTCTCTAGGATAGACCACATGTTAGGGAACAAAAGTGGTCTCAACAAATTTAAGAAGATTGAAATCATATCAAGCATTTTCTCTTATCACAATGCCATGAAACTAGAAATCAACCACAACAGAAAAACTGAAAAATTCTCGAACACTTGGAAACTATACAGCATGTTATGAAATAACAAATGGATTAACAATAAAATCAAAGAATAAAATAAATTCCTAGAAATGAATGATAATGAACATACAACAACTCAAAATTATGGGACACAACAAAAGCGGTCCTGAAAGGGAAGTTCATTGCACTACATGCATTCCTTCAGAAGCTTGAAAAAGCTCAAATAAACAACCTAACCCTGCATTTTAAAAAACTAGAAAAAGAACAGCAAGTAAGTCCCAGAGGTGGTAGAAAGAAGAAAATAATAAAGATTAGAGTGGAAATAAATGACATAGAGGCTACAGAAATACAGAGGATCAATAAAACCAAGAGCTGGTTCTTTGAAAGGGTAAACAAGATCGATGAACCTTTAACGAGACTCACCAAGAAAAGAAGAGAGAGGACCCAAATAAATAAAATTAGAAATGAGAGTAGAGAAATAACAACTGAAACAACAGAAATACAAAATATTGTAAGAAAATACTATGAAGAACTATATGCCAAAAAATTAAACAACCTAGATGAAATGGACAAATTCCTTGAAACATTTAATCTTCAAAAACTCAATCTGGAAGACTCAGAAAACCTAAACAGACTGATGATAACAAATGAGATCGAAACAGTTGTCAAAAAGCTCCCAGAAAACAAAAGCCCTGGGCCCGATGGCTTCACTGGTGAATTCTACCAAATATTTAAAGAAGAATAAACTCCTGTCCTTATCAAGCTATTTCAAAAAATTCAAAAGGAAGAAACACTTCCAAGTTCCTTTTATGAGGTGGGCATAACTGGTTCCAAAACCAGGCAAAGATGACACAAAAAAAGAAAATTATAGACCAATATCCCTGATGAATTCAGATGCTAAAATCCTCAACAAAATATAGAAAACCGGATCCAGCAACACATGAAAAAAATCACACATCATGATCAAGTGGGATTTATTCTGGGGAGGCAAGGGTGGTACAACATTCATAAATCAATTACTGTGATTCACCATATAAACAAAAGGAAGGAGAAAAACCACATGATAATTTCAATAGATGCAGAAAAAGCATTTGATAAAATCCAGCAACCATTCATGATCAAAACTCTTAGCAAAGTGGAGAATACAGGAAACATACCTCAACATGATAAAGGCAACCTATGACAAACCCACAGCCAACAACATAATTAATGGACAAAAATTAAATGCAATCACCCTAAAATCAGGAACATGGTAGGGGTGCCCCCTTTCACTACTCTTATTCAACATAGTACTGGAAGTCCTAGCTACAGCAATCAGACAAGAAAAAAAATAAATGGCATCAAAATTGGATAGAAGAAGTAAAACTATCATTATTTGCAGATAATATGATAGTGTATATAGAAAACGGTAAAGTCTCAGTCAAAAAACTTCTGGACCTGATAAATGAATTCAGCAAGGAGGCAGGATATAAAATTAATACACAAAAATCAGAGGCATTTTTATACACAAACAAAATGTCAGAAAGAGTAATTAAGGAAACAATCCCCTTCACTATTGCAACAAAAAAAAATATAAAGTACCTAGGAGTAAATTTAACAAAGGAGGTTAAAGACTTGTACTCGGAAAATTATAAAACATTGATAAAAGGAATCAAGGAAGATACAAACAAGTGGAAGCATATACCGTGTTCATAGTTAGGAAGAATAAACATCATTAAAATGCCTATATTACCAAAAGCAATTTATAAGTTCAATGCAATACCAATTAAAATACCAATGACATACTTCAAAGATATAGAACACATAATCCAAAAATTTATATGGAACCAAATATGAACATGAATAGCCTCAATGACCTTGAAAAAGAAGAATAAAGTAGGAGGTATCACACTTCTTGATATCAAGTTATACTACAAGGTCATTGTACTCAAAACAGCTTGGTACTGGCATAAGAATAGGCATATAGATCAATGGAACAGAATAGAGAACCCAGAAAGAAACACACTTTTATGGACAACTGATATTTGACAAAGGAAATAAGAGCATACAATGGAGTAAAGACAGTCTCTTTAACAAGTGGTTTGGGAAAACTGGACAGCTACCTGCAAAAAAATGAAACTAGACCACCAACTTACACCTTGCACAAAAATAATCTCAAAATGGATAAAGGACTTAAAAGTAAGTCGTGAAAACATAAGCATCTTAGAAGAAAACATAGGCAGTAACTCAACAACATCTATCGAAGCAATATATTTGCTGATGTATCTCCACAGGCAAGTGAACTAAAAGACAGGATAAACAAATGGGACTATATCAAACTAAAAAGCTTTCACACAGCTAAAGATAACATGAACAGAATAAAAAGATAAATCACAAAATGGGAGAACATATTCGACAATACATCTGATAAGGGGTTAATAACCAAAATTTATAAAGACCTTGTAAAACTCAACACAAGAAAGATAAAAAATCCAATCAAAAAATGGGCACAAGAAATGAATACACACTTCTCCAAAGAGGACATTCAGATGGCCAATAGACAGATAAAAAAGTGTTCAACATCACTAATCATTAGAGAAATGCAAATTAAAACTACAATAAGATACCACCTCACAGCAGTCAGAATGGCGCTCATTAACAAAACAACACAAGATAGGTGCTGGCAGGATGTGGAGAAAGGGGAACAGTCCTGCACTGCTGGTGGGAATGCAGACAGGCGCAGCCACTGTGGAAAACATTGTGGAGCCCTGGCCGGTTGGCTCAGTGGTAGAGCGTCGGCCTGGTGTGCAGGAGTCCTGGGTTCGATTCCTGGCCAGGGCACACAGGAGAAGCGCCCATCTGCTTCTCCACCCCTCCCCCTCTCCTTCCTCCCTGTCTCTCTCTTCCCCTCCTGCAGCCAAGGCTCCATTGGAGCAAAGTTGGCCCAGGCGCTGAGGATGGCTCCATGGCCTCTGCCTCAGGCGCTAGAATGACCCTGGTTGCAACAGAGCAATGCCCCAGATAAACAGAGCATTGCCCCCTGGTGAGCATGCCAGGTGGATCCCGGTCGGGCGCAAACAGGAGTCTGTCTGACTGCCTCTCCATTTCCAGCTTGAGAAAAATACAAAAAAAAAAAAAAAGAAAGAAAAGAAAACTGTGGAGATTCCTCAAAAAATTAAAAATGGCCTGACTGGGCAGTGGCGCAGTGGATAGATCATTGGACTGGGATGTGGAGGACCCAGGTTTGAGACCCCGAGGTTGCCAGCTTGTGTGAGGGCTCATCTGGTTTGAGCAAGGCTCACCAGCTTGGACCCAAGGTTGCTGGCTCGAGCAAGGGGTTACTCAGTCTGCTGAAGGCCCACACTCAAGGCACATATGAGAAAGCAATCAATGAACAACTAAGGTGTAGCCACAAAAAACTAAAAGATTGATGTTTCTCATCTCTCTATTCCTGTCTGTCTGTCCCTGTCTATCCCTCTCTCTGACTGTCTCTGTAATAAATAAATAAATAAATAAATAAATAAATAAATAAATAAATAAATAAATAAATAAAGGATCTGCCCTTTGACCTAGCCATGCCACTTATAGGAATATATATATCCCAAGGACACCATATCACCAACTAAAAAAAAGAAAATACACCCTCATGTTTATGGCAGCATTGTTCACAATAGCAAAGATCTGGAAACAGCCCAAGTGACCGACAGTGGACGAGTGGATTAAAAAGCAGTGGTGCCCTGGTTGGTTGGCTCAGCGGTAGAGCATCGGCCTGGCGTGTGGGGGACCCGGGTTCGATTCCCGGCCAGGGCACATAGGAGAAGAGCCCATTTGCTTCTCCACACCCCTCCTTCCTCTCTGTCTCTCTCTTCCCCTCCCGCAGACAAGGCTCCATGGGAGCAAAGATGGCTCGGGCACTGGGGATGGCTCCTTGGTCTCTGCCCCAGGTGCTAGAGTGGCTCTGGTTGCGACAGAGCGACACCCCGGAGGGGCAGAGCATCACCCCCTGGTGGTCAGAGCATCGCCCCTGGTGGGCGTGCCGGGTGGATCCCAGTCGGGCGCATGCGGGAGTCTGTCTGACTGTCTCTCCCCATTTCCAGCTTCAGAAAAATACAAAAAAAAAAAAAAAAGCAGTGGTATAAACTCTATGGAATACTACTCAGTCATAAGAAATGATGACATCAGATCATTTACAGCAAAATGGTGGGATCTTGATAACATTATACGAAGTGAAATAAGTAAATCAGAAAAAAACAGGAACTGCATTATTCCATACATAGGTGGGACATAAAAGTGAAACTAAGAGACATTGATAAGAGTGTGGTGGTTATGGGGGGAGGGGGGAGAGGGAGAGGGAAAGGGGGAGGGGAGGGGCACAATGAAAACTAGATAGAAGGTGACAGAGGACAATCTGACTTTGGGTGATGGGTATGCAACATAAGTGAACGACAAGATAACCTGGATTTGTTATCTTTGAATATATGTATCCTGATTTATTTATGTCGCCCCATTAAAAAAAATAAAATTATTTTTAAAAAAAAGCAGTGGTACATAGATAGAATGAAATACTATGGTGCCCTGAAAAAGAAGGGAATATTACATTTTGCAACAATATGGATGGACCTGGAAATTATTATGTCGAGTGAAATAAGCCAAGCAGAGAAAGAAAAATATCATATAACCCCACTCATTTGAGGAATCCAAAGAACACTGTGAATTGAGGAATGGAATTAAATCTGAAGGGAAATGGGGAGGGAGCTGTTGAGAGGAGGGTAAGGGAGATGTTGAGGGGAATACAGGGGAAGGGATACTTTTGGGGAGACACTAGAATCTATGTAAATACAATAAATAAATTATTTTTTAAAAATCTCCAGGTTATTTTGACATTTGATTATGTTGCATACCCATCACTCAAATTCAAATTGTCTTTCATCACCTTCTATCTGTATTTTTTTGTGCCCCTCCCCTCCGCCCAATTCTCCCCACCCCCGTAACCACCACACTCTTGTCCATGTCCCTGAGTCTTATTTTTATGTCTCACCTATGTATGGAATCATATAGTTCTGTTTTTCTGATTTACTCATTTCACTCAGTATAATGTTATCAAGGTCCATCCTTCTTTTTTTGTTGTTTTTTTATTCTTTTTATTTTTTATTATTAATTTTAATGCAGTTACATTAATAAATTAGGGTATATATGTTTAAAGAAAACATCTCCAGGTTATCTTGTCATTCAATTATGTTGCATCCCCGTCACCCCAAGTCAAATTGTCCTCCGTCACCTTCTATCAGGTTTTGTTTGTGCCCCTCCCCTCCCCCTCTCCCTCCCTCTCCTCCTTCTCCCTCCCTCCATAACCACCACACTCTTGTCTATGTCTCTTAGCATCGTTTTTATGTCCCACTTAAGTATAGGATCATGCAGTTCTTAGTTTTTTATGATTAACTTATTTCAACCATCCATTTTGTAGTAAATGATCCAATGTCATCATTTCTTATGGCTGAGTAATATTCCATAGTATATATATACCATATCTTCTTTATCCAGTCATCTATTGAAGGGCTTTTTGGTTGTTTTCATGTCTTGGCCACTGTGAACAATGATGCAATGAACATGGGGCTGCATGTGTCTTTACGTACTAGTGTTTTTGAGTTATGTGGGTATATTCCCAGTAGAGGGATTGCTGTGTCATATGGTAGTTCTATTTTCAATTTTTTGAGGAACCATCATACTTTCTTCCATAGTGGTTGTACTACTTTGCATTCCCACCAACAGTGGATGAGGGTTCCTTTTTCTCCACAGCCTCTCCAGCATTTGCTATTGCCTGTCTTGTTGATAATACCTAATCTAACAGGTGTGAGGTGGTATCTCATTGTAGTTTTGATTTGCATTTCTCTAATAGCTAATGAAGATGAGCATCTTTTCATATATCTGTTGGCCATTTGTATTTCTTCCTGGGAGAAGTGTCTGTTCATGTCCTCTTCCCATTTTTTTATTGGATTGTTTGTTTGTTGTTGAGTTTTATGAGTTCTTTGTATATTTTGGATATTAGGCCCTTATCTGAGCTGTTTTTTAAAATATCATCTCCCATTTAGTTGGCTGTTTATTTTGTTGTCAGTTTCTCTTGCTAAGCAAAAACTTCTAAGTATGATGTGGTCCCATTCATTTATCTTTGCCTTCACTTCTCTTGCCTTTGGAGTCAAATTCATAAAATGCTCTTTAAAACCAAGGTCCATGAGTTTAGTACCTATGTCTTCTTCTATGTACTTTATTGTTTCAGGTCTTATATTTAGGTCTTTGATGCATTTTGGATTAATTTTAGTACAAGGGGAAAAACTGTAGTCAAGTTTCATTCTTTTGCATGTGGCTTTACAGTTTTCCCAGCACCATTTGTTGAAGAGGCTTACTTTTCTCCATTGTGTGTTGTTGGCCTCTTTATCGAAAATTATTTGACCATATATATGTGGTTTTATTTCTGGACTTTCTATTCTATTCCATTGGTCTGAGTGTCTATTTTTCTGCCAATACCATGCTGTTTTGATTGTCGTGGCTCTATAATATAATTTGAAGTCAGGTATTATAATGCTCTCAGCTTTGTTCTTTTTCCTTAGGATTGATTGGCTATTCGAAGTTTTTTATAGTTCCATATAAATCTGATGATATTTTTTGTTCCATTTGTTTAAAAAATGTCATTGGAATTTTGATGGAAATTGCATTAAATTTGTATATTGCTTTAGGTAATATGGTCATTTTGATTATATTTATTCTTCCTATCCAAGAACAAGGAATATTTTTCCATTTCATTGTATCTTTTTTGATTTCCCTTAACAATGCTTTGTAGTTTTTATTATATATATCCTTTACATTCTTTGTTATGGTTATTCCTAGGTATTATATTTTTTGTTGCAACTGTGAAAGGGATTATTTTTTTTGAGTTCATATTCTAATGTTCTATTGTTGGCATATAGAAAGGCTATGGACTTTTGTACATTAATTTTGTATCCTGAGACATTACTGTATTGGTTTATTGTTTCTAGTAATCTTTTTGTGGAGTCTTTGGGGTTTTTGATGTATAAGATTATATCATCTGCAAAAAGTAAAACCTTTACTTCTTTTCCAATATGCCTTTTATTTCTTTATCTTGTCTGATTGCTCTGGCTAGAACTTCTAGCACCACATTAAATAGGAGAGGAGAGAGTAGACAACCCTGTCTTGTTCCCGATTTAAGGGAAAAAGTCCTCAGTTTAATGCCATTTAGTATGATGTTAGCTGATGGTTTATCATAAATGGCTTTAATATGTTGAGATATTTTCCTTCTATACCCATTTTGTTGAGTGTTTTAAACATAAAATTGTGTGGTACTTTATAGAATGCCTTTTCTGCATCTATTGATAAAATCATGTGGTTTTTGTTCTTTGTTTTGTTGATATGGTTTATTACGTTAACCGTTTTATATATGTTGAACCATCCTTGAGATTCTGGGATAAATCCCACTTGATCATGATGTATTATTTTTTTAATATGTTGTTGTATTTGATTTGATAGTATTTTGTTTAGTATTTTAGCATCTGCATTGTTCTGTTGTTTTCTTTTTTTGTGCCATCCTTGCCAGGTTTCAGTATAAGGGTTATGTTGGCCTCATAAAATGTGTTTGGAAGTATTGCTTCTTCTTCAATTTTTTGAAAGACTTTGTGTAGAATAGGAACCAAGTCTTCTTTGAATGTTTCATAGAATGAACTAGTATAACCATCTGTGCCTCGAGTTTTACTTTTGGGGAGATTTTTAATAGTTTTTTCTATTTCCTCCCTGCTTATTGGTATGTTTAGGCTTTCTGCTTCTTCATTACTCAGTCTAGGAAGATTGTATTGTTCTAGGAATTTATCCATTTCTTCTAGATTGTTGAATTTGGTGTCATACAGTTTTTCATAGTATTCTACAATAATTCTTTGTATATCTATGATATCTGTGGTGATTTCTCCTCTTTCATTTTGGATTTTGTTTATATGAGTCCTTTCTCTTTTTTCCTTGGTGAGTCTTGCCAAGGGTTTGTAAATTTTGTTGATCTTTTCAAAGAACCAGCTCTTTTTTTAATTAATTTTTTCTATAATTTTTCTGTTCTCTGTTTCATTTATTTCTGCTCTGATTTTTATTATTTGTTTTCTTCGGCTGGTTTCGGGTTGTCTTTGTTCTTCTTTTTCTAGTTCCTTAAGATGTGAAGTAAAGTGGTTTACTTGGGTTATCTCCTGTTTGTTCATGTAGGCCTGAAGTGATATGAACTTCCCTCTTATTACAGCTTTTGTTGAATCCCAGATATTCTGATATGTCGTATTGTTATTTTCATTTGTCTGTATATATCTTTTGATCTCTGTGCTTATTTCTTCAACCTACTCATTTTTTACAAGTATGTTGTTTAGTTTCCACATTTTTGTGAGTTTTTTTTACCTCTTTTTTTGCAGTTGAATTCTAGTTTCAAGGCTTTATGATCAGAAAATATGCTTGGTACAATTCCAATTTTTCTGAATTTGCTGATGTTATTTTTGTGGCCCAACATATGGTCAATTCTTGAGAATTTTTCATGTACACCAGAGAAAAATGTGTACTTGTCACTTTGGGATGAAATGTCCTGTAGATGTCTATTATATCCAATTGCTCTAGTGATTCATTTAAGGCAAATATTTCTTTCTGATTTTCTGTTTGGATAAACGATCTAGAGCCGTCAGCGGTATATTGCGGTCTCCAAGTATGATTGTATTTTTATCAGTTTTTGTTTTTAGGTAAGTCAGTAGCTGTCATATATATATATATATATATATATATATATATATATATATATATATTGGTGCTCCTTGGTTTGGTGCATATATATTAAGTGTAGTTCTTCTTGATTCAGTGTCCCCTTAATCATTATAAAATGACCATTTTGTCTCTAATTATTTTTGCTGTCTTGTACTCAGCATTGTTAGATATGAGTATTGCTACACCTGCTTTTTGGGGGGATGTTATTTGCTTGAGTATTGTTTTTTAGCCTTTCACTTTGAATTTGCTTTTATCCTTGTTGCTTAGATGTGTTTCTTGTAGGCAGCATACAGTTGGATTTTCTTTTTTAATTATTCTGCTACTCTGTGTCTTTTTATTGGTGAGTTCAAGCCATGCACATTTGGTGTAATTATTGACATTTGAAGGTTTCCTATTGCCATTTTATATATTGCTTTCTGTTAGTTTTGTATCTTGTTTGATTATTCTCTTTTGTTTTTCAATCATTTGTTTTTGTTTGGTTGTAATCCATACTTCTTTCCTCTGTTACTTCCTTTTTCAAGTCATGTGCTTCTGTGGTGATTTTTTCAGGGGTGGTTACCATTAAGTAGTGGAAAGGGTACCTATCATGTTCATTGTAGTACACTATCTTATGAGTGCTTCTGCACTCCATCGTCCTTTGCTACTGTTAAACTTCATCCTCTTCCCCCCCTTTTTTTGCCACAGTTTAAATTAGGTTTTATTGTGTTCTTGGTTGGAGCTTTTATTTGCAGTTTTGTTTTGTTTTGTTCTTTGTATCTGGTTGGAAAACCCCCTTTAGTATTTCCTCAAGTGGGGTTTTTCTGATGATAAATTCCCTCATCTTTTCTGTATCTGTAAATGTTTTTATTTCTCCTTCATATTTGAAGGGTAGCTTTGATGGGTATAGTATTCCTGGCTGGAAGTTCCTCTCTTTCAGAACTTTAAATATTGGGGTCCACTCTCTTCTTGCTTGTAGAATTTCTGTTGAGAAATCTGATGATAATCTAATAGGCCTTCCTTTATATGTTGTATTCTTCTTTTCCCTGGCTGCCTTGAGAATTTTTTCTTTGTCAATGGTTTGTGCCAATTTTATTATGATGTGCCTTGGAGTAGATTTGTTGGGGTTAAGATAACTCGGTGTTCTGTTTGCTTCTTGAATTCGAGGCTTTAGTTCTTTCAACAGGCTTGGGAAGTTCTTGTCTATTATTTGTTTAAATATATTCTCCATTCCATTTTCTCTCTCTTCTCCTTCTGATATACCTATTATTCTTATGTTACTCTTTTTGATGGAGTCAGACAATTCCTATAGGGCTTTCTCATTTTTTTTTAATTTGTGAGTCTCTCTCTTCTTCTGTCTGTTGTGCCTCAAGTTGCCTGTCTTCTATGTAACTAATGCTCTCTTCTATCTGGCCTGTTCTATTAGCTAAGCTTGTTACCTTGTTTTTCAGTTCATAAATTGAGCTTTCATCTCTGTTTAATCCGTTTTCATAGTTTCAATTTCCTTGGTAATACATATATTCTTTGTGTTCATTGAGTTGTTTTTTGAGCTCCCTATATTGCCTTTCTGTGTTCTCTTGTATATCTCTAAGTACTTTTAGGATTTCCATTTTAAATTCTCTGTCATTTAACTCCAGGGTTTCCAATCTATTAAAATTTTTTTCTACAGAATTTTCCTCATCTATCTGTGATACATCTCTGTCTTTTGTATCCATGATATTCAATTTCCTTTTCCTTAATGGCATCTGAGGGTGGTTTTGTTAATAACACTTTTTGTTCAGTGTGTGGGACTTATAGACGGTCCTGGGATTGTTTTTTCTGTCTCTAGTTGAAGAACTTGTTGAAATTTGGGAGAGAGGTATTGGGAGCGCTCCTCACGGCGCCATTTCTCTGACATCACACACAAGGTCCATCCTTCTTGTTGTAAATGATCCAATGTCATCATTTCTTATGGCTGTAGTATTCCATGGTATATAAGTAACACATCTTCTTTATCCAATCATCTATTGAAGGGCTTTTTAGTTGTTTCCATGTCTAGGCCACTGTGAACAATGCTGCAATGTGTCTTTATGTACCTATGTACCAGGGCTGCATGTGTCTTTATGTACCAGTGTTTTTGAGTTATGTGGGTATATTCCCAGTAGAGGGATTGCTGGGTCATATGGTAGTTCTATTTTCTTTTTTTTTTTTCTTTTTTTTTTTAAATAAATTTTTATTAATGGTAATGGAATGACATTAATAAATCAGGGTACATATATTCAAAGAAAACATGTCTAGGTTATTTTGTTATTAAATTATGTTGCATACCCCTCGCCCAAAGTCAGATTGTCCTCCGCCACCCTCTATCTAGTTCTCTGTGCCCCTCCCCCTCCCCCTAACTCTCTCCCTCCCTCCCTCCCATGTCTTCCCTCCCCCCACCCCTGGTAACCACCACACTCTTGTCCATGTCTCTTAGTCTCATTTTTATGTTCCACCAATGTATGGAATCATGTAGTTCTTGATTCTTTTCTGATTTACTTATTTCACTCCGTATAATGTTATCAAGATCCCACCATTTTGCTGTAAATGATCTGATGTCATCATTTCTTATGGCTGAGTAGTATTCCATAGTGTATATGTGCCACATCTTCTTTATCCAGTCTTCTATCAAAGGGCTTTTTGGTTGTTTCCATGTCTTGGCCACTGTGAACAGTGCTGCAATGAACATGGGGCTACATGTGTCTTTACGTATCAATGTTTCTGAGGTTTTGGGGTATATACCCAGTAGAGGGATTGCTGGGTGATAAAGTAGTTCTATTTGCAGCTCTTTGAGGAACCACCATACTTTCCTCCATAATGGTTGTACTATTTTACAGTCCCACCAACAGTGAATGAGGGTTCCTTTTTCTCCACAGCCTCTCCAACATTTGCTATTACCCGTCTTGTTGATAATAGCTAATCTAACAAGGGTGAGGTGGTATCTCATTGTAGTTTTGATTTGCATTTCTCTAATAACTAATGAAGCTGAGCATCTTTTCATATATCTGTTGGCCATTTGTATCTCTTCCTGGGAGAAGTGTCTGTTCATGTCCTCTTCCCATTTTTTTATTGGATTGTTTGTTTGTTTGTTGTTGAGTTTTATGAGTTCTTTGTAAATTTTGGATATTAGGCCCTTATCTGAGCTGTTGTTTGAAAATATCATTTCCCATTTAGTTGGCTGTCTGTTTATTTTGATATCAGTTTCTCTTGCTGAGCAAAAACTTTTTATTCTGATGTAGTCCCATTCATTTATCTTTGCCTTCACTTCTCTTGCCATTGGAGTCAAGTTCATAAAATGTTCTTTAAAACCCAGGTCCATGATTTTAGTACCTATGTCTTCTTCTATGTACTTTATTGTTTCAGGTCTTATATTTAGGTCTTTGATCCATTTTGAATTAATTTTAGTACACGGGGACAGGCTGTAGTCGAGTTTCATTCTTTTGCATGTGGCTTTCCAGTTTTCCCAACACCATTTGTTGAAGAGGCTTTCTTTTCTCCATTGTGTGTTGTTGGCCCCTTTATCAAAGATTATTTGACCATATATATGTGGTTTTATTTCTGGGCTTTCTATTCTGTTCCATTGGTCTGAGTGTCTATTTTTCTGCCAATACCATGCTGTTTTGATTATCGTGGCCCTATAATATAGTTTAAAGTCAGGTATTGTAATGCCCCCAGCTTCATTCTTTTTCCTTAGGATTGTTTTGGCTATTCGGGGTTTTTTATAGTTCCATATAAATCTGATGATTTTTTGTTCCATTTCTTTAAAAAATCTCATAGGGATTTTGATGGGAATTGCATTAAATTTGTATATTGCTTTGGGTAATATGGCCATTTTGATTATATTTATTCTTCCTATCCAAGAACAAGGAATATTTTTCCATCTCATTGTATCTTTTTCGATTTCCCTTAACAATGCTTTGTAATTTTCATTATATAGGTCCTTTACGTTCTTTGTTATGTTTATTCCTAGGTATTTTATTTTTTTTGTTGCAATCGTGAAGGGGATTATTTTTTTGAGTTCGTTTTCTAATATTTCATTGTTGGCATATAGAAAGGCTATGGACTTTTGTATGTTAATTTTGTATCCTGCGACCTTACTGTATTGGTTTATTGTTTCTAATAATCTTTTTGTGGAGTCCTTCGGGTTTTCGATGTATAGGATCATATCATCAGCAAAAAGTGATACCTTTACTTCTTCTTTTCCGATATGGATGCCTTTTATTTCTTTGTCTTGTCTGATTGCTCTGGCCAGAACTTCTAGCACCACATTAAATAAGAGTGGAGAGAGTGGACAACCCTGTCTTGTTCCTGATTTAAGGTAGAAAGTCCTCAGTTTTATGCCATTTAATAGGATGTTGGCTGATGGTTTATAATATATGGCCTTTATCAGGTTGAGATATTTTCCTTCTATACCCATTTTGTTGAGAGTCTTAAACATAAAATTGTGTTGTATTTTATCAAAAGCCTTTTCTGCATCTATTGATAAGATCATGTGGTTTTTGTTCTTTGTTTTGTTGATATGGTGTATTACGTTAACCGTTTTGCATATGTTGAACCATTCTTGAGATTCTGGGATGAATCCCACTTGATCATGATGTATTATTTTTTTTATATGTTGTTGTATTCGGTTTGCCAGTATTTTGTTTACTATTTTAGCATCTGTATTCATTGGAGATATTGGTCTGTAGTTTTCTTTCTTTGTGCCATCTTTGCCAGGTTTTGGTATGAGGGTTATGTTGGCCTCATAAAATGTGTTTGGAAGTATTGCTTCTTCTTCAATTTTTTGGAAGACTGAGTAGAATAGGAACCAAGTCTTCTTTGAATGTTTGATAGAATTCACTAGTATAACCGTCTGGGCCTGGACTTTTATTTTTGGGGAGGTTTTTAATAGTTTTTTCTATTTCCTCCCTGCTGATTGGTCTGTTTAGGCTTTCTGCTTCTTCATGACTCAGTCTAGGAAGGTTGTATTGTTCTAGGAATTTATCCATTTCTTCTAGATTGTTGTATTTGGTGGCATATAATTTTTCATAGTATTCTACAATAATTCTTTGTATATCTATGATGTCTGTGGTGATCTCTCCTCTTTCATTTTGGATTTTATTTATTTGAGTCCTGTGCCTTTTTTCCTTGGTGAGTCTTGCCAAGGGTTTGTCAATTTTGTTGATCTTTTCAAAGAACCAGCTTCTTGTTTTATTGATTTTTTCTATAGTTTTTCTGTTCTCTATTTCATTTATTTCTGCTCTGATTTTTATTATCTTCTTTCTTCGGCTGGTTTTGGGTTGTCTTTGTTCTTCTTTTTCTAGTTCCTTAAGGTGTGAAGTTAAGTGGTTTACTTCGGCTCTCTCTTGTTTGTTCATATAGGCCTGAAGTGATATGAACTTTCCTCTTATTACTGCTTTTGCTGCATCCCAGAGATTCTGATATGTCGTATTTTCATTTTCATTTGTCTGTATATATCTTTTGATCTCTGTGCTTATTTCTTCTTTGACCCATTCATTTTTTAGAAGTATGTTGTTTAATTTCCACATTTTTGTGGGTTTTTCCCCCTCTTTTTTGCAGTTGAATTCTAGTTTCAAGGCTTTATGATCAGAAAATATGCTTGGCACAATTTCAATTTTTCTAAATTTGCTGGTATTGTCTTTGTGGCCCAACATATGGTCAATTCTTGAGAATGTTCCATGTACAGTAGAGAAAAATGTATACTCTGTCGCTTTGGGATGAAGTGTCCTGTAGATGTCTATCATATCTAGGTGTTCTAGTATTTCGTTTAAGGCCACTATATCTTTATTGATTCTCTGTTTGGATGACCGATCTAGAGCCGTCAGCGGTGTATTGAGGTCTCCACGTATGATTGTATTTTTGTTAGTTTTTGTTTTAAGGTCAATAAGTAGCTGTCTTATATATTTTGGTGCTCCTTGGTTTGGTGCATATATATTAAGGATTGTTATGTCTTCTTGATTCAACTTCCCCTTAATCATTATGAAATGACCATTTTTGTCTCTGAGTACTTTTTCTGTCTTGTAGTCAGCATTATTAGATATGAGTATTGCTACACCTGCTTTTTTTGGGGGGTGTTGTTTGCTTGGAGTATTGTTTTCCAGCCTTTCACTTTGAATTTGTTTTTATCCTTGTTGCTTAGATGTGTTTCTTGTAGGCAGCATACAGTTGGATTTTCTTTTTTAATCCATTCTGCTACTCTGTGTCTTTTTATTGGTAAGTTTAATCCATTTACATTTAGTGTAATTATTGACACTTGTGGGTTCCCTACTGCCATTTTATAAATTGCTTTCTGTTAGTTTTGTATCTTGTTTGATTCTTCTCTTTTGTTTTTCTATCATTTGTTTTTGTTTGTTTGTGTTCCATACTTCTTTCCTCTGTTGCTCCCTTTTTTAAGTCAAGTGTTTTTGTGGTGGTTTTATCAAGGGTGGTTACCATTAAGTAATGAAAAGGGTACCTACCATATTCCTTGTAGTACCCTATCTTATGAGTATTTCTGCACTTCATCGTCCTTTGCTACTGTTAATCTCCATCCTCTCCCCCCTTTTATTCCTTTGTTGTCACAGTTTAAGTTTGGTTTTATTGTGTTCTTGGTGGAGCTGTTACTTGTGGTGTTGTTTTCTTTTGTTCTTTGAATCTGGTTGGAAAACCCCCTTTAGTATTTCCTGGAGTGGGGGCTTTCTGTTGATAAATTCTCTCATCTTTTCTGTATTTGTGAATGTTTTTATATCTCCTTCATACTTGAAGGATAGCTTTGATGGGTATAGTATTCTTGGCTGAAAGTTCCTCTCTTTCAGGGCTTTAAATATTGGGGTCCACTCTCTTCTAGCTTGTAGAGTTTCTGCTGAGAAATCTGATGATAATCTAATAGGCCTTCCTTTATATGTTGTACTCTTCTTTTCCCTGGCTGCCTTGAGAATTTTTTCTTTGTCATTGGTTTGTCTCATCTTTATTATGATGTGCCTTGGAGTGGGTTTGTTGGGGTTAAGAAAACTTGGTGTTCTGTTTGCTTCTTGAATTTGAGGCTTTAGTTCCTTCCACAGGCTTGGGAAGTTCTCGTCTATTATTTGTTTGAGTATATTCTCCATTCCATTTTCTTTCTCTTCTCCCTCTGATATACCTATTATTCTTATGTTATTCTTTCTGATGGAGTCAGACAATTCCTGTAGGGCTTTCTCGTTTTTTATTATTTTTGAGTTTCTTTCTTCTTCTCTCTGTTGTGCCTCAAGTTGTTTGTCTTCTATTTCACTAATCCTATCTTCAATCTGGGCTGTTCTGTTAGCTAAGCTTGTTACCTCATTTTTCAGCTCGTGAATTGAGTTTTTCATTTCTGTTTGATTTGTTTTTATAGTTTCAATTTCCTTGGTAATATATTCTTTGTGTTCATTGAGTTGTTTTCTGATCTCCCTAAATTGCCTTTCTGTGTTTTCTTGTATATCTCTGAGTATTTTTAAGATTTCTATTTTAAATTCTCTGTCATTTAGCTCCAAGGCTTCCAATATGTTAAGTCTTTTCTCCATAGATTTTTCCACATCTATTTGTGTTACCTCTGTTTCTTTTGTATCCATAATATTCGATTTCCTCTTTCTTATCGGCATCTGAGGGTGTTCTTGTTGATAGCACTAATTAGAATTAATAAAGAGTAAAAAGTAAAAAAAAAAAAAAAAAAGGTATAACACCCCACAAAAAAAAAAACAGTAATAATTTATTTCCCCCTTTTTTCTTTCTTCTTTCTCCCTCCTCTCCCCTCCTCAGGGAAATATCGTGATGGCCTGTGAATTATATTATGCTAAATGGAACAAAAACTGCCTATAATGGAGGGCCTGATTTGGGGTGAAGATTTCAAGGGGCAAAAAAAAAGGGAGTTGGGACCTACTAAATGCAAGAAAAAAAAAAAGGAAGAAAATCTTAAACAAGCATAAGATGATTTGCTTGTAAGTGATGGTCGACTAAGAGATATAATGAGAGGGATAAGAGGGAACCAGAAAAAATGAGAAAAAAAAAGAATAATAAAGAAGAAAAAAATAACAATAATAAGTAAAAATCTGTTGTATTAAGTGGAGCGAAGACTAAATACAATGGAGACCTTGGGTTGGGAGGAATGCTAGTGAGTTAAAAAGCAACGTAAAAAGTACCCAAAATGCCACAAAAATAAACAAAAAAAACAAAAACAAAAGCGAAAAAGAAAAATAAAGCCAAAAAAAACCTTGAGTCCCAAATTAACTAATTTGTTCGTGATTGAGGATTAAATGGGAGGAAAGTAAAACCAGAAAAGAAAAAATGAATAGAAAGGAAAAAATAAGAAAAAGAGAAAAACGAAGGAAGAAAAAAAAGGAAGAGAAAAAAACAAAATAAAGCAAAACAAACAAAAAAAAACAAAAGAGGAGACAGTGAGAGTTAAGTGTTTTGGAGTATAACCTTAAAGGAGGGTGAGGATGAAGAAGAGAAATAAAATGTAACACTAATGGGTAGTGTAGTTCAAGAAAAGGGAAGTATAAGATGGGCAGAGAACAGAAGGACCGAGGTGGAGGAAATAGAAATAATAATAATAAAGGCAATAAGATAGAAGAAACAAACAACAACAACAAAAAATTAGTGGAACAAGTTGTAAAGTCTGTGGATTTTTCTTGATTTTGAGAGGTTAACTTCTTCCTTTTTCTTTTCTCTCCCTCTTCCTGGTCGGTGACTCTGTACCCCAGGCTCTGCCCCTGTGTCACACTTAGGTAGGGATTTGCAGTTGATGGGATTCTATGGCAATGTCATATAATTGGCTTTAGTCTTGCTGGTAGTCAAGGCTTGTTGGCGTTTGCAGGGTCCAACGATGAGAGAGTTTGCTTTCCTGGAGTCTCTCTCCTAGTCCCCCCTTCCTGAATTAGCAGCCTGGTGATCCAGCTACAAGGCTGCAACTGCTTCTGCCTGGGGAGTAAGAGGCTCAAAGAGCTAGGAAATGCCCACTCTATCCCCACTCAGCGCAAGGCTTTGGGAAAGGCTCTGGCAGTCAGAGCCTCCAGTGTAATCAGGCGGGGGTGGGAGTCAATTGTTGTCAAGGTGACTGTTCAGCGCCTATCATTTAGTTGGACCACTCAACCCAGGCTTTCCACACTTTGTAGCCTGTTTTGGCTGGGAAGAAGAGGCACTAGTCTCTGCTTGCGACTAGTGTAGTATAGATCTTATTTTCTGCCAAGTCCCTCTTGTTAGCGTTTATCCCTGAATATGGAGGCTCTATCAATCAGAAGTTGCCCCCGCCCCTTTAGCGAGAGGCACTAAAAAATATCACGCCTCTTGTCTTGGATCGCTGAACTGAGAGAGATCTTATCAATTAGAACCCGTGGGTGCGCAGATTTCAAGGGTTAAGCTAATTTCAGTGATTGGGTCCGCAGCTGTGCTCCCGAAGGTATTTCAGGCTGCCTGCGCGCCCCTCCCCCAACGCTTGATTGTTAGCTTGAATGGCTGGGTGAGGTGCCCCGCCCACGGAGAGAATCTCCCAAGTAGGGAAGACCGCCCTGGCACCTCTCCCGCTTGCTCCGCCGCTGGTGGCTGGGGCGCACCGTTCGCAGGATAATGGGGCACCCTGGGTGTGCGGGCCAGTAGGGTGCTCTGGGTGTGTGGAATGCCCAGGGCACGCGTGCGAATGGGGTGCTCGGTGGCTGGGGACTCTCACTCTCAGTGCGCGGGCCGCTGGGAACGTTAGCGGTGCTCGCTCTGCAACCAGACAGGGCGCGCACCGGCGGCTGCTCACCGCTCCCGAGTGTGGGCTGACTCACCACAGGTGCACTTTCTCCGCGGCTTGAATGAACGTCCCTGCAGTAGTTAGCTTCCTCTGCACCCTCGTTTCTCAGATTCAAGTGATAACAGTCCTTTCGCTTTCAGTTTGTGTGGAACTCTGGAATGCTCCGAGGATAAATTTTTCTGTTTCTAGTTGATAAATTTGTTGTGATTTGGGGGAGATCTGTCGGACGCACTGCTCACGGCGCCATTTCCGTGACGTCACTCTCGGTAGTTCTATTTTCAATTTTTTGAGGAACCACTGTATTTTCTTTCATAATCGTTGTACTACTTTACTATCTCACCAACAGTAAATGAGGGTTCCTTTTGTTCCACAGCCTCTCTAACACTTGTTATTACCTGTCTTGTTGATAATAGCTAATCTAACAGATGTGAGTTTAAGATCAGAATATAAGTATTATAAGCCCCCAAAATAAAAAAATGATTTCATTTTTCAAAAAGAAATGGGGGAAGAAAAATTTTAAAATTATGGGTTATTTTTCAAAACATTAAGACAGTGATTATGTTTTAAAGAAAAACTTAACAGTTAAGAAACCTCATGACTTCAGTCTCTTTATGGTTTTTATAATTTTATTTCTTATTCTTAGAGATCTTTTTCACTAGTACTCATTGGTTCTTGGATCAAATATCTATTGGATTTTATAGATAAGATCTAAAATTCAGTAAATCCCCTTACTGAATCTTGAAATCTTAGTTCCATTATAAATAAAAAAACTGATAAATGAATACAAATGTGTTAGCTTTCTATATATTATTAAAAATTAATGTTTATTATCATTATTAATAAATGAAGCTTGTGAACATCTACCTTTTAAACATACAGTGATACCTTGATATATGAACAGACCAAAATATGAATATTTTAAGATACAAGCTGAGACTTGGTCCGTATTTTTGTTCGAGATCTAAGCGAAATTCTGAGATATGAGTTGTGATTCGGGAAGCTGCCACTAGTTGGCACATTGGCACACAGGTCCAGTATCAGCAGTATATCAAACTGATATACAAGTTGACTGACTTATGAGCTCAGTTACAGAACAAATTAAATTTGTATCTCAAGGTTCCATTGTATAATTAAAGATATGAATCATAATTTGCTATGCTACTAACACAATAACAGTTACTTTGGAGCATAAGTTAAATGGCTTAAAGTAAGCCTTTAACATACCTAAAAAACATGTTCCTATTGTGTATTAGTTCTAAATAAAACTAAATAGAAAACTGTTTATCTTATATAAAAAACACTAAAGTGTCACAAAGAAAACTGTTAGAACTAATAAATGAATTCAGCAAAGTTGCAGGATATAAAATGAACACACAAATATCAGTTGTGTTTTTATATACTAACAGCAAACTATTCAAAATGGGAATTAAAATAATTCTATTTACAAAAGCATGTAAAAAATAATTTTAGGAATAAACTTAATCAAGGTGGTGAAAGACTTATACACTGGAAACCACCAAACATTGCTGAAAGAAATGAAAGATGACACAAATGGAAAGACAACCATGCTTATGGACTAGAAGACTTAATATTGTTAAGATACTGATAATACCCAAAGCTATCTACATATTTATTGCAATACAAATAAAAATTTCAATAGCACATTTTTTCAGAAAGAGAGTAATTCATCCAAAATTCATGAGATCTTAAGGGGCCTCAAGTAGCCAAAACAATCTTGAAAAAGAAGAACAAAGTTGGAGGTCTTATACTTCCTAATTTCAAAAGTTCTCACCAAGGTGCAGAAATCAAAATAATGTGTAAATGACATAAAAACCGACATAGAGAGCAATGGAATAAATAGAGGGCTCAGAAATAAACCCTCATTTATAAGGGGTCAAGGGACTTTTTGACAAGGGTGCCAAGATCACTCAATAGAGAAAAGACAGTCTTTTCAATAAATAGTATTGAGAAAACTGGTTATCTACATGCAAAAGAATAAAATTTAACCCTTACCTTATACAATATATAAAAATTAACTCAAAATTAGATCAAAGACCTAAACTTTAGACCCAATACCATAAAAGCCTTAGAAGAAAAAACAGGGAAAGTTTCATGACATTGGATTGAGCAATGATTTCTTGGATATTACACCAAAAGCACAAAAAAAAAAGAATCGGTAAAAAATTAAAACTGTTATACATCAAAAGACACAATCAACTGAGTGAAAAGGCAACCCACAGAATGGGATAAAAATTTGCAAATCATTTATCTGATAAAGGGTTAATATTCAATATATAAAGAACTGCAACTCAACAACAAACAAAAACAAGCAACCCAATTCAAAATTGGACAAAGGACTTGAATAGACATTTCTTCAAATATGATATACAGATGAACAAGTATATAAAAAGATGCATAACATCTATCATCATTAGGCAGATGCAAATAAAAATTACAATGATATACCACTTTACACCCATTAGAACAGCTACATTCAAAAGCACAGACAATAATGTTTTTAAAAGACTCGAAGGGAGAAATAGGCAATTAACAATTAACAATTGAAGACGTCAACATTCTATTTTCAATCACAGATAAAATATCAGTATTAGAAGCATCAATTTAATAACTGAATTAAGAAAGAATCATTTATGGATAATAAAACCACTGAGAGAAATTTGTTGGAAAATAAAACACTTACATGGTCTTAAAGAATGACCTCTAAATCACTTATTAACTAAAAAGAGAAAAGGTTTCTTTCATAATGGAGAAATATGGTAAATCCACGTCAACGAACTGTCACATTTATAACACCAAAGAGACAAATTAATATCATGTCTCCTAATGAGATCAATAAAACATACAGAAGTCATCTATGTAGTATTCTTACCCCAAAATTTATTAGCTCAAATTTAACACTGAGAAAACAGTAAGATTAATTTCATTTTGAGATACCATCTACAAAATTACTGGCTTAGAGAACTAAAAATAATGGATATTATAAAAGGCAAAATCTACTTTAAGATTAGAAGAAATGAGAGACATGACAACTAAATGCAATGCACAATGTTTGTTTAGATTCTAGCTCTGAGGGGAAGCTCTAAAGGACATTTTTAAAACAATTGGGAAATTTTGAATATAAGCAATATTTCTATAGCAGTGTTAAATATCTTTACAGATAAGGTAGGTAGTTATATAGGAGAATGTTCTTGTTTTTAAGTGATACATTCCAGCATATTTAGTAGGCATATTATGTTATATCTGCAATTTATTTTCAAATAGTTGAAAAAATTATAAACACCAACATATATATATAGATAATGATATAAGGAGATATGGAACAAATGTGACAAAATGTTATCAAGTGATGAATCTAGAGGGTTATAGAAGTGTTTGTTATATTTTTCTGAGGGTCTGAAATGTTTCAAAATAAAAAGTTAGATGGGACATAGAAGGAAATTAAAGCTTAGAAAAGTAGTTGACTTTTCTTGTGGCCAAGTTGCAAAGGTCAGTGTTAACATAAGTTCTTCAGCCTTCCAGTCCAGGAATGTAGTCAATATACCACTAAGCTCCCTTAACATCCACTCTTTACAATTCTTGTTCTCCTCCAAAGTGCATTCTACACAGTATCTTTCCATTAATAATTGGAAGAATCAAGTAAAATGGGAAATTTACAAACCTGTTAATGTTTCTAGTGTAAGCTCAGAAACTACAGTTTAAATATTCAAGCTGTCCAGTAAACTTCCACGCCCAAATATTTTAAGTATCAGTAAGATAAGTTCATCTTTAAATGCCTCTTCTTGCCAGTTGCTGAGGTTTCCAGACAGGAATGAATGCACACAAATTAAGCATGGAGAAATAAAAGGTTTTACTTAATGTTGAAACTACATAAATATATGTGTGTGTGTGTGTGTGTGTGTGTGTGTGTGTGTATGTATATATATATATATATATATATATATATATATATATATATATATACACACACATACACATTGAACAGTACATGTAAACTGGAAAGACATCATTTTATATCTTTGGTCCCACTGAGGAACCTAGTACTAAACAAAGAGAAAAAATCTCATTTCCTTACTACTTGATAATGACTACTGTAATACAAAGTTTCCATGATGTCAATGGGAAACATAGGTAGACATGTAATGTATGCCATCACATTTTAAGTCACCTTGAACCTATTTCTCCCACATTTAAAAAATATACTAAATTGCCTCTGCCTAAATTTAGTATGTAACATTTCTTTTGTAGAACATGGTCAGTATTTTACTTGAGGGAAACAGGTATAAGTAGTTACTCTCTTTTCTTCAGAAATGCTTGACCACTGTTTTTCAACTACTTAGCCATCTTGACATTCATTTGCCATGCCCCACCCCCTCTGTTAATCATTGTTATCCATTCCCCATTTTAGGGCACAATGTCTTCTCTCTACTCTTTCCCATCATCTCTGTAATTCTCTTTCTTTTTCCAATATTACTTCCAGCCTCTTTTCTGTTTTCCTGTTTCTTTCTGTCCAGCCTACTTTGGTCCTTCCATCTCCTATTCTTTTGCTCACAGGGAACACTTATTCACATCACTGAGACTGGATGACTTGACTTCACCTTATATGAGTGTAAACCTATAAACCTATAAACATGCCCTATATACTCTGTATCTCCCTGTTATGAGATAAACTGTGTCCCCATTCCAAATTTATATGTTAAAGTCTGAACTCCCTATACCTCAGAATGTGACTATATGTAAATATGGAATCTTTAAAGAGGTAGTTTAGTTAAATGAGGTCATTAAAATGGGCCCTATGCCAATATGACTTATAATCTTATAAAAATATTAGGACACAGACAAGCACAGAGGGAAAACCATGTGAAGACACAAAGAGAAGGCAGGAATTCATAAGTCATGGAGAAAAGCCTCAGAAAAAACCAACCCTGCCAACACCTTGATCTCTGAATTCCACTCTCCAGAACATAAGAAAAGAAATTTACATTATATAAATCACTTAGTCTGTGTGGAAGCCCTAGCAAACCAATTCTCTCCCTAATCCTAATACACACATATGTATTACTATCCTGTTAATATATGGTGGAACTGCCTCATACTACTTGGTCAATTGTTCAATTATATCAGCGGTTCTCAACCTGTGGGTCGGCGGGGGTCGAACGACCAAAACACAGGGGTTGCCTAAAGCCATCGGAACGACCAAAACACAGGGGTGCCTAAAGCCATCGGAACAACCAAAACACAGGGGTCGCCTAAAGCCATCAGGAAACACATATTTTATTTAAAAATGTATCGTATAATAAATATGTATTTTCTGATGGCTTTAGGCGACCCCTGTGTTTTGGTCGTTCGACCCCCACCGGGGTCGCGACCCACAGGTTGAGAACCGTTGGTCTAAATTCTACTGAAACCTACCTATACTCTTATTGATCAATGTCACCCTGTTAAATGTAATTTCGGAAATAAATTCTTAAAATAAAAATAAATAAATAATGCAAATATTACCTAATAAAAGAGTCATTTGAGACATTTTAATGGCTATAATTAGTCTGTCATAGAGTCAGCAAAGCATAGCCTGTGGGATAAATCCTACTGGCTACCTGTTTTTGTAAATATATATATATTTTGTAAATATATATATATATATATATATTGGAGCATAGCCATATCCATTCATATACATACTGTTTATGGATGATTTTCCACAGCAATGGCAGAGGTGAGTAATTGCAAAAGAAACTGTATAACCCATAAAATCATATTTACTATCTCATCCTTTACAGAAAAGTCTTTAGACCTTTGATCTAGACAACTATAATATAAGCTCCCCAGTTCAGAGAGTAGGGAACTTGTTTGGGAACAAATTATACCAAGGAACCAGCTAAGGAGTTTCCTATGAGTAGGGCAGTAATAGACCCGCTGAAATTGTTATTTTGTCCCAACTTTTGTGAACTTTTCATCTTAATATAGAGTATTTCAGAAAGATTTATTTCTGCCTTTTCACCTTATCTATCATTACCCCCTCCTTCTGCGTAATGATAACAAAAGCTGTCCTCTCATTATACTTTGTACTTTTGAACATTACTGTCTGCGTCCACAATGTTTCCTCTCGGAATTACTTACCTACCCTTCAGGCCCTGTCTTACACAGTGTCTCATTCTTCTGATTCTACTTTGGAACTCCATAACACATTCTTTAAAAGTGCTGCAAAGCGCTGATTCCAATTTTAATATACACGTGCTTCTCTCCAATACCTAACTGTAAGCTCTTGGAGGGTGAGGACAAACTCTGTGTCCCCTTAAAAGGACTTCATTGCTTTCACATAGTAAGTATGCTATAAATGACTATTCAATTGTTGGCTACATTTCTATATGGTGACTCACAAAATGTATGCTTCCAATTGCCCAGATTGTGGTCTGGAAATGCAATATGTATTAAACACTAAAGTTGGAAGAGCAGAAAAGTAATTTAATAGAATAACATGGATAATAGCTATGCCTTTAATATATAAGCTAATCAAAAGACAATTATAAGACTTATGTTTTAGAAATGGAAATGACTTTTTTCCCAACTTACTTTCATTTCAAAATAGCACATGCTCCCTCATTTAGAAATAGAGTCCAGAAAACTTGTCAAGCTTTTGTGAACTTTTGTTTACTATCTGTCTTGGTTTGGGCTGTCCAAAGGCAGAACCTGAGGCAAGGCTTTAAGTGCAAGTGATTTATTGCAGGAGTAACGGGAACACAAGAAATGGAGAGCAGCTAATAAAGGGTGCAGAGTCAAGGCAGTGTAAAAGTGCTTCAGAATTATCTCACCCAAGGGACAAGGAAGCTAGGGTATCTATACCCCAAGCTCAATCAACCAGTGATTGACCGTGGCTTCCAGGGGTATGTTCCCTTCCAGGCACTTCCAGCCCTCTGTATGGGTAGAAAAAATACTCTAGAAGCAAAAAATAAAATAAAACACTTGGGTAATTAACTCAGGTACTAGCAGTTGAAGTGATCTGGTGTGCCCTGCAGTAGCATGGCAAAGAAATTTGGGCAGAGCATCAACATTGCTAGTTTAACTGAGTAATTCATAAACATTCATTCATTCAACAACTAGCTCTTGTACCTTCTGCTTATGTCACAGGATAGGGTGCCGGGGAAGAATGGTGAGCAAAAGCAGACATGATAGGCACACTGATACAGCCTACATTCTAGTGGAGAAAGCAGATAATAAGCACATAAACTACCAAATAAGATAATTACACGTCCTGTCCAATGGCTCAGTGATAGAGTGTTAGCCTGGCATATGGATGTCCTGGGTTCAATTCCTGGTCAGGGCTCACTGGAGAGGTGACCATCTGCTTCTCTACCCCTCACCCTCCTCTGTCTCCCCCCTCCCCCACAGCCATGGCTCGATTGGTACAAGTGCCTCAGCCCAGGGTGCTGAGGATAGCTCCATGGAGCCTCAGCCTCAGATGCTAAAAGTAGCTCAGTTATGAGCATGGCTCCAGCTGGATAGAGTATCAGCCCCAGATGGGGGTTGCCAGGTGGATCCCAGTAGGGGTGCATGTAGGAGTCTGTTTCTCTATCTACCCTCCTCTCACTTGGAAAAGAAGAAAGAAAATGGATAATTACAGACTGGTATAGATAATTTAAAGGAAAGAAACTGTGCTATAATAAAGAATAATTAATTCAAAAGGACAGATTCCAATATAAAGGAGCAAAAACAGACCAAGTAACAACTAATCTTGTTTCAAAGAAAACTAGTACAGACCTTTTCTCTATAGGTAAATCAGAATTCACTGAGACTCAGGCTTCCTGGATGTTATCATCAGGAGTGAGTAATGATACTATCCATCTGTCTTATTCAACAGGGCTGCTCTAACAAACTACCATAGATTGGGTGCTTAACCAACAAACATTTATTGCTCATGGTTCTGGAGTCTGAGAAGTCCAAGATCGAGGCACTGGTAAATTTGGTTTATGGTGAAAGCCTGCTTCCTGGTTCACAAACAGCCATCTTCTCACTGTTTCCACATGACAGAAGGGGTGAGGGAGCTCTCTGGAGGCTCTTCTATAAGGGTACTGATCCCATTAATGAGGGCACAGTCCCCACCAAATCCAAAATCCCCACCTCCAAATCTCATAGCATTGGGGATTCAATTTCAACATATAAATTATGGGGAGATATAAACATTCAGTCTACAGCACTCTCATTCCTCTAAGACCCAGTGGGGAGGAAAAACAGTCTCAGTCAAAGATGAGAGTAGTAATAGTGATGTAGATAAAGGGGATGTTATATGTCAAGATAACTGGATAAGTCTCCAGTAAAAAGATATTACTATTCATCCAATACAACCAGTTTTCTATGGACTTCCAACATCGTATCTCATCAAAAATCTTCTAGACAGGCCACAACCATCCTCATTAATCTTATGTTAAGGTATAGCCATACTTCTAAACATCATAAAACCTAGGACCAACTCTCAAAAAAGTCTCAAAGCTGATTCCAAGTGAATTAGACCCAATTGAACCTGACTTCCTGAGACACTATAGTGCTGCATGGTAGGTTAACACCCATCAAATTGAATCAGCATTCTGAAGAACTATACAGAACTTTAAACAGGTAATTATTGTTAACCAAAAGACATATCTTCAGTGACCAAGCAGTGACTTATATACCAGATAAAACACAAGCAGGTTATTAAGAACAATTTTTTTCTTTTTAAAAAAAAAATAGCTGACTTGCTGAATAAGCATATTACTTCTTTATTGGGAAAGAGGAAGTGGCAAGAGGATCTCAGGGATGTTCTCCTTCTGGCTGAGTTAAAAAACAAACTTTATTATTAAAAGGGATCTAGGGATGCTTAAAGGATTGAAATTTCTTCTTTCTAGAAAACAGATTTCATTGTTCTGTGGTTAAAATCCAATGTTTTTTCTGCATCCCCAGAAGATCCCTTTAAATTCCCCAGTAGGTACTTGACCAGGTGGTGGCACAGTGGATAGAGTGTCAACCTGGGATGCTGAAGACCCAGGATTGAAACCCTGAGGTCACTGGCTTCAGTGCAGGCTTACCAGCTTGAGCATGGGGTCGCTGGCTTGAGCCTGGGATCATAGACATGATGCCATTGTCACTGGCTTGAGCCCAAGGTTGCTGGCTCAGCTGGAGCCCCCAGGTCAACGCAAATATGAGAAAACAATGAGTTGATGCTTCTCATTTCTCTGCCTTCCTATCTGTCCCTTTCTCTCTCTCTCTCTCTCTCTCTCTCTCTCTCTCTCTCTCTCTCCCTCTCTCTCAAATAAGTAAAGAAATAAAGAAATTTTCCAGTAGGACAGCTAGAAGGTTGGAGATGGCTTCAAAGCATCTATTCTCACTATGATCAGGTATAAGGTTCAGCTCTGCCTTTATCATCCACAATGTACAAATCTGGGATTCCTGGAATTTCAATCTGTGAAGGCCTGTGAAGACCCAGGGATGAAACTCAACTCTACCACTTCTGAATTAAGTAGCCTTGGGTTTGTCACTCAGTTTCCCTCAGGCTCAATAACTTAATCTATAAAATATAAATAATAATGAAAATATTGTTGTGGAGATTACATAAATTTGCTTAGTTTATTGTCTAGTTCAAAAAGTTGCACTATGAACATTTGTCAAATAAATATTGAAACTGATGCGCAAGCATTTTAAACAAACATTTACATTTATTTCCAAAATAATTCTAACCATACTTTGTTTTTCTACTGCCATAAAATAAAAGTTATTCAATTTTTATGAGTAGGGACCCATCTATCTCTCCATTCAAACCCACCCTGATCAGCATATCATCAATGTTGTTTACTAATTCCTACATCCACTGTCTACCTGGATATTATATATCCACATATGGCAATCAGCGTCTAAGATACTCTCCAATGATTCTTATCTCCTGATATTAATTCCCGTGTGTAGTTTCATCCCATGTTGACTAGGTCTAACTTGTGTAGCCAGTAGAATATTAGGGAAATGACAGTGTGACTTCCAAGATTGGTTCATGAAAGACATTGCAGTTTCAGCCCTCTTGGGTCACTTGCTCTGGAGCAATCCATCTATCATGTCAGAAAGACATTCACCAGCTGTGGGGGAAGGTTCACATGCTGTGGAACTGAGGCCTTCTAATTAACACTAACCTGCCAACATAGTGAAAAAATCATCATGAAAGCAGATTCTCCAGTCTCAGTCAAGGCTTTTGATAATTACATTGGCAGCCATCTTCTCAACTGAAATCTCTCTCTGAGTCAGAATTAGGTAAGCCACTCCTAAATTCCTAACCCACAGAAACTATGAGAAGATAAAAGTTTATTATTGTTTTAAACCACTAACTTTTGAGGTACTTTGTCACTCAGCAATTGATAACTAATAAATTACGCCAAATTTCATTCCTTCAACCAACAAAACCAATGCTTGTTTTTTTTCCATCAGTAGTGAGTGGCGTGTATCAATAGTTCAAAGCTGTTTATAACACACTTGGTACCTGAAGTGACATAAAAGTCACATATGAGTGCAAAGATCATAATTGCTTCATCCTTTTCCTCAAAGCCTTGTCAAAAGGCAAAAATCACTTAGCTTTCATTATCACCAAAAAAGAAGACTTATTTCCAAACATTTATAGTCCTATGAATATTACTAGGCCCAAAGAATAAATAATATTTACAAATCTTTGCTATGATTTTGCAAAAATCTGCCTCCAACTATCTATAGGAGTAACACAGATACTACATCAGGTAAGTCATTCAATAGCTGCATGACCTTGGAACAATCACTTAACATTTCTGAAACTCATGTTCCTCTCCTGCAAAATGTAATTGAATTCACATTAAACAGAGAACTGTTGTGAAATTGGGGATATGATCCATGACACAAATTATATGATCTGTGAGTGGAAGCAAATACAACCATCACCTCCAAAACTAGCATCAGAGAGTTCTTGAGTTAAATAATGCCTTTGCCTTTGAAACTAGCAAAGGTTGAATAGATTGGTAATACTCATTGTCAGTGAGGCTTGAGAAATGGGCCTCTTTTACCCACTGTGGCTGGAAATATAATTGGTATAAAATTTCTGAAGGATAATATGTCAAAAGATATAAGAAACGATGCTCTTTGACTCAGCAATCCTATATCTAAAAATTTGCCCTAAGGAATTGATTGGAAAAGTATCCCAAAATGTATGTAAAATATGTTCCTAATAAATTCATCCAAAATAATGAAAATTAGGAATTAACTTAAATTTCTACTGACAAGGAATTGATTGATTTCACTAAAATTGAATTTAACTCAAAAGGCAGCCTTTACATAGGTTGGCCAGTAATGCAAAACTTACATGACTTAATATAAAAGCTGAGTTGGAAACAAAGACTTGTGGTTAACATTCGATGATCAAACACATGCTTTCCTTCTTTCTTAACCAAAGACCCATTAGAATAATAGCCAAAAAATAAAAAGGGTATAATCCCAAAACAGAGAGAAAAATAAGATGATAGTGTAAATGGATGAGGGCTTTGATGTTGAAGCTAAAACATAATATCTATGAAAACTGTAAGTAGAGAGTGGAAAAAAATCTCTGGAAAGTTTCTGGACTCAGAGACTAAAGGTACAATGAAGTGTGAAGGTAAGAAATGGATAAAAAACAAAGGAAGCCTGACCAGGTGGTGGTGCAATGGATAGAGCATTGGACTGGAATGCAGAGGACCCAGGTTCAAAACTTCGAGGTTGCCAGCTTAAGCACAGGCTCACCAGTTTAAGTGCAGGTTGCTGGCTTGAGCCTGGGATCATAGACATGACCCCATAGTCTCTGGCTTGAAGCCCAAGGTTGCTTGCTTGAGCTCAAGGTCTCTGGCTTGAACAAGGGTTCACTGGCTCAGCTGCAGTCCCCTGGTCAAGGTACATATGAGAAAGCAATCGATGAACAACTAAGGTGCTGCAATGAAGAGAGTTGATGCTTCTTATCTCTCTCCCTTCCTGCCTGTCCCTCTCGCTAAAATAAAAATAAATAAAGGTGTAATTTTAAGATCTATACACATTGTAGTAGCCTCCTTACTCACAAATAACAATCTTAATACAAGCACCCTGGCATAAATACCTAGACAGAAAGTTCTTCTCTTAGTCAGAGGGTGGCTGTATTAGTACCTCAAGAAAATGTTCTCTTCATTCACAAGTTGGGGGCTCCTCTCACTGTGTAATAGCTAGATCCCTGATCATTCAATCCAAGGAGAAGGCCTTATGTTGGTAACTTCCCAGATTGCTCTATTGATCTTTCTTAAATATAAGACTAACTAGGCCGGGCTGGGCCAGAGCAGCCCAAGATAGCCAACTTGGAGGATCGGGTGTCAGATTAGGAGAAGTTGATTCTGGATCGCCTGTAGCTCCAAGAAGGTTGCTGAGGGCCAGTCAAAAGTGGTGATTCCCACTGGTCTTCGCCAGTTTCTGGCCTGTGAGTTCCAGGGCCAGTACATCCAGCAGCCAGATACAGAACATCAGCTCAAGATCTAACAACCATAGTTAGAGTGGTATCTTAAGGAAAGGCTCCTCACACCTGACCCAGCTAAGGCAAAGAAAATATTGTCACAGACAAGTAGCCCACAGTGGATTACAAAAAGCTGAAGCCATCCCAGGAAGATTTAGAAATTACACAACTGAAAGCTGGAGTCAGACAACACCAACCGTATACTCAACTACACAAACAACATATTTGAAGGAGCAGTCTATATCGAGACAAAATGGGAAGACAGGGAAGTGCAATTCAAATGAATCAACTAGAGGAATTCCCAGAAAAAGAACTGAATGAAATGGAAATAACTAAGATGCCGGATGCAGAGTTTAGAATAATGATTGTGAGGATGCTCAAAGATATTAGAGCAACCATAGATAGACAACATGAGTACCTAAACAATGAGATATCTGGCATCAAAAAGGACATTGAAATCATAAAAAAGGATCAGACAGAAATGATAAACACAATATCAGAAATGAAGACTACACTACAAGGAATGAAAAGCAGGTGGGATGAAAAAGAGGATCGAATCAGCAATTTAGAGGACAAGATAAGCAAAAGCACGGAAGCAGAACAGCAAAAGAAAAAGAGGATCAAAATGTCTGAGAAAACTCTAAGAGAGTTCTGTTACAATAGGAAGAGAAACAACATCTGCATCATAGGGGTTCCTGAAGGAGAAGAGAAAGAACAAGGGATAGAGAACCTGATTGAAGAAATCATAGCTGAAAATGTCCCAGAATTGATGCAGGAAAAAGTCACACAAGTTCAAGAAGCACAGAGAATCCCATTAAAAAGGAACCCAAATAAACCTAAATGAAGACACATCATAATTAAAAAAACCAAAGCTAAGAAATAAAGAAAGAATACTAAAAGCTGCAAGAGAAAAGCAGTCAATCACCTACAAAGGAGACCCCAAAAGGATGACATCTGACTTCTCAACAAAAACACTTGAGGCAAGAAGGGAATGGCAAGAGATATTCAAATTAATGCAGAACAATTTCCTACAACCAAGACTTCTTTATCCATCAAAGCTATCATTTAAAATAGAAGGAGAAATAAAAAGCTTCCCATACAAAAATTTAAAAAAACCCTCAAGGAATTTATTACAACCAAACCAATGATGTAAGAAGTGTTAACGGTCCTGTTGTAAACAGAACAAGGGTAAAAAGGAATGTAGATTTAAGATTTTAGAAATGCATCCAAATTGAAAAAGAAGAAGTAAAACTATCATTATTTGCTGATGATATGATATTGTACATAGAAAACCCTAAAGTCTCAGTAAAATAACTAGTGGACCTAATAAATGAATTCAGCAAGGTGGCAGGATATAAAATTAATATTTAAAAACAAGTGGGATTTTTATACACCAACAATGAACTGTCCAAAAGAGAAATTAAGAAAACAATCCCCTTCACTACTGCAACAACAACAAAGAAAGTACCTAGCTGTAAATTTATCCAAGGAGGTTAAAGACTTGTACTCAGAAAATTATAAAACATTGATAAGAGAAATCAAGGAACATAATCAAATCAAAAATGGGCAAAAGAAATGAATAGACACTTCAAAGAGGACATTCAGATGGCCAATAGGCAAAAGAAAAAATGTTCAACATCACTAATCATTAGAGAAATGCAAATTAAAACCACAGTGAGATATCACCTCACACCAGTCAGAATGACACATTAACAAAACAAAACATAATAAGTGCTGGTGAGGATGTGGAATAAAGGGAATTCTGCCCTGCTGGTGGGAATGCAGACTGGTGCAACCACTGTGGAAAATGGTATGGAGATTCCTCAAAAAATTAAAAATGGAACTGCCTTTTGACCCAGCCATCCCACTTTTAGGAATATATCCCAAGGACACCAAATCACTGGTTCAAAAGAAGAAATGCATCCCCATGTTTATGGCAGCATTGTTTACAATAATGAAGATCTGGATACAGCCCAAGTGTCCTTCAGTGGACGAGTGGATTAAAAAGTTGTATTACATATACACATAGAGTACTATGGGGCCATGAAAAAGAAGGAAATACCTTTTGCAACAACAGGGATGGACCTGGAAACTATTATGTTAAGTGACATAAGCCAGACAAGAAATAAAAATATTATATGACTTCACTCATATGAGGAATCCAATGAACAATGTGAACTGAAGAACAGAATAGAGGCAGAGGAGGGATCAAAGGGACCAGTGGGCAAGTGGACAGAGGGAAAGGGGATGAGAGGATGAGATCAGAGAAGGGAAAGAGCTTGGTGAAATTATATTATATACATAACAGCATTATAGAGAGCAGAAGAGCAAATCCTGGAGGAAAGCGGGGAGGGTGTTGGGGGAGGGGGCAAGAAGGATGTTGAGGGGAATTCGGGGGTGAGGGAGGATGTATTTGGTGGGACACCTGAATCTATGTAAATGCAATAAATTTAAATCAATAAAAAAATAAGAAATAAAAAAAAGACTAACTAGATTTTCAAGAAAAATATGCATCATCAGAGGATGATAAGACAAATAAACAGAAAATTGATTATAGATGAGCAGATATTTTAAGGAAGAAAAGATAAGTTTTAAAGTCCTTAATTGTCCTGACTGGGTAGCTCAGTTGGTTAAAGCATCACCCCAATATGCAAAGATTGTGGGCTCGATCCCCAGGCAGGGTACATACAGGAATCAACCAATGAATGCATAAATAAGTGAAACTAGAAACTAAGTAGTATCAATCATGTAAATGTTCCATGCCTATGTGAACTGACTCCCAATAAAAACTCTGAACTTGGGCTGTTTCCAGATCTTGGCTGTTGTAAACAATGCTGCAATAAACATGGGGGTGCATTTCTTCTTTTGAATCAGTGATTTGGTGTTCTTAGGAATATTCCTAAAAGTGGGATAGCTGGGTCAATAGCCAAGATCTGGAAATAGCCCAAGTATCCGTCAGTGGACGAGTGGGATTAAAAAGCTGTGGTTCATATACACAATGGAATACTATGTGGCCATGAAGAAGGAAATCTTACCTTCATGACAACATGGATGGACCTGAAACTATTATGCTAAGTCAAATAAGCCAGGCAGAGAAAGAAAAATACCATATGACCTCACTCATTTGAGGAATCCAATGAACAATTTGAACTGAGCAATGGAACAGAGGCAGAGATGGGATCAAAGAGGGAAAGCTGTCAGAGAGAAAGTAGAAGAGAAGATGGGATCAGAGAAAGGACAGAGATTAATGAAATTATATATACATAACATAGAGAACAGGACAGCAAATCTTGGAGGGTAGGGGGGAAGGCATTGGGGGGAGGAGGCATGGGGGAGCCAAAGGGGAATAAGGGGTGGGGAGGAGATATATTCGGTGGGACACATGAATCTATGTAAACACAAATTAAAATCATAAATTTAAAAAAAATTTTTTTTAAACTCTGAACTTGGGTGAATTTCCCTGATTGACAATACTTCACTCATGTTGTCACACATCATTGCTAAGAAAATTAAGCACATCCACACAAAACTAGGAGAGGACAACTAAAAGCTTGCCCTTGTTTTTTCCTAAAATATGTTCTAAGCATACTTTTTCCTTTACCAATTTTAATGTAATATATCATTCTGTAATAAATTATAATCATGAATACAACAGATTTTCTGAGTCTTGTCAGTCTCTGAGCATATCAAAAAAACCTAGAATGGTTTTAGGGATCCTTGAAAGAAAAAAAAAAGAAAAAAACTTAGATTTTGTCTTATAAAAAAGCTAAGACAACATAGATCATAAACTTAAATATGTAAGGTAAAAGTATAACACTTCTAGATGAACAATGAAAAAAAATCTTAGTGATCCAAAAGGGAAAAATTTGTTAAGCTGAACTTCATCAAATTTAAAAAAATTCGCTCTTCAAAAGGCACTATTAAGAAAACAGACAAAAACCTAGATTGTTTTATATGAACATATGAAAATATGAAAGGTATGAAAATGTCTTCAAATCTTATAATAAAATACTTGTATCTGGAATATATTTTTTAAAACTCCTACAGCTTAATAAGCAAACAAACAACCCAATTTAAAAATGGGCAAAGATTTGAATAGCTATTTCACCAAAGGAGGTATACAAATAGCTAATAAGATGAAAAGACGGTCAATATCATTAGAAATATGCAAATTACAATCATAACATGATAACACTGCACACCCACTAGAATGACTTTACTCCAAAAAATGACAAAACCACATACAGGTAGTTCTTGGGTTATAACAATCTTGACATACAACGTTTAAATTTACAACACTCACTCTCATAAAAATTTTTAAAATCTGAGACATGAGTGTTTCAGCTTATGCCATTAGCATCATACTTATGGACTATGTGGTCAAATTAGTTTGTGCGCAGCGGAAGAATATGTAGTCCAGTGTACAGTACAGTATATATTTTTTTCTTTTAATAATTTTATTTTTTTAATGAGACGACATCAATAAATCAGAATACATATATTCAAAGATAACAAGTCCAGGTTATCTTGTCATTCACTTATGTTGCATACCCATCACCCAAAGTTAGTACAGTATATTTATGTCCTTTTCCTTTTCTGTGGCTTAGTTGTATTTTTATGTTCTAGATTATGATTTTACAACTGTGTTAAGATAGATAAGTGACTTAGGCTAGAGTGTTTCGACTTACACCAAAATTCAAGTTCCATCACTGTCATAGAAATGGAACTGTGTTGTAACTTGAGCACCCCCTGTATTGGTAAAGATATAGGGAAATTACAGCTTTAATGCATTAGTAGTGGGGATGTAAAATGATATTGCCAGTTTGGCTGTTTCTTTCAAAAGTTAAATATATACTTACCACATGACCCAGTGATTCCACTCTTTATTCTACCCAAAGAACTGAAAACATATGTCCATGCAAAGATTTTTATGCAAATATTATAGCAATGTTACTCATAATAGCCTAAAACTAGAAGTAATTTAAATACCCCTCAACTGATGGTAAATGGATGAACAAAATCCAGTATATCTATACAGTGGAATACTACTCATCAATAAAAAGAATAAAACTACAATGCAGATGAACCACAAAAACATATTAAGTGAAAAAAAAACAGATACAAAAGACTACATATTACTAAAGTTCACAGAAAAGGAAGATTTATAGACAGAAAGTAGATTGGTCCTTGTCTAGAGCTGGAGATGATAACCGTGATCAATTGGGAAGAAGCACAATGGAACTTCTGGGGCTAATGGAAATATTCTATATCTAGACATGGTGATGGCCTCACAAGCCTATAAATTTGTTTAAGAAAGTCATTGGCTCTATACTTACAATGAATTTTATGTTATATAAGTTATATCCCAATAAGGTTGCTTTAAAAAAAATCTCCAGGAAAAACAAAATTCTTTATGGGGCTGTCATGAACCATATGTGAAGTAACTAAAGGAGGCATGGTTTTGATTTGAAGTGTACAAAAGGAGACTTCACCTTGAGGGGGAATTCATAATAATGAAATACAGAAAAGGAATTATAATCAGAGTACTTTTGTTTAGCAATTAACAAATTTTACACATCGTAAAAATGAAAATATGTTTGTATATTAGTTTTCAATATTTGGAATCAATCTGTAGGCCTAGCTTGGAAGACTTTAATCATGGTTACAGAAAATATATTCAAGTTAACTTCCTTCTGATGTTAGACCATAGGACAGTGCACCAGAGTTGGGACAGGTTGAAGAAGAGGAAGGGATGTAAATGGGCTCATCTTTAAAGAGCAGGATGTTGGGAGTTTGGAAATACAGTTAAAACTTGTTAAAGCCAGAGATAGTGGTTCCATTGTAATATTGGAAATTATAGAGGTAATTAACAGATAAACTAAAAATAGTGACTTTACCATAAAAAATTAGAACAGAGCCCTGGCCGGTTGGCTCAGTGGTAGAGCGTCAGCCTGGCGTGCAGTAGTCCCGGGTTCGATTCCCGACCAGGGCACACAGGAGAAGCGCCCATCTGCTTCTCCACCACTCCCCCTCTCCTTCCTTTCTGTCTCTCTCTTCCCCTCCCACAGCCGAGGCTCCATTGGAGCAAAGATGGCCCGGGCGCTGGGGATGGCTCCTTGGCCTCTGCCCCAGGCGCTAGAGTGGTTCTGGTCGCAACAGAGCGATGCCCCGGAGGGGCAGAGCATCGCCCCCTGGTGGGCAGAGCGTCGCCCCTGGTGGGCGTGCCGGGTGGATCCAGTCGGGCGCATGCGGAAGTCTGTCTGACTGTCTCTCCCCGTTTCCAGCTTCAGAAAAATACAAAAAAAAAAAAAAATTAGAACAGGACATACTGGGTTAATATATATAAACTCTGCCCTCCTATATTATTGTGACTCCAGAGAGTAACCGATCCTTGGAATTGCCTCAATTTCTGCTCTTTGTGAGCAAAAAGAATTAGGGTTCCCCCAGATTTCTGTGCCTTTCTACTTCTAGTTTTTAAATATTATGTCTCATTCAATCAAAGAGATACACAGTAAAAAACAAAAACAAAACAAAACAAAACGCAGAAAAACAAAAAAACTTTGTGAAGAGGTACATGTTGCATTAAGTGATATAATTAATTACATTAAGTCTATCTAATAATAAGTCTCAGTATTAGGAAGTCTTCCTTGACTGCAGCCATAAAACACCCTCCACTCTTAAAAGTTTATCAATAATTGATGTGATATTTTAACCTTCATTTACAATAAACCTTTGTTGCTAATTCTCAATCAATTCAAAAATGGTGGAGAGGAGCGGAGCTGTTTATTAAGTTGTCATAAAGACAACACACTACCTATACTGGGTAGGTATAGGTACCCTATTCTACACACTTTTGAAAAATATGCAAGTGAGAGAGCATACACACACACAAAAGACTGGCAATAGACATGCTAACATGGAATCAGTAATTATTGCTGAGTGATAGCATAATGGACGAGATTCATTTTATTTTATTCTCATGAGTTTCTTGAATTATTTTTCTCAAAAAAATATGCATTTATGAGAAATGAGAAAAAATATTTATTTCCATTTTGGAAATTTAAAAGCTTGGGCCTCATATCAGGAAATGGCATGGTGGCCAAAGGAAGGACAGAGTGGAGGAGCATTTGTTCAGCAGCAGCCAACTTAGTTACAACTCTGAAACATTCTTGTAAGTATTAGGTAAGACCTCATCTTGGGGCTAGCCAAAATCTTCTTAAATGCTTCCAATCCTTATACCCAGCAACCCCTATACCTGATTTAGTTTCACATACTTCTCTAGGAACAGTTGGAAACTTTCTGATAAACTTTTAGTAGTAAAATCTTGAAAAAAACTGAAAGAGGCTCATCATGCTTCAATTCATTATTTGAAGATCAATAAAAAGAATTAGGAATAGCACATAATGTAATCCCAGTACAGTCTACCCTGCTGCTCAATAAAGCTGCTTTCTCTTTTCACTGACCAACAGTATGGCTTGTACCCAAACAGTCACCGCTTGAGGCCAGAGTTAGAAAATATTCTCTTCCTAATTTATGTTCCATTGACTTTTTTATGGTGGCAGGTATTGATCTTGCTTTTGCCAACAGATCAGATGCTGCAACCAAATTCAGGGCCAGGATCGTGACTGTAGGTGATCTGCCTTTAATTCTACCAGAGAAGCAGAGGTAGAAAAATGATTTATTTTGCTTTTGTTGGGCCTTTTATTACAGACACAGCTGCTGGGGTTTTCCCAGCTAGAATCAGCCACGGAGTGAGACAGGTGAGCTGCCCTGCTTTCCCGTAGTGCCACAACCATAAAACACACTGAACAGTCCAAGAATGACTCATTTGATTAGAGGAGCCAAGAACAGCACTGAGAGCAAAAGAAAAAAAGAACAAGGATCATTTTTCAATAGGATTACTGATGAACTTCAGGCATGGACAAAAAAGAAAGGATGGAGAAATGCTTGTGTATTTGTTATATAAAATAAGATAGACTCAAACATTATTAATATTTTGTTCCAGAGCTGATAATAAGAGTGGCTTGGCTTGGCTTGGGCAATGTCCTTCTGTTATATATATATATATTCCTTTATTGTTTTCTCTAAGTATTTTCTAAAGAGACTGACTTCATTGTTAGAGCTGAACCATATATGTCAAATCCCACACAAAGCGTTCCAAGAGACTGACATTATTTTGTTGGGCTGAAGTGCTGTTGCATCAACTACACTGGCTACAGGAAGTATGTGGACCATTTGAGACCTGGGGCTCTTATATAGTTATAGATAACTTCTTGTGGTACTGGGATTTCTACAATGAACTCTCATTGTCTTGTTACACATATGTGAAAGCTAAAAAAAAAGACTATGACATTTTAGAAACTGTGCATACCTGAAAATTAGGAGTGATAAGGAAAACTTAAGTGATTTACATCCAAAACACAAGAAAAGAAAAATATAGAGAACACCAGTAGTGTAGGCTAGGAATATATGTGTCTTTGTGTTTCTTAAAAGCTTTAAATGACTCCCTAAGTGGTTCCATTATGCAGCCACAGCTGACCACCATGGCTCTAGGTCAGTCCATCTCTTCCCAAGTGTCCTGAACTGGACAAAGCAGCTGCTTCAAAGGCAATGCTCATTCACACATCAACATTTAAGTAGAAATGTGGTGTTTCCTTATAGAGAAAATAAATTGTTGGAAAGCAAGTACTGTTTAGTCTTTCTATAATTTACCAGCACCTGACTCAGTAAATAATATACAGAGCCTCCAAAAATATTTGTTGGAATAAATCACTAATCTTTGCCTGAGAATGTGGTCCCTCTGTGACTTAAAATGTAAACAAGATGTTCCCATGCTGTGGAAGGTCCGCTGCCTTTAGTAGTATCTCTATAAATGTCCAGGAGATTCACATTCCCAGTCATCTCTGGTATTAATTTCATGCCCCTGTAGAGTACATAAGACCTTCAATAGGAAGGAAATCCATTCTAAACCATGCAACAAACATAACACCCCATATTAGATTTTCCTGTTCTTCAAGTACTTTCTTTCCTCCTGACACTAAAAGTTTCTAGCTTGTTTTGCCACCTCAGTTAACCTGTTAACTTATTATCTTGTTGGCTGATGGCTCCCCACCCTCAGTTTACCTCCTCAAGTCCCACCTACTCCCAATTCCCAGGTCTTTCCACTCATAGGACAGGTCTGCTCTCCCATGACTGCTAAATAGTTTCAAGCCCAACTTTGTGCCTACCTGTTAAGGTGTTCTACTTAACAATGTTGGGTATCTGAATCCTTTTAGCAACACAAACTGACTGGGAGATTATCATTTTTAACAGTTCTCAATGGAAGGTAATGCTGCCCCCTTGCGGGAAGAGGCAGAAGGCTGGATAGATATAATGGAACTGGTTTCCCCAATATTACTCCTCCAGATTTTAAATAGTATAACTACAACACCCAAGACCCAAAACTTGGTTGGACACTTCAGTATTATCCACCTTTAATTCAGGACTTTACAAGGACTGCTGAAGTGCTTCTAAACTTTGAAGCCAGCCCGTTACATAAAAAGAAAACATCAATCACGTACTAACTGGCTGTTTGGTAATTTACTTTAAAACACACTGTGTGACATCTATGTTAAAATAGATTGTGTAATGACTAAATAGGCATCTGTTTAATATTTGAAATACACTTATCATAAACACCACCCTCTAGAGGATTTTACTAAGACTTCAAATATAGTTATTGGAATCAACACCAGATGGTTTGTTTATTAGCATAAGGATTGTTAGAAATAATTTTCTTCAGTAAAATAAATGAAATTCAGAATATATCGTGGACTAGAAAGATTGTTAGGGCCTCCCCAACCTTTCCTGAACCAAGAGAATAAAATCAACAACGCCAGAATCCTATTACTTGGGACAATCTAGAGCTGTCTTTCAGACCTATGTCCTTGCTACTTCACAGAAGACTGCCGTGCCATCTGACCCAAACAGAAAGTTAGCATCTAGTCACCACAGTGCCACTGTATCTGCCTCACAGAGAAATTCTCATTTAAGAGTCTTACAAAAATGCCAAAGTAAGGCCCTGGCCGGTTGGTTCAGTGGTAGAGCGTCGGCCTGGCGTGCAGGGGATCTGGGTTCGATTCCCAGCCAGGGCACATAGGAGAAGCGCCCATCTGCTTCTCCACCCCCTCCCTCCTTCCTCTCTGTCTCTCTCTTCCCCTCTTGCAGCCAAGGCTCCATTGGAGCAAAGATGGCCCGGGCGCTGGGGATGGCTCCTTGGCCACTGCCCCAGGCGCTAGAGTGGCTCTGGTCGGGGCAGAGCGACGCCCCGGATGCGCAGAGCATCGCCCCTGGTGGGCAGAGCATCGCCCTTGGTGGGCGTGCCGGGTGGATCCTGGTCGGGCACATGCGGGAGTCTGTCTGACTGTCTCTCCCCGTTTCCAGCTTCAGAAAAAAATACAAAAAAAAAAAAAAAAAATCCAAAGTCAGAGAAATAAGAACCTGAGTTTACAAGAATAGGTAGCATGACTATTTTAGAGTCTCTTTGCTAATAAAATAGGAAGGTTTGGCAGAATTTGGTTCTAGTCTATCAGTATAAAATACCACCTAGTAGAAATATCGTGGAGGGAATGGACATATCAAGAAATTTTGTGGAATTTTAACAAATGAATCTGAATATTGCTGAACAGCCACATTAGCTAAGATCAGTTCGCAATACAGAGCAGTCCTGTCTCTAAACAGAAAAACTTGAGCAGCATTTTTCAGGACAGAATTGGCTCCCAATTTAAGAATCATTAATTGTTCGTGTCAACCCCACACCATGGGTTCCGACAGTTGCTGAAAATCCTCAGCTTCCCAAAATCTTTAAGATCTTGAGTATTTCTTTCTCTCCACTTCTCAGTGGTAGTTTTGTTTTGTTTTGTTTTGTTTTGTTTTGTTTTGGAGGACTACCAAGTTCTACATTTTTATAGCAACTTCTTTGAGCTGTGATCCTCAGTCTTTAGTATGTATAAGAATTGGTTCAGGCCCTGGCCGGTTGGCTCAGCGGTAGAGCGTCGGCCTGGCGTGCGGGGGACCGGGGTTCGATTCCCGGCCAGGGCACATAGGAGAAGCGCCCATTTGCGTCTCCACCACCCCCCTCCTTCCTCTCTGTCTCTCTCTTCCCCTCCCGCAGCCAAGGCTTCATTGGAGCAAAGATGGCCTGGGCACTGGGGATGGCTCCTTGGCCTCTGCCTCAGGCGCTAGAGTGGCTCTGGTCGCGGCAGAGCGATGCCCCGGAGGGGCAGAGCATCGCCCCCTGGTGGCAGAGCATTGCCCCCTGGTGGGCGTGCCGGGTGGATCCCGGTCGGGCGCATGTGGGAGTCTATCTGACTGTCTCTCCCCGTTTCCTGCTTCAGAAAAAAATATATATATATAAAAAGAATTGGTTCAAAAGCTTTATAAAAATGCTGGTTCAATTCCCAAACTTTATTCCCTGTATTTCACCATATTTAATCACTTAACCCTTGAAAGGAAATTAGATTTTAATTTTCAGAGAATGAAGTGACCATTCAATGCATGAAACCCCCAGAAGCATTTATTAAATCTGGGATATAGCATCGATTGACTATTGTATGTATCTACTTTCTTTCCAGTATCTCGTCTATTTAGTCTTGTATCATTGTTCTGCTTAGAATGTTGCTTTTCTAAATCCAAACACTAAAATCCATATATTCCTTCTTTACAGGCATTTGGTTAGGAGATTTTATAAAGGTTTAAATCTAATTGTGCTGCTTCTTTTAAGAAGTGATTCTCAAGGATTCACCTACAGAGAAGTCATCTAGGATAAAGAGAGATGTTTCCAAAAGTAATACCTGATCTATGAAAGCTACAAAAATAAGTGGCCTAAGAAAATAGCGAGTGCAGTCCATGCCCTAGAACAGATGGAGGGATCCAACTTAACCCTACGGGGATCACACAGTACTGGGCCCTGGCCGCAAAGCACCACATCCCCCAGGCGGCCCTTACATGACCCCATACAGCAGGAAAGTTCTCTTGCATCAGAAACACCCGGGATGTGGATAGATTCCTGGGACACACCCAGGAATCAAAATCCTCAGGCAATAGGTGCCAAAGTAGTAATTTAATAAACAAATCAAATTTGGTTGTTTCTATTGACACTCAAGTTTTAAAAAGACCTCTGGAGGGGTAATTAGATTCATGCCATTCCAAAAATCTCTCAACCAAGTACCTACATTTATACCTATGTGCCTTTTTTTTAACTAGTTTTGGTACAGAGAAGTGATACCTAAGTAGAAAGAAATGAAATAAAAGTAAATAGATGTGATGTTAGAGAGAAATACAGATTTACCAGAGGAGTTTCTGAGTCAGAACAATTTAAAGATAAACAAGCAATTACCTAAAACCAGGTACTGTGGATAAAAGCACAACATTCTAACTAGCTATTATAAAAAGATAATAATGGTATTAAAAAGTACCAAATGTGGTTCATTTTTTTTTGTCATAATGTATATTTTGGAAGATATAAGTGACACCACAAAAATATAGATCCATGACAAACAAAAGTAGTCAATCAGGCATCTGATGTCAGAAACTAACCATGGGCTGCTTCACAGAAAGGGAACTGCTAATCACCTGGTATAAAAAGCAGGTAGACAAATGCTTTGTTCTACTAAGAGCCATGAACAAAAATGCAAAAATCCTTTTTTAAATCAGGCAAGATTTCCCATGAGGGAGGAGTTTGTGAAGCACAGTTTAGTCTAGCATGATTGGAAAAAGATCTACTAACAAGAATTGGGAGTGCAGGAGCATGAATCACAGGCTGGTCTCTCCAGTTGAGTTCACCCACAAATATTATAGGCAGTAGCACTATAGAAAACACTGTAGATCATGGGTGCCTATGGAATGCTCCAGTTGAAAGGAACCTTAGATCAAATTGAACCTCCTCAATTTGTAGATAAGAAAGCTAGGCAAATAATATAGATAAGAAACCTAGGCAAAAAAAAAAAATAGCTTTGATGGCATACCAACTCATTTGTGCCAAGGCAAAACTGCAGCCCAGATGATAAGATTTTTTTATTCAGTGTCCTTTTTCCTATACTATTGTCCAGATTGTGACTGCTCTGCTAAATCAAGATAAACAATAAAATTTTATATGTCTGCCCCAAAATCTTAAAATCAGAATACATAGATTATTCTTAATTTAAGCCTCAATTACTTATTGAATAACTCCTATGTGTGAAATACTTTCCTCTAAAAAAAAAAGCAGAGATGTTTCCTGAGAGCCTGACTATTATGGCGTATCTTCTGTTTTATATGTGTTGAACTGTTATTACACATTAGGATGACAACAGATTCGGATACCACTACATTTACACTTCGCACCTGCTAGGTACTGAGATTATCAAAAAACTGGAAACACATTTCTTGAGGGTTCCCATTAGCAACAACACTAAAGTTTAAACAAATGGAATGTTTTAAAACTGGGTTGATCTATCAACTATTACCACTGCTGTTGAATAAAATAAAGAGAATTCAGGGAAAGAGAAAGTGTCTAAAAGTTTACCCGGGTGTCTTTTCAGGAAAGAAACCAGGTCCATTTTCACTCCTGAGAATTCTTCTATAAACTCTGTTCAATAGGGCAAGAGTTTTTAACTATATAGAGCCTAAGGGTTCCAGAAAGGTGCTTCTGAATGAATAGTATGTGCAGACAGACCTATAAAGTGGGTATGTGAGAAGAGCAAACCCTGGATCAACTGAAACAGCTCTTCTTTTATGTATCATGTATACTGGGGTCCCATATAAGCTTTCATTCCTTACCTCCAAAAAAGTTTCTACCTACTACTGCTAAAACACACACACACACACACACACACCCGAAAACATTGTAATAAGTCGCCACCCATATGCATCAAATATTCTAATTTCTTAGAATGGCATACATAATATTTTGCAACAACCAAAAGTCTTGGTTTACAACTATATTTATTTCATAGATATTTGCCTTCCTTCTCTATATATGATATGAATGTATCTTAGATCTGGAGAATTTATAAAACTTTTTCAAGAAGACCAAAAGAAAAAGAACACTCTGATTAAATAATTGGTTTCTGTGAGGTATCTATGTAAACATAAAAGTCCTAGATACCTGCCAGTCATCTTTTATTTCTCTTCAAAAAAACAAAACAAACACCTAAATAATTTTCTGGATGCTGGTCCCTTGACACCTATCCTAATTATACCCTCACTGGTAAGTTTTCTACACAATGGTAATCACAGATGTCTATAATTCTTGTCTAGTGAAAATGTCAAAAGAACTGTGTGATGACTATTAGCACCACATAATTAAAGGTTCTCATATACTTTGGGAAGGTCCCTGTGGGGATTTTAACCAGGGGCTCATTGGGCATGCAGCTAGCTGAAAAGATTGGCCCTTACTAAAATTGAATACAACTCCATCACTGTTGAATGGATTAGTGGAACAATAATCGGCAATAAAATGGTATGGGGATCTGAGAAGTTAAATACACGGTAATAGTCATCCCAATAAAACTGTTCTGGCAATGACTAATGAATCACCTCAACTTAATAGGGTCTCCGTCATGCTAGAAAAGCAACAGAAATGGAGCCAAGCCGCACATTAGAAGCTACTTCAAGCCTTTGTGAATTGGTGCCTTCTTAGGTTATATTAGACAAGTTCATCCAACAAATATTTATTGCACGTCTGCCAAGTGCCAGGCACCGAGGGAGCTGAGGCCCGCTTTCTGGCTCTGTTCATGAAATGATGAAGGGTTTTATTTCTTTGCCTTGCTTCAATCAGTTCCCCTGCCTTAGAGCTCACATTTCAGATCTTTCCAGGGTCACTGAGGTCAGGGAAGTAACAGAGCTTGGCTCCAAAATTCTCTTCTCAATTCCCCAGCTCTTCTGACCACTTGGACTTAAAAACTTGTAAAGAAAGGATCAGCTTAAACCTCTTCCAGGGCCACAGCCACTGTCCACTGTCCACAAAGGTCTCATCTCAACCTTAATTTCAAGAATCCAGAAAGGAAACGCTTTTAGCATCCAAATCAAGGAGATAGGAGAAAGAGCAGAAGACCTTTTTGATCATTTATTATTTTAAAAATTCTGTGAGCATCAACTATTCTGCTCACAAAAATTAGGAGATATTTTATCTATTCATATTCATTTTGAAATATCCCCTAATTTTGAGAGCAGTATATGTAGAGATGCTGCATTAGGTACAAAATCAAAGAAATGAGTGAGCAGGGATCTTCCTGAGAGACCTTAATCTAAATCAGTAGTAGTCAACCTGGCCCTACCGCCCACTAGTGGGCATTCCAGCTTTCATGGTGGGTGGTAGAGGAGCAACCAAAGTATAAATAAAAAGATAGATTTCATATTTCAGGCTGGGACCTACTCCTAATTTAGAGCTCTCTCTCCCCTTTTGCCAACTTCTATTGTGAATTTACCTTTGCCACCCAGCTTAGTGTATCCCAAGGTTCTCTTTACCACACCACAGTCGCAGAGCTCCAAGGAAAAGCACCCTGGTCTCATGTCTCCAGGCAGAGGAGAACAGAGGCTCCATCTCCACACATGCTGCAGCTAGCTTTTCCAGAATCATTACCAGCTAGAAGCAGTAGACACTGGGACTTGGATGTAAGCTGCAAGGTATAGAATTGTGACAACAATTCCAGTGCCATGCGGACTTTTCCTGGATGTGGACGTTTTCTGGACTCCTGCTCCTTGTGATAGCTCCTAACGGACTGAACTGGGGTTGGGTTGCATTCGCAGGGATTTGGAATGGTGTTGGTGCCAACTTGGACTTGGTGAACATGTTAAGGACACTACTCTTTTATGGATTCTTGTTGTATTGGCCAAGAGTTTGCTTAAAGGCTTTAATCACAGTAAAAAAAAATTATATATATATATGTATATATATATATATATATATGACTGGATAAAGAAGATGTGGCACATATACACTATGGTATACTACTCAGCTATAAGAAATGATGACATCGGATCATCTACAACAAAATGGTGGGATCTTGATAACATTACACGGAGTGAAATAAGTAAATCAGAAAAAAAAAAGATAGATTTAACTACAGTAAGTTGTTATAAAGATTTATTCTGCCAATCAGTGAAAATCTGACATAAAGTACTTGGGTAAGTAATTATTATTACATGCTTTAATTTGCTGTAACTCTGCTTTATAAATTTTATAAAGTAAAGTTACTTCCCTACTTTATAAATCACCATTACTGTGGAACCGGTGGGTGGTTAGAAAATTTTACTACTAACAGAGATACAAAAGTGGGCGGTAGGTGTAAAAAGGTTGACTACCCCTGATAAACGGAAAGAAAGAAGTGCCATATGTATATGGACATATATATATAGACATATATGACATTGCCTAAAAGAGGCAACAAAGTATATACTTAGGAAAGAGAGAAAAAGCAATGCTTTAACTCAGCTGAAGGGAAAAGCAGGGATTCACAAAAGAGGAGCGGGCTGCACTGAGGAGACGCGAGGCACCGAGGGTAACGGGGCCAGGCTGGCCAGTCCCCAATCTCCATTTCCATTTTGTGTATTGAGCGGAGAGAAGGCCAAGGAAACCCATGGAATTATTTCCCACTCTGTTTGGCTTTATATTTTTCCATAATTCCTTCCAAATGGGAATCGTAAGCACCACAAGATCATGTTTTCATTTTTCCCAGATCCAGAGAGGTCAAAACTGACCTGAACACTTGGGCATTTTCAGTCACTTCTAGGAAAGGTAAAGAGCCACTCTGAGAAAGCTGAGCTCAAGGTTGGAAGGATGATGTCAGATTCCAAAATCAAAACATAGAGCTTATTCCCTAAGATCCTTCCTGATCTATTGCCTCTCATTCCATCCAGCTTGCCTCTACTAAGAAGGTTTTGGTTTCTTACTTGACTGCAACATGATCATTTTTACTGAAACCCGGAGTATGTGATGGTCAAAGACCCAGGAGGCCAGCGAGGTTGAACTCCTACAGTCATCCTCACAACTCCTACACAAACATCAATAAGCTCCGCAGCACAAGACCTACTGTGGTCCCTGACCTTGAATTCCTGGGATGAGGGGCAGAGAGCACAGAGACTCATTGTTTCCAAAGTGAACTTTATGAGCCCAATAACAATGAACAGAATGACAATATGGCCACCTGCTGCTGGAACACTAAATAACCTCTCTGACCACTGGCTTGAGCACAGGAGAGACATCTTTCCATGCTGAGCCAGTGAACCAGGACATAATTACTCAAGCCCTGAATATGCAGGTGAGAGGCCTAGAACCCATTAGCCTTGACTGCTCTTTCAACTCCTGAATACATGTGAGAACTTTTTCAAAATGCCAAAGCCCAAGCCCCACATCTGACCAGTTAAATAATAATATATGAGAAATGGTGCCAAAGTGTTATTTAAAAGCTTCCCAGGTCAGTCTGATTGAATCACATAAGTGGTGAGCCAATGGGAATAGATATATCAGCATCAGAGAAGGTCCTCGGGTTTGTGATGCTCTGTCCCCTTCTCATTAGTTTCTAATAACCCCACACAAGTAACAGCATTACTACAACAAAAACCAGGAGAAACTGTCTGCAGCTGAAACCAAGAAGCCTTGCCCCCTTTTGAGAGCCCACACTACATACCATACCACAGCAGTGCTAGTGCAGCAGAGCAGGCATGACTTTGGAAATCAAGACACATGATCAAAAGAGAGAATGAGCCTGACCAGGCGGTGGCACAGTGGATAGAGTGTAGGACTGGGATGCAGAAGAACCTAGGTTTGAGACCCTGAGGTCGCCAGCTTGAGTGCAGGCTCATCTGACTTGAGCAAAAGCTCACCAGCTTGGACCCAAGGTCGTTGGCTCAAGCAAGAGGTTACTCAGTCTGCTGAAGGCCCGCAGTTAAGGCACATATGAGAAAGAAATCAACGAACAACTAAGGTGTCGCAATGTGCAATGAAAAACTAATAATTGATGCTTCTCATCTCTCTCTGTTCCTGTCTGTCCCTATATATCCCTTTCTCTGACTCTCTCTCTCTCTCTCTCTCTGTAAAAAAAGAAAGAAAGAAATAAAGAAAGAGAAAAAGAAAAAGAAAAGAGAGAGAGAATAAAAGAGGATAGATTCCATCAAAAGATACTCCCTCCTCAATTTTCTTTCCAGAGATTTTGATTTGATTGTGTTGGGGTAGGGCTTCAGAATATATACTATTTCAAAATCCCCTTGGTGATTTTAATGTTTGCCAGGTTGAGAACTGCTAGTCCAAGGCTCTCAAACGTTGCTGCATATTAGAATCACCTGGGAAGCTTTTAAAACTCCAAATGACCAGGCCATGCTCCACACAAAATAAATCTAAACACCTTGCAGTGGGATCCAGGTATCAGCACTATTAAGTTCCCAAGTTGTTTCCAATGTGCAAGTCCAAGTTGAAACCAGGGCTGTAAAGCCTCCTACAGAAGGAAAAATACCAAAGAAGGAAAAACAACTAGATTCTAGGCTCTGCTTTGGCACTAATTTACATGTGACCTTAAACATGTCACTCTGCTTTTTGGAACCTCAGTCTTCTCACCTGCAAAATGATAACCAAGACTTACTCTAGCCTTAATGCACAATCCTCTGTGCATATTAAAATGCTTCACTGAGCAAATTAGCTCTACCACCTGGGTTGTCTAACCACAACTCTGAATTAATCTACAGCTCTCTCTGCTATTAAAAAGAGGGATTCACCCACCTCAATATTTAACAAGCCTGAGCATAATCTCCAAAGCTGGAGGGTATGAGTCTTCCTAATTCCTCCCTATCTCTCCAATCATATCGAAGATGCAGTACAACCATGTCCTCTGTGGAATAGCTGTCACTAATAAATCTGACCAAGAGTCATGGTCAAAATATGCTCTGGGACAGTTTGCCTGTCACACACATAGAAAAAAGCTGTGCTTGATTGATTCGTCGTTCCAGTTCTTTCCCTGGAGCCCAGTGTACCTGGCACACACTCCCTGTTAATCTAGACAAATATCACTAGCCATGAGTCACTGGGAATAACATGCATCAGATCAGGATCCTCTGGACATGACCACTCTACCCATATTGCTTATTTATTTCTAATACCTGCACACAGGCAACATCACTAAAACAAAAGCCAGGGAGATCATTAGCAAACAAAACAACTAGCTCTCTTGATAATTCACAATCGCAGTGTCTTGGCACAGGTATTATGAGCCTGTCAAAGAACAGAGTTCAAGCCCTAGCTCTCACATATGCTAGCTCTGAGACTCTGGGAAAAGGAATCTTTAGCAATGAGGCCCTCATTCTCATCTCTAAAATAGATGATCAAACATGCGACTTCTTAGAAGGGCAAGGACTGAATGATGCAACATCAGGGAGAGTATTTTGTAAAGCATTATTTCTCTAACTTTTTTTCTCTTGAACTCTCTTCTCTCACAACACATAAAAATTCCCTTTTAAATATTTAAATTATTCTCTGCTGTGATATAATTTCCCCCAAAGATAGGTCCCAATTGATATCCCAGACACTAAGTAGCTATAATCTAACACATAAGAAGGGAGCATGTCACGTGGAGAGGCTACCAATTAGCACAGGACTTAAGAGAAGACAATAATGCAATTAATAAGTAAACAATCACCATTCTCATTACCAATTCTGTATGAGTGTTAGATATTTTCACAAGGGAAGTGAAATCATGGAACTAAGGCAGAATCTAAATACAAGAAAGAAAATAGAAAGGATCTGGGTTGCTGTGTAAAGTAAGACTATTTTGTGAAGCAAAGGCAATAAAAGAGTTATAGAACAATGTTGTCCAGTAAGAAATAAAAATGCCTTCATCAACATAACAAATAGAGGCATGGTTCTTCACATCTTTATTCTAGCTCTTCCGAAATCAGGAAGAGAAAATAAATTCAGCTGTTGAATAAATTCAGTTGCTAATCTATAACCCACCCAGTTACAGTAGATGGAAGGAAATCTCCATACTACAAAAGAGGCCTGTTTCTACATAGGTTATTGAGAAATGATGCAGAGCATAAAAATAATGAAAATAGTGACAGGGAGAAAGAGTTCTCTGGAATCAGAGGTGAAAAAAGTGAGATTTAAAGGTTAATCCTTCACAAAGCCAGGGGTTCTCACCCTAGATTCAATTCACCCCTCCACACCACAAGGATGCTATGGAAAAGATATTTGCAAACAAAAAAAAAATACACCATTTATCTGAAAGTCAGACAATGATCAACCTCAATATAGTCCAAATATAGAAGTAATAATTATGTGCTATATTCTATATCCCAGGCTCCCCTTAAAACAATTATCATATATTGACTCATTTAAGATCCAACAACCCTCTGAATTAATGCCATTATTTCCCTGTTTTGCACATGACAGAAAAGAAGTACAGAGATCATAAGTAGCTGCCTGAGATCACACAGCTAAGAACTATCACAGCCAAGATTTAAGCCTAGCCTATTGGCTCCAAATACCACATGCACAACCATTTGTTAACCACAATTTGACAATGTAAGTGAAGACTTCAGAACTGAGGGGAAGGGGAGGTCAAGTTTGAGTAAGATTGAATCACAGCTAAAATTTCCAGGAAAAAAAATTGGATTGAGAGAGAGAAAGAGAGAGAAGAAGTGAGGGGGTAAGAAGGAAAGAGAGAGAAAAATATCAATTCACTATTCCATTTAGTTGTGCACTCATTGGTTGCTTCCTATATGTGCCCTGGCTGAGGATCAAACCCTTGACCTAGGCACGCCAAGACAACTCTCTCCACTGAGCCACCTGGCCAGGGCCCCGGGGGGGGGGTTGTTTTAATGCACTGTTTTCCGGACTTCCGAGTTAGTTAACTGTGATTCCTACTACTCTCATATGATAAACTGCATCAAGACCAATGATCTTGGTTGCTATGGAAGCCTTGCAAAGGAGAAAATCTCACAGAGCAACCTGAATCCTCAGAACCCAAAGGAAGGTCTCCTGGATTTTGTACGCAAGGTACAAAAAGGCTTTGAATGGATAACAACTTTGGACTTTTTCTTCTAACAGATTTAGTCATCCTATTCTGTAGTCTCAGAACCTAGCACTTAATAAAACATTTTTAATGATTAATTCATTCTAAATTTTTAGTGACTGATATAAATTTTCATTATGTTTTTATATTGATTGTCTCGGGAATAAATTTTCTATGTTCATATATCCAAGGTTACTTTGGTAAGACAAAGTTTGGTTTTCTGGCATCTTATATTTATCATTGTCAAATGAACAAAACACATCTCATAATTAAAGAGAAGTACCAACCAACATCCCCGGTAAAGATAAATAACTAGCAAATGCATAGATTAAGTTTCTTTCTTTATGCTTTTATTATAAAGAATAATGATTTGAGGTGAATACATTAAGAATGAAAACCTTTTCCATTCTATGCTCTAAAATTAACCCCCAAAATACCAATGTAAATAAGGAACAGAAGCATAATCTCCATTTTATAAAACCAAAAGACATATATAACCCATAGCCACAATATATATATTAAGATAGAAAAATTATGAAGGAATGGTAACAACCATTCAGCCAAGTAACAACCAACATGAGATACTATATATCAAAAATTTGAGACACCTGGTGAGACTGAGAGCAGGAAAAGAAAGAGATTATTTAGAAGTCTGTAGGAGAAGCAATTTGACCCTAGGTCCCCACCCCACACTAACAGGTGAACACCATCCCAATCCCTGCCTGAGATGGGCAGTTCATGCTGAGGTAGAAAGAACAAAAGAGACTATAGAAGTGAAGACACAAGACACAAAAAAGATGCTGAACCAAAACCAGGAACTTCTATGTAAGTTTATATGCTGAACAGAGAGCCCTCTCCCAAACCCCTTTTGACCAGTTTCAGAATTCTAGCAGTCCAGTCTTTTACTCCCCAAAGAGTAAATTGGAGAATATTTTTCCTGGTAAAATTAAATCACCCCAGAATAAAAACATACAGAGACTGACATGTTAGGATTTCCAACCAAAAAGCTGGATAACTATCTGAATGTTCTAGGAAGTCCAACAGTTAACAATATCAATGCATACAGGCTTTTAATCAGCTTTTAGCCATTAATATAAACAAACATGGATCATTTGAGGCCATTGAACAATGCCTCCAACATTAAAGGCAAAGGGAAACAAATAGATAAGGGATTTAAAGAAAACAATGTTCTCTAAAATTTCAATTCAGAAAAGAGGAAAAAACTTTAAAACAAAACAAAAATAACTATATTATCATCAGAGGGAAAATAAAAGTATTTCATTCATGAAAAAATCAAGATGCTATTTTCATAAATGATCAATCAGAGAATGGGAATATTTTTATTTTCGTTACTCATTGAGAGAAGAGGAGGCAGAGACAGACTTCTGCATGCCCCCGGACTGGGATCCACCCGGCAAGCTCACTAGAGGGGATGCTCTGCCAATCTGAGGCACTGCTCTGTTGCTCAGCAACTGAGCTCTTCTTTGTGCCTGATGCAGAGGCCATGGAGCCGTCCTCAGCACAGGGGCCAACTTGTTCCAATCAAGCCATGACTGCAGGAGGGGTAAAGGAAGAGAGAGAGAAGCGAGAGAGGGAGGGGTGGAGAAGCAGATGAGTGCTTCTCCTGTATGCCCTGACCAGGAATCAAACCTGGGATTTATACTTGGGGGTCTATGTTCTACCACTGAGCCAACCAGCCAGGGCCAGGAATACATTTCACAGTTAAAATATAACAAAATAGAAATTTCAATGAAATAAGGGAAAGATAAAGTCAAAAAAATCTTCTAGAAAGTCAAAACAAATTGAGAGATGAAAAGAAAAAAACAAAAAATACATAAATTAGGACATCAACTCAGGAGATACCCACAATTAAAATTTGCAAAAAAAAAAAAACCCAAAAAAAACAAATGCAAGAAAATTTCCACTAAGTACCCAGCCCAATAAATGGAAAACATCAATTTCAAGGCATATATTCTAAAACTGAAGAATACTAGGAATAAGAAAAAAAATTTAAAATTTCCAGACAATGGGGGGAAAGTTCACAAAGAATTAGGAATATGTGTTGTATTGCATATCCCAGCAACAGCTTTGAAAGCTAGAAAACTATGAAGCAACTCTGATGAGAAAATTAGTTTCTTCTAAAATTCCATATCCAGGCCCTGGCCAGTTTGCTCAGTGGTAGAACATAGACCCCAAGCGTGGAAGTCCCAGGTTTAATTGCCGGTCAGGAAACACAGGAGAAGTGACCATCCACTTCTCTTCTCCTCCCTCTCACCCTTTTCTCTCTCCCTCTTCCCTGCCCACATCCATGGCTTGATTGATATGAGTGTGTTGAGTGCATTGTCCCAGATGCTGAGGATGGCTCCGTGGAGCTTCTACCTCAGGCACTAAAAATAGTTCAGTTGCAAGAATAGGCCCCAGACAGGGGTTGCCAGGTGGATCCCGGTCCCAGTGTGTGTGGGAATCTGTCTATCTCCCCTCCTCTCACTAAAAAAATAATAATAAATAAATATATAATTTTTTAAATTCTATATCCATCCAAGCTATTAGTGTGACGGTAGAAAAAAAATTATCAGATACACAAAATTTCAAGACTATTCCTATCCTTTAACCCTTTCTAAGGAAACTACAAAAGGGTATGCTCCAGGAAAACAAGGGAATTACCAAGAATAAAGGAAAGCAAGTGACTCAGAGAAATGGTGCATCCCACACAAATAAAGCAAAGAAAACATACAACAAGATGATAAAATGAAATGCAAAAATAATAGTTGTGAATTAGACCAAGCAACAAACCAGTTTAAAAGGACAGAGTAGAGCAGAAGGACAGGAAACTTGAGGAAAGATGTCTACAAAATAATCTGAAACTGAAATTTTACCTGATAAATTTGTACGGAAATTGAATTAAGAAGCATTATACAATAGTATTGGAGGGTGAGAGAAACAAACCCCTGGGTTTAAAAATATATAAGTAAATGGGGAGAGAAAGGGAGAGAGAGAGAGAGAGATAGAGGGAGAGAGAGAGAGAAATAGAGAGGGAGAGAGAGGAGAGAGGAAGTAGAAGGGAGAGAGAGAGAGAGAGAGGAGAGAGAGGAAGAGAGAGAGAATATGAATCATTATCTCCAGGAAAGACAAAAGGTTGTAGTAAAAAAATATATAATCACTTGGCTCACTAGAGTACTGACTTAACCAAACTATGTGAATTAATGGATGGATAAAAAGAAAAAAACAATAAAGAGCTAAATCTCTCATTTCCTTAGTAAGCAGTCAATAAATGTCTAAGATGGAAGACTAAAGGGGACAAATGTAAATGATATTATTTGGAAATATGGAAATAAATTAAGAAGATATAACTTAAAAAATTAAAGATGGATGCCTCCGGAAAGTAGATCAGCAATGGTCCGAGAAGACAGGTGGGAGTGGAAATAAAGATCTAAAAATAAAAGTAAAATAAAATAGAAGTCTTTTTTGGAGTCCATAAGCTTTTTATTTAGCATTATTTGATATTTTAACTATATGCATGCATTCCTCTAATGAAAATACAAATTAAATGTTAAAGATACCTAATTCCAAGACTTCAATTTAGGTGCTATATAAGAAATGTAATAATAATGTGAATAAAATACAAACTCATAGTACTTGGGAAACTTAAACACATGTTCCTTTAATGTGGAGACTAATGACATTCTTTTACTTGAAAAAACAAAAACAAAAACAAGGATTCCTCTTGAATGAGGGAAGTCATGAAATTGCAGCTTCTAAACTGCTACAGTAAATAGCAACCAGCTTGATGATCAGCAAAGTACTATGTTAGCATTTATTCTTTTTAAAATAGTACAGTTTTTAGGGAGTTTCTGAACATTTTGGAAGATCTTTGAGGATATCCTATTTTAGAAACACTACCAGAATATATCCTGTAATCATATCAACGTAATTTACTTATATATTTTTGAACCCAGGGGTTCTCTCACCCTCCAATATTATTGTGTAATGGTTCTTGATTCAATTTCCATATAAACTTATCAGATAAAATTCTAGTTTCATATTATTGTTGATTTTGGAGAAAAATGGGAGGCCACCTTATATCTGAATGTAAAAAGTACTAATTGAAATGCTACCTGTTGAGTTTAATCAAGTAAACTGAGGAGGACAAAGAAAATGATGTCATAGAGAAAAGATTATTATTATATACAAGGTTTTTCAGGTCTTTCTCTCTCACCGCACACACACAAGACATACATACTATCACACAGGGTTACTTATGGTTGGATGACCCACACTTTGAAAATTGTGCTGTTGACTACTGAGATGATCAGGCTAGACCAGAAGGTCAACACTAGACCATAATTTGAGGTAGCTGAGGAAGATTTGCATTTGGAGCATGTCTATGATCCCATGCTCAAGCTGGTGATCCTGCACTCAAGCTCATGAGCCCCTGCTCAAACCATATGAGCCCCTGCTCAAGCTGACACACTGCCTAGTCCGGCTGAACAAACATACAGGGGGGTCCTTGGGTTACAACACAGTTCCCCTACAACAGTGACCTAATACAAATTTTGGTGTAAATTGAAATGCACCCTAGCACAGTGGTCAGCAAACTCATTAGTCAACAGAGCCAAATATCAACAGTACAATGATTAAAATCTTTTTTGAGAGCCAAATATTTTAAACTTAAATTATATAGGTAGGTATTTTGTTATTAACTTAATTAGGGTACTCCTAAGCTGGCCAAAGAGCCACATTCAAGGGGCCAAAGAGCCACATGTGCCTCACAAGCCGCGGTTTTCCAACCACTGCCCTAGCCTAAGTCACTTACCTAACCTAACACAGTTGTAAAATCATAATATAGAACATAATAACACAACTAAGCCACAGAAAAGGAAAAGGACATAAATATACTGTACTGTACACCATACTGAGGTAACAGAAATAATGACCAAAAAATGAGTGTAAAAAGAATTCCTTACCTTTACTCCTGTGGTTGGCTTGCACACTGGAAGAGGCATTGCAAGGTGGGAAAGACTGACCTATTGGGAGGAGGAAGCTGGAGAGACTGGAGAGCCTACAGAAGGTGCTGGAGATATGGGGTCAGGTGAGTCAGGATTGCCTAAGGAACATGCAGGAAACACTAGAGATGATTCTATCTGTACTACAGGTGTTTCATCTCAAGAAGCAGCTAATATACAGGGTACAGGATCTTTTGAAGACTTCTCTACCTTCTTAAGGAATTATTCCAGACTATTCTGGAAGGTTGATTACTTCTTCTCTTCCAAAATCTGACTATAGCATTTAAGGCATCCATAACATCTCTGTAGACTTTACCGAATCTGTCATCACTGGGATCCTCAGCCTGAAATTTTGCCAAACCATCCTCAACATAGAATAACCTTCTGCCAAGCCCTGGGTGTAAATCTCTTGGGGGGGGTGTCTATCTGTTCCTATTCAATCAGCATTTTCTCCAGCTGACTGAGGACCTCAGCAGGCAGCTCCTTGCCAAACAAAGCAACACAAATGGAACATCTGCACTTTTAACAGTCCAAAATGGCATAGGGAAGCATACTGAGGGACACTAAATCTCTCACTCATGTGCCGTGTTACCACATATTCTTCTGCTACACACAAACTAGTTCATCCACATCCATAAATAAAATGTTAATAGTGTAAGCTGAAAGACTCAAGTCTCAATTTTTAAAGTTTTTATAGGAGTGCCATAAACTTGAAACGTCATATGTCAAGACTATCATAACTGGAGAATCTCATATATTATTGATGGGATACTTAAATAATCCATCATTTATAATAATTGAGTTATTTTTCATTGAATGAATGTATCATAACTTTTTAATCAGTTCTATGTTAATGAACATTTTTACATCTTTAATTTTAAAATATAATAAATAGCATTATAGAGAACAATCAATACGCCCTTGTATTACTACCCTATGAGCTCTTCTAGAACAGTTGCAATAGCTTCATAAATGGCATCATTTTGTCTTATCTTAGCTCTTTCTTACTTCTTTTAAAAAATTTTTTAAGTGAAAATTGAGGAGATAGTGAAACAGACCCCTTCCTACATGTGCCCTGACCAGGATCCACCTGGCCACCCCCCTCTGAGGCTGATGCTCTGCCCATCTCGGGCCAATGCTTTCAACTGAGCTATTTTTTTTTATTCTTTATTTATTTATTCATTTTAGAGAGGAGAGAGAGAGAGACAGAGAGAGACAGAGAGGAGAGAGAGATACGGGGGAGGAGCTGGAAGCATCAACTCCCATATGTGCCTTGACCAGGCAAGCCCAGGGTTTCGAATCGGCGACCTCAGCATTTCCAGGTCGACGCTTTATCCACTGCGCCACCACAGGTCAGGCTCTCAACTGAGCTATTTTTAGCCCCTGAGGTAGAGGGTCCATGGAGTCATCCTCAGCACCCAGGGCAGACCCACCTGAATCAATAAAACCATGGCTGCAGGAGGAAAAGAGAGAGAGAGAGAGAGAGAGAGAGAGAGAGAGAGAGAGGAAGGGGGAAGGGTGGAGAAGCAGATGGTCACCTTTCCTGTGTGCCCTGACTGGGAATCGTACCTGGGACATCCAAAAGCCAGCCAATGCTCTACCACTGAGCCAACTGGCCAGTGTTCATTCTTATTTTTTAGCACAGATTTTTTCCATATGGCAGGAAATCTGACCATTGATACTTCCTCAGATTTGCATCTTTATTGCCCTTACTGGAGAGAGTTTGACTTAGCATGCATAGATGCAGCTAATAGTTATGAAACATTTACAGGCCTCTTCAAATAGAGTAAGGCATTTGTTGCTTTAATGTGGGACCCTTCAGCCTTGGCCAGGCAGTGAGGTTCCATTACTGAGTACCTATCATTCCAGGCAGGCTTTTTACTTGGGTCATCACATACATGATCTCTAATCGTGCAGCTCTTGCAAGTTGAGTCTCTTTTCCATATCAGACTTGGATTAAATCACATAAAGTCTCACTGCTAATAAATTACAGACTTTGGATTTGAACTCCAAGGTTATTGGTGTTCTTTTCCCTTTACAATGCTGCTTCACCAAAATATTTTTGTTTTGTTTTGTTTTTTACTACATTTATAACACAGTTTGGTCACCATTTCATAACATTCATTTTATTCCTGAACAATGGAAAGAAATTCATCTAAGTTTATTTTTTCAAACTTCTACAAGTGGTAAAATGATCAAGTATTACTCAGATGAGTTTTATTTAGTGATATTAGTCACACCAGCCTCAGTGACCAGTGATAAATGAAGTTCTGTTTTTTGTTTTAGTCTCAGGTACTCAATATACCCCCTCCCCAGAAGTTTATTGAGCTTGATAATGTCGAATTTTACCTGAGCCCTAAAAACACTGCAGTTCTGTTATCTCCTCTGTATTCTGTATTCTAGGAACAGCTTGCCACAAAGAACTATACTCCTCCACTTGACTTAGATAAAACTTGCTGTCCACTCTTCACTATTTCTATAAGACTCATGGATGACTCCTGTGTTTACCAGTGACACAGTCAAACTCAACCTTTCCCCTTTGACTTGAACCTGCTAACATAGCCAATTTTCCATGTTTTGTTTCATGAATAATTAGATCAACTGCTTGTCTCCTTAAAACTAGTAAGACACAGAGATGAACGTTTCCTGATTGACACTGGAGAAAACATTCATGCGAGTGAGAGAGAGAGAGAGAGAGAGAGAGAGAGCATGCGCGCGTGCATGTGTGTATCTGTATGAGACAATCAGTGTCCTAAAAGGAACATTTGGAGTTAACCAAATATGAATAGCACACCTCATTATTTTATAACAGAAAGGTCCTGTACTGAGTATTATATGTGGGTTTTACTGTCCAGATTGAGAGGCACAGTCTCCTTAGGTGGTAACCTCACTGGTTGTCTTTGCCATTAAGATCCATGCTGAGGGGGGCAGCAGATGTCAATGGAGTAGGCGGACATACCAACTTCCACTTCCCAGACCAAAGTGGATCACAACTTAATTTTAAGAACCATCGAGAGATGACGTCAGAGTAATGGCGGGGTAGGAAGTGATACCGATAAATCTCCCCCAAAACTCAACAAGATCTTCAACCAGAAACAGAAAAACCTATACTTGGAGCCTCCAGATGCTTCGCAATACACTCAAAGGTATGGTCGAGTGAAAAATTGGCTAAATATATAACCAAACCCCAAAGGAAATAGGGAGTAAGAAATGCTCCGCCTTCCTCACTAACCTAAACAGGGCGGCTTTCTCTGGTAACTGTGAATATAGAAACTGAGGCGGGCAAAGGGGGTGAATAGATCCAGGCCGCGGCACAAACGGCCAAACCAGGCTGTGGCACAGAGATCCAAGCCGAGGAAAAACCAATCCTGTGGCAACCCGGGCAATACAAGCTAACACTCGCGCCAAACCCAAACAAAGAAAGACAAGCGGGGCAGCCATTTTACCCTGGTCGGTGCGCAGTTAGTGGGCGAGAGATTTCTTCCTAAGCCCAGGAAGTGGGTGCCCGTGTTACCCCACAGAAAGGCAGAGTCAGAGGCCTTTCTGTGGGCCTAAAGCAGAATCTCTGGGCAGCCCCAGTGCTCTGGGAAAGCCGCGCACGGGAGGGAACGAGAACTAATTCCAATGGTGGAAATTTTCCGTGCTGGTGGGGATTTCACTCAGAGGGAAATGCGGCCGGCCTCATATCCTGGTCTGCGCGCGCAGACAGTGAATGAGAGATTCCTTCGAGTGCCTCGGCAGTGCGCGCCCATGTTATAGCACAGAGGGGCAGAGTCAGGGGCCTTTGTGTGGGCCAAAGCAGAATCTCGGGCTGCCCCAGAGCCTTGCAAAAGCCGCACACGGGGACGGAGCGAGACTCAATTCCAACGCTGCAACTTTTCCCTGCGGTTGGGGGTTTCACTCAGAGCATGAGACTGCTGGCCAGATATTCTGGTCTGCGCACGCAGATAGTGAATGAGAGTTTCCTCCAAGCGCCCCAGAAGTGGGCGCCCTGCCTGTGTTACCGGACAGAGTGGCAGAGCCAGAGGTCTTTGAGTGGGTGGAAAGCCCGCCTGATTACGGTAGCAGCTCTGACTGACTGAGCCTTACCCAGAGCCCTGTGCTGAGTGGAAATAGAGTGGGGAGTTGCCAGCTCTTTGAGCCTCTTACTATCCAGGCAGAGGCAGCAGCAACCCCATAGCTGGATTATCAGGCTACTAATTGAGGAAGGAAAGACTAGGAGAAAGGCTCCAGGAACACGGACTCTCTCACTGTCGGAGCCTATAAATGCTAATGAGCCTTGACTGCCAACGAGACTAAAGCACAATACATGACATTGCCATAGAGACTTATCAACTACAAACCTCTACCTGAGCGTGCCAAAGGGGCAAAACCCGGGGCACAGAGTCACCAACCAGGAAGAGGGAGAGAAAAGAAAAAGCAAGAAGATAACCTCTCAAAATCAAGAATAATCTGCAGACTTTATAACCTATCCCATTTTATTATATTTGTTCATTTGTTTCTCTTATCTTCATTCTTGATACATTTTTTCCTCCTCCAATTTGGCCGATTAACTCTCTGCTGGTCTTACTCTCTCCTCTCCTTGAACTACACTACCCATAAGTGTTACATCTCCCATTATCTTTTCTCTCCTCTTCCTTTCTCTCTATGAGGGTTGCACTCGAAAACCTTTAACTCTCTCTCTCTCTCTCTCTCCTTTCTTTTTTCTTCTTTTAGTGGTTCCCTCTTTTTTTCTCTCTCTCTCTTTCTTTTCTCCCTCTATATTAGTTTCTTCCTTTCTCCTTTACATCTCCTCTCATTCAAACCTCAGTAACAAACAAATTATCTTATCTGGGATTCAAACTTATGTTTGTGGCATTTTGGGGGGATTTTACTTCACCTTTTTAACTCACTAGCAGTGCTCCCATCCCTGGCTCTCCATTTTATCTAGTTCTTGTTCCACTAAATACAATAGTAATTTTTTAATTTGTCCCCCCATTTTTTTGTTTTCCTCTTATTCCTCTCATCATAACTCTTAGATAACCAACACCTAAAAGCAAATCATTTTATTCTTGACCCAAATTTTTTCCTTATTTGCTTTTTGTGGGTCCATACCCTCTTTTTTTTCTTTTTTTTTTTTTTGCCCCATTATTACTTTTCCCCAATTCCGGCCCTCCATCACAGGCATTGTTTGTTAAAATTCACAGTTCACCACAAGATTTTCTGAAGAAAAAGGGGAGAGGAGAGGAGAGGAGAGGAAAAAAGGAGAAGGGGAATAATTTCCTTTTTTTTTAATTTCTATTTTATTTTATTTTTCTTTATTTCATTATTAATTTTTTAAAAAAAAACAACTCTTTGATTTTTTATTTTTTTATTATTTTTTTATTATTATTTTTAACTTTTTATTCTTTATTAAATCTCATTAATACTATCAACAAAACCACCCTCAGATGCCATGAAGGAAGAGAAAATCGAATATCATGGATACAAAAAAAAGAGAGGTAACACAGCTAGATGAGGAAAAATCTATGGAGAAAAAAATTGAATATATTGGAAACCTTGGAGCTAAATGACAGAGAATTCAAGATAGAAATCCTAAAAATCCTCCAAGATATACAAGAAAACACAGAAAGGCAATTTAGGGAGCTCAGAAAACAACTCAATGAACACAAAGAATATATGTCCAAGGAAATTGAAACTATAAAAACAAATCAAACAGAGATGAAAAACTCAATTCACAAGCTGAAAAACGAAGTAACAAGCTTAGCTAATAGAACAGGTCAGATAGAAGAGAGGATTAGTGAAATAGAAGACAAGCAACTTGAGGCACAACAGAGAGAAGAAGAAAGAGACTCAAATTTAAAAAAAAAAATGAGATAGCCCTACAAGAATTATCTGACTCCATCAAAAAGAATAACATAAGAATAATAGGTATATCAGAGGGAGAAGAGAGAGAAAATGGAATGGAGAACATACTCAAACAAATAATAGATGAGAACTTCCCAAGCCTGTGGAAAGAACTAAAGCCTCAAGTTCAAGAAGCAAACAGAACTCCAAGTTTTCTTAACCCCAACAAACCTACTCCAAGGCATATCATAATGAAATTGACACAAACCAACAGCAAAGAAAAAATTCTGAAGGCAGCCAGGGAAAAGAAGAATACAACATATAAAGGAAGGCCCATTAGATTATCATCAGATTTCTCAGCAGAAACTCTACAAGCTAGAAGAGAGTGGACCCCAATATTTAAAGTCCTGAAAGAGAGGAACTTTCAGCCATGAATACAATACCCATCAAAGCTATCCTTCAAATATGAAGGAGAAATAAAAACATTCACAGATACAGAAAAGATGAGGGAATTTATCACCAAAAAAACCACACTCCAGGAATTACTAAAGGGGGTTCTCCAATCAGATACAAAGAACAAAAAAAAAAAACAGAGCCACAAGTAAAAGCTCCAAGAAGAACACAATAAAACCAAATTTAAACTGTGACAACAACAAAAAGAAAGAGGGGGAGAAGATGGAGATTAACAGTAGCAAAGGACGATGGAGTGCAAAAGTACTTGCAAAATAGTCCACTACAATAAACAGGGTAGGGACCCTTTTCATTACTCAAAGGTAACCACCATTGAAAAAACCACCACAGAAGCACATGAGATAAAAAAGATAGCAACAGAGGAAAGATGTATGGAATACAACCAAATAAAAACAAAAGATAGAAAAACTAAAAAGAAGAATCAAACAAGACACAAAACTAACAGAAAGCAAGATATAAAATGGCAATAGGGAACTCACAAGTATCAATAATTACACTAAATGTAAACGGATTAAACTCACCAATAAAAAGGCACAGAGTAGCAGAATGGATTAAAAAAGAAAATCCAACTGTATGTTGCCTACAGGAAACTCATCTAATTAACAAGGATAAAAACAAATTCAAAGTGAAAGGCTGGAAAACAATGCTCCAAGCAAATAACATCCAAAAAAAAAGCAGGTGTAGCAATACTCATATCAGATAATACTGACTACAAGACAGCAAAAGTACTCAGAGACAAAAATGGCCATTTCATAATGGCTAAGGGGACACTGAATCAAGAAGACATAACAATTCTTAATATATATGCACCAAACCAAGGAGCACCAAAAATATATAAGACAGCTACTTATTGATCTTAAAACAAAAACTGACAAAAATACAATCATACTTGGAGACCTCAATACACCACTGACGGCTCTAGATCGGTCATCCAAACAGAGAATCAACAAAGACATAGTGGCCTTAAACAAAACACTAGAGCACCTGGATATGATAGACATCTACAGGACATTTCATCCCAAAGTGACTGAGTATACATTTTTCTTGAGTGTACACGGATCATTCTCAAGAATTGACCATATGTTGGGCCACAAAAACAACATCAGCAAATTCAGAAAAATTGAAGTTGTACCAAGCATATTTTCTGATCATAAAGCCTTGAAACTAGAATTCAACTGCAAAAAAGAGGAAAAAAATCCCACAAAAATGTGGAAACTAAATAACATACTTTTAAAAAATGAATGGGTCAAAGAATAAATAAGTGCAGAGATCAAAAGATATATACAGACTAATGAAAATGACAATACGACATATCAGAATCTATGGGATGCAGCAAAAGCAGTGATAAGAGGGAAGTTCATATCACTTCAGGCATATATGAACAAACAAGAGAGAGCCCAAGTGAACCACTTAACTTCCCACCTTAAGGAACTAGAAAAAGAAGAACAAGGACAACCCAAAACCAGCCGAAGAAATGAGATAATAAAAATCAGAGCAAAAATAAATGAATTAGAGAACAGAAAAACTATAGAAAAAATTAACAGAACAAGGAGCTGGTTCTTTGAAAAGATCAAGCCCTGGCCGGTTGGCTCAGCGGTAGAGCGTCGGCCTAGCGTGCGGAGGACCCGGGTTCGATTCCCAGCCAGGGCACACAGGAGAAGCACCCATTTGCTTCTCTACCCCTCCGCCGCACCTTCCTCTCTGTCTCTCTCTTCCCCTCCCGCAGCCAAGGCTCCAATGGAGCAAAGATGGCCCGTGCGCTGGGGATGGCTCTGTGGCCTCTGCCTCGGGCGCTGGAGTGGCTCTGGTCGCAACATGGCGACGCCCAGGATGGGCAGAGCATCGCCTCCTGGTGGGCAGAGCATCGCCCCATGGTGGGCATGCCGGGTGGATCCCAGTCGGGCGCATGCGGGAGTCTGTCTGACTGTCTCTCCCTGTTTCCAGCTTCAGAAAAATGCAAAAAAAAAAAAAAAAAGAAAAGATAAACAAAATTGGCAAACCCTTGGCAAGACTTAACAAGGTAAAAAGAGAAAGAACTCATATAAACAAAATCCAAAATGAAAGAGGAGAAATCACCACGGACACCGTAGATATACAAAGAATTATTGTAGAATACTATGAAAAACTTTATGCCACTAAATTCAACAACCTAGAAGAAATGGATAAATTCCTAGAACAATACAACCTTCCTAGACTGAGTCACGAAGAAGCAGAAAGCCTAAACAGACCTATCAGTAGAGAAGAAATAGAAAAAACCATTAAAAACCTCCCCAAAAATAAAAGTCCAGGCCCTGACGGCTATACCAGTGAATTTTATCAAACATTCAAAGAAGACTTGGTTCCTATTCTACTCAAAGTCTTCCAAAAAATTGAAGAAGAAGCAATACTTCCAAACATATTTTATGAGGCCAACATAACCCTCATACCAAAACCAGGCAAGGATGGCACAAAAAAAGAGAACTAAAGACCAATATCGCTAATGAATACAGATGCTAAAATACTAAACAAAATACTAGCAAATCGAATACAACAACATATTAAAAAAATAATACATTATGATCAAGTGGGATTCATCCCAGAATCTCAAGGATGGTTCAACATACGTAAAACAGTTAACGTAATACACCATATCAACAAAACAAAGAACAAAAACCACATGATCTTATCAATAGACGCAGAAAAGGCTTTCGAAAAAATACAACACAGTTTTATGTTTAAGACTCTCAACAAAATGGGTATAGAAGAAAAATATCTCAACATGATAAAGGCCATATATGATAAACCATCAGCTAACATCATATTAAATGGCACTAAACTGAAGGCTTTCCCCCTTAAATCAGGAATAAGACAGGGTTGTCCACTCTCTCCACTCTTATTTAATGTAGTACTAGAGGTTCTAGCCAGAGCAATCAGACAAGACAAAGAAATAAAAGGCATCCATATCGGAAAAGAAGAAGTAAAGGTATCACTTTTTGCAGATGATATGATCCTATACATCGAAAACCCGAAAGACTCCACAAAAAGACTACTAGAAACAATAAGCCAATACAGTAAGGTCGCAGGATACAAAATTAACATACAGAAGTCAATAGCCTTTCTATATGCCAACAATGAAACAATTGAGAATGAACTCAAAAGAATAATCCCCTTCACGATTGCAACAACAACAAAAAAATACTTAGGAATAAACATAACAAAGAATGTAAAGGACTTATATAATGAAAACTATAAACCATTGTTAAGGGAAATTGAAAAAGATATAATGAGATGGAAGAATATACCTTGTTCTTGGCTAGGAAGAATAAATATAATCAAGATGGCTATATTACCCAAAGCAATATACAAATTTAATGCAATTCCCATCAAACTTCCAATGACGTTTTTTAAAGAAATAGAGCGAAAAATCATCAGATTTATATGGAACTATAAAAAACCCCGAATAGCCAAAGCAATCCTAAAGAAAAAGAATGAAGCTGGGGGCATTACAATACCTGACTTCAAACTATATTATAGGGCCACAATAATGAAAACAGCATGGTATTGGCAGAAAAATAGACACTCAGACCAATGGAACAGAATAGAAAGTCCAGAAATAAAACCACATATATATAGTCAAATAATTTTTGATAAAGGGGCCAACAACACACAATGGAGAAAAGAAAGCCTCTTCAATAAATGGTGCTGGGAAAACTGGAAAGCCACATGCAAAAGAATGAAACTGGACTACAGTCTCTCCCCCTGTACAAAAATTAACTCAAAATGGATCAAAAATCTAAACATAAGACCTGAAACAATTAAGTACATAGAAGAAGACATAGGTACTCAACTCATGGACCTGGGTTTTAAAGAGCATTTTATGAATTTGACTCCAATGGCAAGAGAAGTGAAGGCAAAAATTAATGAATGGGACTACATCAGACTAAGAAGTTTTTGCTCAGCAAGAGAAACTGATAACAAAATAAACAGAAAGCCAACTAAATGGGAAATGATTTTTTCAAACAACAGCTCAGATAAGGGCCTAATATCCAAAATATACAAAGAACTCATAAAACTCAACAACAAACAAACAAACAATCCAATAAAAAAATGGGAAGACGATATGAATAGACACTTCTCCCAGGAAGAAATACAAATGGCCAACAGATATATGAAAAGATGCTCATCTTCTTTAGCTATTAGAGAAATGCAAATCAAAACGGCAATGAGATACCACCTCACACCTGTTCGATTAGCTATTATTAGCAAGACAGGTAATAGCAAATGTTGGAGAGGCTGTGGAGAAAAAGGTACCCTCATACACTGTTGGTGGGAATGTAAAGTAGTACAACCATTTGGAAGAAAGTATGGTGGTTCCTCAAAAAACTGAAAATAGAACTACCTTACGACCCAGCAATCCCTCTACTGGGTATATATCCCAAAAACTCAGAAACATTGATACGTAAAGACACATGCAGCCCCATGTTTATTGCAGCATTGTTCACAGTGGCTAGGACATGGAAACAACCAAAAAGCCCATCAATAGATGACTGGATAAAGAAGATGTGGCACATATACACTATGGAATACTACTCAGCCATAAGAAATGATGACATCGGAACATTTACAGCAAAATGGTGGGATCTTGATAACATGATACGAAGCGAAATAAGTAAATCAGAAAAAACCAGGAACTGCATTATTCCATACGTAGGTGGGACATAAAAGTGACAGTAAGAGACATTGATAAGAATGTGGTGGTTACAGGGGGGAGGGGGAAAAGGGAGAGGGAAAGGGGGTGGGGAGGGGCACAAAGAAAACAAGATAGAAGGTGACAGAGGACAATCTGACTTTGGGTGGTGGGTATGCAACATAATTGAACGACAAGATAACCTGGACTTGTTATCTTTGAATATATGTATCCTGATTTATTGATGTCACCCCATTAAAAAATAAAATTATTAAAAAAAAAAAAAGAACCATCATCTGGAAAAACCAACTTTGGACTAAACAAAGAGGACTCTTTAACCAAGGAACACTGAAGAAGCCACACTGGGACTGGTTAAAAAAATAATAAAGCAGAAACGTGGAGAGGGCTGCCCAGCTCCCCGGAGTGAATGGCAGCCCGGAGAGACTCGCATGGCAGGAAGTGAGTTTAGCAGAGTGGGGAAGGACCTGGGCTCCAGGAACAAAGCCCCAGCCTTCAGCCCCAGAGCCTACAAGAAGCATATGGACAGTATTTAGCTGTGAAACAAGTCAGGATACTGTTTGTGAGAAAGAGACAGATTTCTCAGACCCAGGATTCTTCTTAAAGGGACTGTGCAGAAAACCTCACTCATGACCACTAACCCAAGACTCTGGGAGAGGTGAGAGGGTTGGAGTAGCAGGAAGAAAATGTAATCTAAGAGGTACAAGAAGAAACACTTTGAGTGACAGCCACCCTAACGCCTGGGCTGAGTCACCCCCAAAATCTAAAGTGAATATTTCCTCTAGAACCACCAATACCAGCAAAGGAAGCAGACACCAGCCAAACAAGCTCTCCTGCACACTCAGAGCAGAGTCCCTTAGAGGAGGGAGCCTTCAGGAATACAGTATTGAGTGCTAAGGTCTGAGTTGCAGCGACCCCACCCACACTGCTGAGGGCTCGCTGGAAGGCAGGTGGTGGCAGGATGCAGAGGCTCAGTCCCATCCACGGGGGCAGAAGCTGGGCTGGCCATGACTGAGGCTCCTTGTGAGATCAGTCTCACCCAGCAGGGGCAGAATGGGCACACAAAAGTGGTCCAACTGGGCTGTAGGCAGGGTGAGCAAGAGCAATCCAGCCTGCAATCCCACCCACAGGAGAAAAGCTAAAGCCAGGGAACTGCAGAGACCCACAGCTCAGCACAGGCATACAACTCTGCCCAGCCTGTGGAGCTGAGGCTTGTGGCCCAGCAAGTGAGCACAGCTCGGCCAGCTGGGGCTGGGCAGAAGCCCGGGAACAGGCAGAGACCCACAGCTGAGCATAGGTGCACAGCCCTGCCGAAGGTGCTGAGTCTTGAGGCATCAGCATGGCACGCGGTCCTACCTACGGGGGCTGGGCGAAGGCCGAGTCCCACCAGGGCTTATAGACCTGGGCACGTGAACACAGCCCCTACATGGAGGAGAGGGGGAAACCATAATTACTGCTGCAGTGGGCTGGCGCCAACAACACCCATACCCGAACGCCCGAGCAGTGGCAAAGGGGGTGGCGGGCCTGCAGAAAAAACACACCTAGGGAACACAGAGGCCACACACATTGGACTCCTGTGGCCACGTGCTTCTTATATACAGACAGAATGAGAAGGCAGAGAAATGCAACCCAAATGAATCAAGAGAATCCCCAGAAAAGGACTTGAATGAATCAGATATAACCAAACAACTGGATGCAGAGTTTAAAATAATGATTGTAAGGATGCTCAAATTTCTTAGAACAACAACAGATGGACATAACAAACACCTAAATAAACAGAGAGCAAGTAAAAAAAGACATTGAAATAATAAAAAAGAATCAGTCAGAAATGAAAAATAGAATATCAGAAGTGAAGACCACAATGGAAGGAATTAAAAGTAGGATGGATAAAGATGAGGATCGAATCAGCGAGTTAAAGGACAAGAAAAACAAAGGCAAGAGAGCAGAGCAGAAAAATGAAAAGAGGCTCAAAAAGTTTGAGGAAACTATAAGAGAGCTCTGTGACAACATGAAGAGAAATAACATCCGCATCATAGAAGTTCCTGAAGAAAAACAGGAAGAACAAGGGATAATGACCTTGTTCAATCAAGTCATAGCTAAAAACTTCCCTAAACTGATGCAGGAAAAAGTCACACTAGTTCAAGAAACACAGAGAATTTCATTAAAGAGAAACCCAAAGAAATCTACACCAAGACACATCATAATTAAAATACAAAAGCTAAGAGATAAAGAGCAAATATTAAAAGCTGCTAGAGAAAAAAAGGCTATCACCTAAAAAGGAGCCCCCATAAGGATGACATCTAACTTCTCAACACAAACACTCGAGGCCAGAAGGGAATGGCAAGAAATATTCAAAGTAATGCAGAACAAGAGCCTACAACCAAGACTACTTTATCCAGCAAGGCTACAGTGTAAAATAAAGGAAATATAAAAAGCTTTCCAGACAAAAAAAAACCAAAAACTCAAGGAATTCATTACAACCAAAACCAGTGCTGCAAGAAATGTTAAGGGACCTGTTAAAAACAGATCAAGAAAAAAAATAATATAATAAAAGAGGAAATAGTTTAAAGAATAAAATGGCAATAAACAACTACATATCAATAATAACCTTAAATAAAAATAAATTAAATAATCCAATCAAAAGACATAGGGTAGCTGCGTGGATAAGAAAACAGGACCCACACATATGCTGTGTACAAGAGACACATCTCAAAACAAAAGATGCACATAGATTAAAGGTAAAGGGTGGAAAAAATATTTCATGCAAATGGAAATGAAAAAAAAGCTGGGATAGCAATACTTATATCAGACAAAATGGACTTTAAAACCAAGGCTATAGTAAGAGATAAAGAAGGTCACTACATAATGATAAAGGGAGCAATCCAACAGGAAGATATAACCATAAATATCTACATACCTAAAATAGGAGCATCTAAATAAATATATAAAGCAGACTTTGATGGATATAAAGGGCTAGATCAAGAGCAATACTATAATAGTAGGGGATTTCAATAACCCACTAACATCACTAGATAGATCTTCAAGAAAGAATATTAACAAAGAAACAGAAAACCTAAAGGGCACACTAGATCAACTGAGTTTAATAGATATCTTCAGAACCTTTCACTCTAAAGCAACAGAATATAAATTCTTTTCAAGTGCTCATGGTGCATTCTCTGAAAGACCAAATGTTAGGTAACAAAAGCGGTCAAAACAAATTTTAAAAAAGTAAAATCATATCAAGCATTTTCTCTGATCAGAATGGCATGAAACTAGAAATCAACCACATCAGAAAAACTGAAAAATACTCAAACACTTGGAAACTATATAGCATGTTATTAAACAATGAATGGGTTAACAATGAGATCAAAGAAGAAATAAAAAAATTCCTAGAAACGAATGAAAATGAGCATACAACAACTCAAAATTTATGGGACACAGCAAAAGCAGTTCTGAGAGGAAAGTTCATAGCATTACAGGCATACCTTAAGAAGCTAGAAAAAGCTCAAATAAACAACCTAAACCTGCATCTAAAAGAACTAGAAAAAGAACAGCAAGTAAAGTGCAGAGGTAGTAGAAGGAAGGAAATAATAAAGATCAGAGCAGAAACAAATGACATAGAGGTTAAAGAAACAACACAGAGGATCAATGAAACCAGAAGTTTGGTCTTTGAAAAGTTAAACAAGATCGATGAACCTTTAACCAGACTCACCAAGTTAAAAAGAGAGAGGACTCAAATAAATAAAATTAGAAATGACAGTGGAGAAATAACAACTGACACAACCGAAATACAAAATATTGTAAGAAAATACTATGAAGAACTGTATGCCAAAATATTAGACAACTAAGATGAAATAGACAAATTCCTTGAAACATATAATCTTTTAAAAATCAATCTGAAAGAATCAAAAAATCCTAAAAAGACCGATTACAACAAATTAGATAGAAACAGTTGTCAAATAACTCCCAAAAAACACAAGCACTGGGCCAGATGGCTTCCCTGCTGAATTCTACCAAATATTCAAAGAAGAACTAACTTCTATCCTTCTCTAGCTATTTCAAAAAATTCAAGAGGAAGGAAAACTTCCAAGCTTCTTTTATGAGGCGAGCACAATACTGATTCCAAAACCAGGCAAAGACAACACAAAGAAAGAAAATTATAGGCCAATATCCCTAATGAATTTAGATGCTAAAATCCTCAACAAAATATTAGAAAGATCATACATCATGATCAAGTGGAATTTATTCTGGGGAGGCAAGGCTGGAACAATATTTGCAAATCAACCAATGTGATTCATCACATAAACAAAAGGAAGGAGAAAAACCACACGATAATATCAATAGATGCAGAAAAAGCATTTGATAAAATCCAGCACCCATTCATGATCAAAACTCTCAGCAAAAAGGGAATACAGGGAACATACCTCAACATGATAAAGGCCATCTATGACAAACCCACAGCCAACGTCATACTCAATGGACAAAAATTAAAAGTAATCCCCTTAAGATCAGTAACAAGGCAGGGGTGCCCCCTTTAACCAGTCTTATTCAACATAGTTCTGAAACTCATAGCCACAGCAATCAAAGAAGAAAGAAAAGATATCCAAACTGGAAAAGAAGAAGTAAAAGTATCATTATTTGCAGATGATATGATATTGTATATAGAAAACCCTAATGTCTCAGTCAAAAAACTACTGGACCTGATAAATGAATTCAGCAAGGTGGCAGGATATAAAATTAATACACAGAAATCAGAGGCATTTTTATACACCAGCAATTAACTGTCAGAAAGAAAAATTAAGAAAACAATCCTCTTCACTATTGCAACCCAAAAAATAAAGTACCTAAGAGTAAATTTAACTAAGGAGATTAAAGACTTGAACTCAGAAAATTATAAAACATTGATAAAAGAAATCAAGGAAGATACAAACAAGTGGAAGCATATACCGTGTTCAGGGTTAGGAAGAATAAACATCATTAAAATGCCTATATTACCCAAAGTAATTTATAAATTCAATGCAATACTAATTAAAATACCAATGACATACTTCAAAGATATAGAATACATATTCCAAAAATTTATATGGAGCCAAATAAGAACACGAATAGCCTCAGCAATCTTGAAAAGGAAGAACAAAGTGGGAGGTATCACACTTCTTGATATCAAGTTATACTATAAGGCCACTGTACTCATAAACAGCTTGGTACTGGCATAGGAACAGGCATATAGATCAATGGAACAGAACAGAGAACCCAGATAAACCCACACCTTTATGGACAACTGATATTTCACAAAGGAGGTAAGAGCATACATTGGAGTAAAGACAGTCTCTTTAACAAATGTTGTTGGGAAAATTGGACATCTACCTGCGAAAAAATGAAACTAGACCACCAACTTAAACCATTCACAAAAACAAACTCAAAGTGGATAAAAGACTTAAATGTAAGCCATGAAACCATAAGCATTTTAGAAGAAAACATAGGTAGTAAAGTCTCCGACATCTCTTGCAGCAATATATTTGCTGATTTTTCTCCACAGGCAAGTGAAATAAAAGACAGGATAAACAAATGGGACTATATAAAACTGAAAAGCTTTTGCACAGCTAAAGACAATAAGAACAGAACAAAAAGACAAACCACACAATGGGAGAACATAATCGACAATACGTTTGATAAGGGGTTAATAACCAAAATTTATAAAGAACTTGTAAAACTCAACACTAGGAAGATAAACAATCCAAACAAAAAATGTGCAAAAGAAATGAATAGACATTTCTCCAAAGAGGACATACAGATGGCCAACAGGCAGATAAAAAATGCTCAACATCAGTAATTATTAGAAAATGCAAATTAAAACTACAATGAGATATCACCTCACACCAGTCAGAATGGCGCTTATCAACAAAACAACACAGAATAAGTGCTGGTGAAAATGTGGAGAAAAGGGAACCCTCCTGCACTGCTGGTGAGAATATAGACTGATGCAGTCACTGTGGAAAAAAGTATGGAGATTCCTCAAAAAATTAAAAATCGTACTGTCTTTTGACCCAGCTATCCCACTTTTAGCAATATATCCCAAGAACACCATAGCACTGTTTCAAAAGGAGAAATGCACCCCCATGTTTATGGCAGCATTGTTCACAACAGTGAAGATCTGGAAACAACCAAAGTGTCCTTCCATCGGTGAGTGGATTAAAAAGTGATGGTACATATACACAATGGAATACTATGGGGCCACGAAAAAGAAAATCTTACCTTTTGCAACAACATGAGTGGACCTGGAAACCATTATGTTAAGTGAAATAAGCCAGGCAGAAAAAGAACAGTATCATATTACCTCACTCATTTGAGGAATCCAATGAACAATGTGAACTAAAGAACGGAATTGAGGCAGAGGAGAGATCAAAAAACCAGAGGAAAAGAGAACAGAGGGAAAGGGGATAATAGGATGGGATAAACCTGAAGGGAAGGGGGAGGGCACTATGGAGAGGGGGGCAAAGGAGATGTTGAGGGGAATATGGGGGAGGGGGGTGCATTCAGGCAACACTAGAGTCTATGTAAACACAATACATTAAAATCAATAAAAAATAAAAATAAATAAAATTTTAAAAAAAGAATTCAAGATGGAGTCATAAAAAAAAAAAAAAATCCTGACCAGGCAGTGGTGCAGTGGATAGGGCATCAGACTGGGATGCAGAGGACCCAGGTTTGAGACCTTGATGTCGCCAGCTTGAGCATGGGCTCATCTGGCTTGAGCAGAAAGCTCACTAATTCGGACCCAAGGTCGCTGGCTTGAGCAAGGGGTTACTTGGTCTGCTGTAGTCCCCTGCTCAAGGCACATATGAGAAAGCAATCAATGAACAACTAAGATGTCACAACGAAAAACTGATGATTGATGCTTGTCATCTCTCTCTCCATTCCTGTCTGTCTGTCCCTATCTATCCCTCTCTCTGACTCTCTCTCTCTCTCTCTCTCTCTGTCCCTGTAAAAAAATAATAATTAAATAAAGAAAGATCCATGCTGAAGACCAAGATAGTTTTATGTTTAGATCCATCTAGATTTTTGTTGAGTTTTAGAGTTCTTATGTAATTAATGTGCTCTGTGTCTTTCTCCCACTACCAATATAGTTGGAATCTTCATAAAATGGGAGCACCATGTCTTTTTTAAGCACCGGTCTTCATTAAAAGTTCAAAGAGGCTCTAGCCCGTTGGCTCAATGATAGAGCATCAGCCTGGCATGCAGGACTCCTGGGTTCGATTCCCGGCCAGGGCACACAGGAGAAGCACTCATCTGCTTCTCCACCCCTCCCCCTCTCCTTCCTCTCTGTCTCTCTCTTCCCCTCCCACAGCCGAGGCTCCATTGGAGTAAGGTTGGCCTGGGCGCTGAGGATGGCTCCATGGCCTCTGCCTCAGGCACTAGAATGGCTCTGGTCGCAAGAGAGCAACGCCCCAGATGAGCAGAGCATCGCCCCCTTGTGGGCATGCTGGTTGAATCCCGGTCGGGCGCATGCGGGAGTCTGTCTGGCTGCCTCCCTGTTTCCAACTTTGGAAAAATAAATAAAAAATAAAATAAAATAAAATAAATAGCCTGACCAGGCAGTGGCGCAGTGGATAGAGCGTCAGACTGGGATGCGGAAGACCCAGGTTTGAGACCCCGAGGTCACCAGTTTGAGCGCGGGCTCATCTCATTTGAGCAAAAGCCCACCAGCTTGAGCCCAAGGTCGCTAGCTGGCTCCAGCAAGGGGTTACTCAGTCTGCTGAAGTCCCGCAGTCAAGGCACATATGAGAAAGCAATAAATGAACAACTAAGGTGTTGCAACACACAATGAAAAACTAATGATTGATGCTTCTCATCTCTCTCCGTTCCTGTCTATCCCTTTCTCTGACTCACTCTCTTTTCTCTGTAAATAAATAAATAAATAAATAAATAAATAAATAAAGTTCAAAGAGACAGCAGTCTAACAAATAGTGTAATCTATTACAATAAAATCATAAGAGTTTCTGGAAAAAAGTCAAACAATATCCTTTTTTATAACCCAAGTCATACTTTGTAAAACCTCTATTTTCCTCACTTATCTTTAACAACCAAAAACATTTCAGTTGACTTCAACTATTCTTCCCCTCCAGCCCCAAATGCCCAAGGACTCACATGTATGTGCTCTAAGAGGTGAGATCCTGGGTTCTGAGGTTGGGCCACGTGTCTCACGTGAGAGGACCCCTGAGCTCCTTATCTCTCAACACGTGGAGACCCCAGCACCCACTTCAGCTGCTGCTCAGCTTTCCTTGTCAATGTGTGGAACAGAATTGCTGGGTCCCATCCCTCTCCATGGATAGTATTGTTTGTCTCAAGTCCTGGAGATTCCATCCAGTGAGTAGTGTTGAAAAAATATCTTTGAAAGGTTTGTGCAAGAACTTCTGTGGGGTAACCCCCTAGGGTGAGCAGTGCCAGGTGAAGGTGAGCACTTGTATAACTTTCATGGGTCTTGCCCACTGTCCTCCCAGAAGAGAGGCCTGCCCCACTTTTCTCCAGGGAGCAGCTAGGGCCTCTTTGTCCTCGCTTTGTCCTCAGGGCTGCTTGCTACCACCAGAAGCCTTCCAGTAGGTTGTGGACAGGGCTCTCTCAGCCAGTGTTAACAGTGCATGTGTCCCCATCAGAGAGGTCAGCCATCATCTGACTTGAGCTGGCAGGTGCACTGCCTCTCGTTGAAAGCTCACATGTTTGTCCTGTTTCTTTAGAAAACATTGACTTTCAGGTGTTTCCTACACTTCAGAGATGTGGAACCTCTCTCTCTGGCCTTGGATTGTAAGAAATGCTTTGCGGCTGTGGTTTGTATTTCCAGATTTCTGCATTATTCTTCTGTTTGTTTTAAGCCCAGGAAGAACCAGCTGTCACCTGACTAGCTTCTGGCCCTCTTGTCACACGTAGCAGCGGTCTCTACCCCTAGACGATGCACACAATTACTAAAAAGGTTTTTTAAAAATCTAGTCTCTATTCTATCTAGGATTTCCCTTTCAAATGACAAATATGATATTTCAGATAAAATAAAATTAAGTATGTAAGCGCACCCAAAAAGGCACCTATTATAAGACTCCATTGATAGGAAACATCCAGAATAGGTAAAACAGCAGAGACACAAAGTAGGCGAGGGCTTGCCAGGGGCGGCAGGAGTGGGGAGTGAGTCCTCTTAGTGCAGGGTTTCCATTCGAGGTGATGAAAGATTCTTTTTTTATATAAATAAATTTTTATTAATTTTAATGTGGTGACATCAATAAATCAGGGTATATATATTCAAAAAGCATGTCCAGGTTGCCTTGTCATTCAATTATGTTGCATGTTGCATACCCATCACCCAAAGTCAGATTGTCCTCCATCACCTTCTATCTAGTTTTCTTTGTGCCCCTCCCACTCTCCCTTCCCCACTTCCTCCTTCCCTCCCCCCCCACAACCACCACACTCTTGTCCATGTCTCTTAGTCTCGTTTTTATGTCCCACCAATATATGGAATCATGCAGTTCTTGGTTTTTTCTGATTTGCTTATTTCACTCCATATAATGTTATCAAGATCCCACCATTTTGTTGTAAATGATCCGATGTCATTATTTCTTATGGCTGAGTAGTATACCATAGTGTATATGTGTCACATCTTCTTTATCCAGCCTTCTATATATATATTTTTTTTTACAGTGATTAAAGCCTTTAAGCAAACTCTTGGCCAATACAACAAGAATCCATAAAAGAGTAGTGTCCTTAACATGTTCACCAAGTCCAAGTTGCATCAACACCATTCCAAATCTCTGCGAATGCAACCCAACCCCAGTTCAGTCCATTAGGAACTATCATAAGAAACAGGAGTCCGGAAAAAGTCCACATCCAGGCAAAGTCCGCATAGCACTGGAATTGTTGTCACAATTCCATACTTTGCAGCTCATATCCAAGTCCCAATGACCGCTGCTTCTAGCTGGTAATGATTCAGGTAGACTGGAAAAGCCATCTGCAGCATGTGTGGAGATGGAGCCTCTGTTCTCCTCTGCCTGGAGAGATGAGACCAGGGTGCTTTTCCCTGGAGCTCTGTGACTGTGGCATGGTAAAGAGAACCTTGGGATACACTAAGCTGGGTGGCAAAGGTAAATTCACAATAGAAGTTGGCAAAAGGGGAGAGAGAGCTCTAAATTAGGAGTAGGTCTCAGCCTAAAATATGAGTGGGGCATTGAGGTAGGAGGAATAAAGGAAACACTATATATTAAATAAGGCAGCAGAAAATAGGACTATCAACACCCACAACAGAGATCTTTGAGGGAAGAATAAAAAACCTGACTATTCAGGCAAGACATAGTTAAGTGGCTCTTGTGCAAATGAGATCAGTTTACCTGCTTCTTGGAATACCCTAGGCTCGTCCACAGTGTCGTAGATGGGGCCGATGACCCTGGGCACCTTCAGCCTTCAGTGGCAAACCCCAGCTTTCTGGGCAAGGTTAGGTCATAGGTGGCTGGAACAGGGCTGGAAGAGACTGAACCCTCCCTTAGAGGAGTGAGGGAGAAGCCTACTTTCCAGTGTCCCTGTTTCCTCACAGCAGATGCATGTAAGTCTGGCAAGCTTTAGCTCAATGACCTTCCTTTCCACTATTGAAGCAGAACCCAGATGGATTCCTATGAGACCCCTTTGGGGCGTTGGAGCCTTTAAGGGCATTTCCTAAAAGCTGGTAGTTCCTCTGATCTCTATTGGGCTTTTTCTGCCTCTTGGTACCTTAGAAGCCATGCTCAGAAGATCTCGCTGAGGGGTTTGAGGATCCCCATTGATGGAAGATTCTTGAAGGAGACAGTGGTGGTGCTTGCACAGCATCATGAAGGGACTTCACACTAGGAATGGCACAACTTAAAATCTAAACAATCACTTTTTTTCTAAATTATAATGAATCACACTATGGGGGAAAAAGTATAACTGGAAAAAGAAAAATGGTAAAATTAAAGAAAACAATAATTCCACATAAATGTAATGAAATAGAACACTGTATGACGCCAAGGCATAAATAAAAATATAATGATAATTGAAAATGAAGGAAAACAATCATAAAGGTGTGTGAAAGTGAACTTTTCAGATGAGCTAGGCACAGCTGATTGGACGAGTGGCTCCGAGCTGGCCCCGAGGTGTTGTGCAGGGGCAGCTCCTCTTGCCTGGGCAGAGAGAGCCAGGGCAGCTTCCTCCGAGGCTTCCTGAGGCGCTGGTTTTCCAGCCTCTGGGTGGTCAGGCAGCGCTGCGGGGCCTGGCCGGCTCCACAGCTGCATCTGTAGGTGCTTCAGAAGGTGAAACAGCTACTGGAGTCAGGCACCCCTCAAGGTCTGGGTCGACCTCCAGGTGTAGCCGTGCTGCTGGCTCCTCAAGAGGTCTCTCGGGTGTAGCAGGAGCCGGTTCTGCTCCCTGGGCTTGTGGTGCCCAGTAGGTTGCTAGAGGAAACAAGATCACCCATGTGCCTGCATTTCTGTGTTTACTCCTAACCCAGCCACAGGCCACCACAGGATAGTCTCCCTGCCAGCTATCCAGCAGCTGGGTGGTCTGAGGCCAGTGTTTGCTCCTGGCCAGCCAGCCTCTAGGGGTGCTCCCTGTGTGTCTGACACTGACCACTCCCAATAATCTCGATGCCCTTCCGACCCTCCCACCATCTCCTCCACCACCTTCTCACCCTTCAGACCTGCCTCCTTGGGCTCCAGGTTATTTGGCTCAGTTCCATTAACATGGGCCAGCTGTTGCCAGGGTGCGTGAAGCCTGGGTGGCTTTGGTGGAGGAGGCCGCTGGATCCTGGGTGGAATCAGGGGAGGAGAATCCCGGACCCTGGGTGGCATCACAGGAGGAGGCCCACTCAAGCCATCCATGGGACCTGGGGCCCCGAACGCCCAGGTGACCTCACTCATTGCGGGCCTGCATTGAATAGCAGTAGCATGGTGCACCTGGCCTACAGTTGTGGAGACGGTGTGCGGGTCCCCTTCCAGGTACTGCTCCTCCGTGTTTTTGACTGAGCTCTGCAATGACATGACCAGCAGCGGTCAGGAGGCCTCAAGCCCAGCCTGGCCCTAGTCACTGCTGCTTTTGTCCACGGCACCTTCCGCTCCTGGATCAGACCAGAGGATATTTCTGCAGAGACCTCCTTTCCGGGGAGATAAGAATCACCTCCAGGGCTCAGGACAGACCTGGGGCAGAGTGTGCAGCCCACACTTCCCACCCAACCAGCCAGCCTTTACCTGGGATGTGAACGTGCCTGGTTCACAAGGCTTCTGACCCACCTGCTCAGCCTGTCCCTCCTAAGGGCAGGCTCTTACCACGTGAAACCCCCTTACACATACACATACACACACACACACACACACACACACACAGGGGACATAGACCTGCTCAGGTGAGATCACAGTATTGGCCTGGCCTGGAAGCACCACCTCTGAGCCTCCATGGGTTACTTCTGGGTTGAGCCAAGAAAAGGACCACAGACGTCTGGGCTGAGACTGGACCCTGTGGTGGCTGTGGTAGAAAAAAAATCTCAGCTCTTTTTCTGGGTGTCACGTCCTCGGGGCATGGGCAGGCAACATGAGAACGTGCCGACTCTGCCGAAGCCTCTGACCAAGTGAGCTGGGAAGCGTCTGTTCTAGAATGTGGTTGCCTTGCAACCTGGGTTCCAAGTTCTGGTGCACTCTCTCATCGGGTAGCGAGGTCACTGTGTGGTGAGGTCATTGCTCCTGCCATGTAGTGTTGTCACTGCTCTTGTCTGAGGAGATGCTTGGGGTAGGGGCCAAGAGGCAGAGCCTGCTCCTGCAGCACCTGTGGAACATCTGTAGGAGCCAGCTGCATGGACAGACCTGGGGGTCCAGCCAGATCTGGACCCTGACCAAGAATTGAACCCAGACTTCCACACACTAGGTCAATGCTCTACCACTGAGCCAACTAGCCAGGGCTCTCTGAGCTCTTTCAAAATGATTCTCTACTAAATAATATCCTCCCTAAACTAATTTCACTATGAAATAATGTCCAAGTTACAAACAAGATACAGAATTACTCATGACCTAGACTTTGCTGATATTACTTACAATTTGATTTGGAAAGCAGCATTCTTTTCATACTTCATAACCTGCTATGAAGATTACTATCTATTTGGTTAGGACTCCTGTGAATCTGGCTTCTAATGGTTCTCTTAAAGGTTGTTTGTTACTGTGCTTAATTGGTGAAGATGATAAATACAAGATTTATCCAGAGTAATAAAGAAAAATGTGCACAATAATATGTTTTCTGGCCATGTTAAATTTGTCATTCAAAATTTGATAGCATAAACATAGAACAACACATGATCCAATCATGTCCTTCCTACAATCACTGCAGCCTTAGATTTTAAGCTCTTTTCATGTTAACCACATACCTGCCCTTCACACATGACCATCAGTAAGGACAGATAGGGACTTGTGGGTGTTATAAGAGGAACAGATCCATTCACACACAGAATGTTCATCCCTTATGATCAATCTGAGAGAGCACAGTGTCACCATATTGACAGGGATTGAAAGGGTCCACCAGTATAACACAACAAAGGTCTTGTAAGCCATGTATGACAAAAACATATCATGCCTGGAAAATGTCTGACAAGTGTTGTGAAACCTGCGGAAAGGTGAAATGCTAACGAAGGAGGGCAGGATAAAGGGCACCAGGCCCACCCTTGCCACGATCACATAGTGTAGACTAGAGCACTGTGGTCAAGATACATAGGTAAGCAAGACACAACACACAAGCCCACACACCTGGCTCAAGCCCAGGTGGACCATCAGAAGCTCAGACCCCAGAATTCATCCTGAGTCCGATGTGATAAGTCTCACCCAAAGCCAGCATGTTGGTATCATTCTGTAGTCCGATCTTATGTGATCTCAGAAAAAAAAAAAACTTGCTGCAGCCAGAGCAATCCACTGCATTTCTGGAACCAACATGGCCACAGGGCCCCAAAACAACACCACAGGCATGAGTTCACTGGAATATCTTGTCAACTCCATGTATATACTACAATCCTTAGCCAATCCCAGGCCCAAGGAAGTCTTATAAATTTTTGATGAAGGCACTGCAAAGCATGGGGCCCTCTGAGGCCTGGGACCCAGGCAGGTGCCCCACTTGTCCACGTTGAAGGTGAATACTGGTGTTCCTATCCTATAATGTATCTCATTCATTTTACAGTCTTTACTTGAGCACCTTTTTAAAAGTTATATAGTAAGTCATCAAATGAATCAAGCACAGGTAGCTATCTAACTAGCAGTACTGATATAAGTATTTGCCCAAAATTTGAAATCAAACTCTGTTCCCTGCAAATTAAACAGAGAGCCCCAGCCAGTGTCTCAGTGGATAAAGCATCATCCCAGAGCTCCAAGGTCGCCAGTCAAGCCAAGGGTCATTGGCTTGATCCCATGGTCACCAGTCGATCCCAAGGGGCCCAGTTCAATCCGAAGATTACTGGTTCATGCCCCAGTCAGGGCACATATGAAAAGCAATCAATGGGTGCACAACTAAATGAAATGAGTTGATTCTTCTCTCTCTCTCTCCTTCCCTCCCTCTCTCTCTCTATCTCTCCCCCCTCCCCCTCCCTTCCTCTCTCTCAAGTCAATGGTAAAAAAATTAAAGAATGATATTAAAATAATTATTTTAAGCTCTTATAGCCCACAGGCAAGGTATATACCCAAAATAACTGAAAAAAATTATTCAAATAAATACATATGCATGCATATTCAAAACAGCTAAAAGGTAGAAACAGCCCAGATGTGCCTCGATGGATGAAGTACTGATTCATGCTACAATATGAATGAACCTGAAAAACATCATGCTAAACGAATAAAACAAGACTCAAAGGACAAATTTTGTTGTGTGAGTTTTACCTCAATTTTTAAAAAGTTGGACCTTGAAAATATTTATTCACAACAGAGTTGATAATTATGTAGTTATACTCAAATATAAAATTAAGTCAACTGTGATTTTTTATGTTCATGTTTATGATTATTATTTCTCATAGAATAAAATATTTCTGAAAATAGTGTTTTGAAAAGGAAATACGTTGAGGAAAATGTTGCTAAAAAAAACTAGAAAAAAAGACTTAAAAGACCGTATTTGCTTCTTCAGAAAATAATCTTTTTATCAAGAAATTTTTTATACCAAGGAAGAGAAACACAGCCCAGGAGTTGGCCTTGGAGACTATAGAACAATCAGAAATCCACTTTGGAACCAGACATTAAATATATTATCTTAGCATGGTGGTCCTCAATAAAGATAATTGCTATCTGTTGAACTAACAAATATAACTAAAGATATAAAAGTACAACCTACAAACTTTCTGTGTTCTTTTGTAAGCTATTCAAGAAAATTTTTCTGGAAAGATGAAGTAGCAATATGATTAATTCATATATGAGTTTTATCTTATTAAAGCCATTACCTTCTAAATGGAAATATAATGCAAACAAGGCTGTATTTCTTTTCAGACTTCTTTTATCAATTCCAGATATTAAAATAATTATTTTAAGCTCTTATAGCCCACAGGCAAAATAAAATAGCAAAGGAACTATAAAACAAAACATATAAGTAGTCAAACTGGGCTTATCACACCCCTGCCAGATAAAAGGCTGATCATCAGTCAAGAAATAAGCACATTAATCCTGAAGGAAGGAACATTTGCATTTCTATAATGCAAAATTACTCCTGCACTAAAAGATTGTGTTGTCGAAGAAACTTAATGTATTTCTCCCCAAAACAATTTTTTAAAGTACTTCAATCCTGGGATTTCTTTTGCACAAATGTGAAACAAAAATCATCTACTTTCACAGTATAATAAGTTTTTAGGAGTAATTGTTCTTCAACGGAGATAAAAAGCTCAACTATTAATGTGCATGATTTTCTAGATATTATTAAAAGCAGTGCAATTATAGTTATGGCAATTGTTATGGTTCTTACCTGATACTGATCAGGAGTCAAGAGTTTAAAACATAAAGCAGAACATGCTTTGCACTTTTTAAACTCAACTAAGCAATTTGAAGGTTGGCTTTGCTATTGCAAACCCTGGGATCACTCAGCCCTAATGGAGGTAGGAATGGGGGAGAGTGTTGCTAAGAAATTTCATATCCCTTCTTCTTTCTTTAACGCTCTTATCTCCCCAAACCAGACTGTTCTTTCCTTAGGAAAAGAGTGTAATTCTCAGTTATCTGGGCAAATGAGAGTCCTCCATAACAAGGATAAATTAATTTCACAGTTAATCTCAAACCCCAGTTTCAACCCCATTTATAGTGTCTTGAGCTTACTTAATAGCTTGACTAAACAGAATCCATAAGTTAAGATAAATAATCTTTTAATACATTTAGAGTGATGGCACCTTATAAAACTGTGAAGGCCCTCTGAGGCCCATGTTATGCTTTCTCACTGGGGAACCTGAATGAACGACAATTTAATTAGACCATCTGGGTTTTCATTTGCTTGGGTATTTATGAACCAGATTCAGTGGAGCCAGAAAATGTACCCAGGTGTTAGAGATGGGGAGAAAGATCATTACTTCTGATGTGATAGATAACAGGAAATTCTAGGGGGAAAAATGCTCAAGGGGAAGTCAATTTTTTGAGATAATTTAACATGCTTATGACAATACATTAGAATGCTTTTGAGCCTTTCATGACATAATGTGCTTCTTTCTATGAATCAGAAACAAACATCTACGGCATTACCATATTAAAACTCTGGCATACTTAAAAATCAGTGAGTATACAGAAAAAGATTAACATGTTAACCAAAGTTACCTTGGAATGCTGAGATTATGGTATTTTCTGTATATATCTGTATTTTTAATTTTCCCCCAAATAAATATATATTGCTTTCATTTCAAAATACAGATGATGACTTGTTACTTAATTCTTTTTCCTTCTTTTCCAAGTGAGAGGAGGGGAGGTAGACAAACCCTCACATGCACGTCCCAGCTACCCTTGTCTGAGGCCGATGTTCTGCCCACCATGGGCCATGCACACAACAGAGCTATTTTTAGTGCCTGAGGCAGAAGCTCCATGGAGCCAGCCTCAGCACCCCAGGACCAACTTGCTCAAACCAATCAAACCATGGCTGTGGCAGAAGAAGAGAGTGAAGGAGAAAGGGGGGGAGGGTAGAGAAGCAGATAGTCAATTCTCCCGTGTGTGTGTGTCCTGACTGGGAATCGGACTGGGACATCCACATGCTGGGCTGATGCTCTGCCACTGAACCAACTGGCCAGGGTCTGGTTACTTAATTTTAAAAATAAGTAGCAGATAGTGCCACTGAGTTGAAATTTGTAACTGGTTTTCAAACTGTGATTCCCTGGAGAGAGGCCGAGTATGCAGATACCCAGGCTCCTTTTATTATTCAGTTTGATAAAATTTCACTTGGGATTTTTTGTGTGTGTGTGATTCTACTTTTTTTTTTAAAATAATCTATTTAAGATAGTTTTTTAGAATTTACTAGTACAAAGATTTGTGTTAAGAAAACTAAGGCCCTGCTCGGTTGGCTCAGTGGATAGAGCATTGACCTGGCATGCACATATTCTGGGTTCTATCCCTAGTCAGGGAACACATGAGAAGCAACCACCTGCTTCTATTCCCTTCCCTCTTCCCCTTCTCTCTCTCTTACCCTCTCACATCCAGTGACTCAATTAGTTTATGCATCAGCCTCAGGCACTGAGGATAGTTCAATTGATTCAATCATCAGTCCCAGACAGGGGTTCTAGGATGGATCTAACTCAAGGCATACGCAGGAGTCTGTCTCTCTATCTCCCTTCTTCTCAATTACAAGAAAAGGAGAGGAGAAGGGAGGGGAGGGAAGGGGAAGGGAGGGGAGAAAAACAGTCATGGAGTGGCGATTTTCTATTATTCTTCTACCTGCCCTACCCCTCACACACTCCTATGAATCCACTTTCCTTTAATCATTATTCTTTTTCTCCCATGAATAAATCTTAGCCTATTCCTGGTTTCTCCAGTCTTACTCACTTTGATTCAGCATTACAAATATCAAGAAACTGAGCAGGGCAAAGACAGAACTTTCCTCAAGGATGAGAAAGGAGAGAATACTACATGTATTTACGCAATGATTAACTAGTTGTCCCTGCTGTGTCCTTGGATATTTGGGGGTGGACTGAAAGAGTAGTTGAAGTCAATTGAAATGTTTTTGGTGATTAAAAGATGAGTGGGGAAAATAGAGAAGGTTTTATGAAGTATGACTTTGGTTATAAAAAAGAATATTGTTCAACTTTTTTTCAGAAATTCTTAAGGTATTATTGTAATAATTACGCTATTTATTAGACTTCTGTTTCTTTGAACTTTTAATAAAGACTGGTGCTTAATAAAGACATGGTGCTCCTATTTTATGTAGATTCTAACTATATTGGTGGTGGGAGAAGGACATACAGCACATTAATTACATAAGAACTCTAAAGATCAAAGAAAATCTAGATGGATCTAGATATAAAACATTTTGTTCCTCAGTATGGATCCTTTCTTATCTTATTTTTATTAATTTTTATGCAGTGACATTGATAAATCAGGGTACATATGTTCCGAGAAAACATCTCCAGGTCATTTTGACCTCCGATCATACTGCATACCACTCACCCACTGTCAAATTGTCTTCTGTCACCTTCTTTCTGGTTTTCTTTGTGCCCCTACCCTCCCCCTACCCCCTCCCTCTCCTTCCAGCACCCTCCCCACCCCTCCACCCCACTCCCTGTTACCATCACATTCTTGTCCATGTCTCTGAGTCTCATATTTATGTCCCATTTATGCATGGGTTCATATAGTTCTTAGTTTTTTCTGATTTACTTATTTCACTCCTTGATAATGTTATCAAGGTCCATCCATGTTATTATAAATGATCTGATGTCATCATTTCTTATGGCTGACAAGTATTCCATAGTAAATATGTACCAAAGCTTTTTAATCCACTCGTCCTCTGACAGACACTTGGGCTGTTTCCAGATCTTCACTATTGTGAACAATGCTGCCATAAACATGGGGGTGCATTTCTCCTTCTGAAACCGTTCTATGGTGTTCTTGGGGTATATTCCTAGAAGTGGGATAGCTGGGTCAAAAGGCAGTTCGATTTTCAATTTTTTTAGGAATCTCCATACTGTTTTCCACAGAGGCTGCACCAGTCTGCATTCCCACCAGCAGTGCAGGAGGGTTCCCTTTTCTCCACATCCTCGCCAGCACTTATTCTGTGTTGTTTTGTTGATGAGCACCATTCTGACCGGTGTGAGGTGATAAATCATTGTGGATTTAATTTGCATTTCTCTAATGATTAGTGATGTTGAGCATTTTTTCATATGCCTATTTGCCACCTGTATGTCCTCTTTGGAGAAGTGTCTATTCATTTCTTTTGCCCATTTTTTGATTGGACTGTTTGTCTTTCTGGTATTGAGATTTACAAGTTCTTGATAAATTTTCGTTATTAACCCCTTATCAGACATACTGTCAAATATGTTCTCCCATTGTGTAGTTTGTCTTTTTATTCTGTTCTTATTGTCTTTGGCTGTGCAAGAGCTTTTTACTTTGATATAGTCCCATTTGTTTATCCCGTCTTTTATTTCCCTTGCCCGTGGAGAAAAATCAGCAAATATATCGCTGCGAGAGATGTCGGAGAGCTTACTGCCTATGTTTTCTTCTAAAATGCTTATGGTTTCACGCCTTACATTTAAGTCTTTTATCCATTTTGAGTTTATTTTTGTGAATGGTGTAAGTTGGTGGTCTAGTTTCATTTTTTGTAGGTTGCTGTCCAATTTTCCCAACACCATTTGTTGAAGAGGCTGTCTTTACTCCATTGTATGCCCTTACCTCCTTTGTCAAATATCAGTTGTCCATAGAGCTGTGGGTTTATTTCTGGGTTCTCCATTCTGTTCCACTGATCTATGTGCCTGTTGTTATGCCAGTACCAGGCTGTTTTGAATACAATGGCCTTGTAGTATAGGTTGATATCAGGAAGTATGATACTTCCCCCTTTATTCTTCTTTTTTAAGATTGCTGAGGCTATTTGTGTTCTCTTTTGGTTCCATATAAATTTTTGAAATATGCGATCTATATATTTAAAGTATGTCATTGGTATTTTGATTGGTATTGCATTGAATTTATAAATTGCTTTGGGTAATATAGACATTTTAATGATGTTGATTCTTCCTAACCATGAGCATGGTATATGCTTCCAATTGTTTGTATCTTCCTTGATTTCTTTTATCAATGTTTTATAATTTTCCAAGTACAAGTCTTTAGTCTCCTTGGTTAAATGTACTCCTAGGACGGCCCTGGCCGGTTGGCTCAGCGGTAGAGCATCGGCCTGGCGTGCGGGGGACCCGGGTTCGATTCCCGGCCAGGGCTTATAGAAGAAGCGCCCATTTGCTTCTCCACCCCCCCTTCCTCTCTGTCTCTCTCTTCCCCTCCCGTAGCCAAGGCTCCATTGGAGCAAAGATGGCCCGGGCGCTGGGGATGGCTCCTTGGCCTCTGCCCCAGGGGCTGGAGTGGCTCTGGTCATGGCAGAGTGACGCACCGGAGGGGCAGAGCATCGCCCCCTGGTGGGCAGAGCGTCGCCCCTGGTGGGCGTGCAGGGTGGATCCCAGTCGGGCGCATGCGGGAATCTGTCTGACTGTCTCTCCCGTTTCCAGCTTCAGAAAATTAAAAAAAAAAAATGTACTCCTAGGTACTTTTTTTTTGGTTGCTATAGTGAAGGGGATTGTTTCCTTAATTTCTCTTTCTGACTGTTTATTGTTGGTGTATAAAAATGCCTCTGATTTCTGAGTATTAATTTTATATCCTGCCACCTTGCTGAATTCATTTATCAAGTCCAGTAGTTTTTTGACTGAGACTTTAGGGTTTTCTATATACAATATCATATCATCTGCAAATAATGATAGCTTTATTTCTTCTTTTCCAACTTGGATGCCTTTTATTTCTTCTTCTTGTCTGATTGCTGTGGCTAGGACTTCCAGGATTACGTTGAATAAGAGTGGTGAAAGGGGGCACCCCTGCCTTGTTCCTAATCTTAAGGGGATTTCTTTTAATTTTTACACATTGAGTATGATGTTGGCTGTGGGTTTGTCATAGATGGCTTTTATCATGTTGAGGTATGTTCCCTGTATTCCCACTTTGTTGAGAGTTTTGATCATGAATGGGTGTTGGATTTTATCAATGCTTTTTCTGCATCTATTGAAATTATCATGTGGTTTTTCTCCTTCCTTTTGTTTATGTGATAACATTGATAGATTTGCTAATATTGTACCAGCCTTGCCTCCCAGATTAAATCCCACTTGATCATGGTGTATGACTTTTCCCATATATTGTTGGATCCGGTTTGTTAATATTTTGTTGAGGATTTCAGCATCTATATTCATCAGGGATATTGGCCTATAATTTTCTTCCTTTGTGTTATCTTTCCCTGGTTTTGAAATCAGAATTATGCTTGCCTCACAGAAGGAGCTTGGAAGTTTTCCTTCCTCTTGAATTTTTTGAAATAGCTTGAGAAGTATAGGAGTTAGTTCTTCTTTGTATATTTGGTAGAATTCACTTGTTAAGCCATCTGGCCCAGGACTTTTCTTTGTTGGGAGTTTTTTGATAACTGTTTTGATTTCATTTGGTGTAATCAGTCTGTTTAGGTTTTCTGATTCTTCCAGATTGATTTTTGGAAGATTGGATGTTTCAAGGAATTTGTCCATTTAATCTAGGTTGTCTAGTTTTTTGCCATACAGTTCTTCATAGTATTTTCTTACAATCCTTTGTATTTCTGTTGTGTCAGTTGTTATTTCTCCCCTCTCATTTCTAATTTTATTTGAGTCCTCTCTCTCTTTTTCTTGTTGAGCCTAGTTAAAGGTTCATCAATCTTGTTTACCTTTTCAAAAAACCAGCTCCTACTTTCATTAATCCTCTGTATTGTTTCTTTCATCTCTATGTCATTTATTTCTGCTCTGATCTTTATTATTTCCTTCCTTCTACTAGCTCTGGGCTTTACTTGCTGTTCTTTTTCTAGTTCTTTTAGATGCAGCGTTAAGTTGTTTATTTGAGCTTTTTCTAGCTTCTTAAAGTGTGCCTGTAGTGCTATGAACTTCCCTCTCAGTACTGCTTTTGCTGTGTCCCATAAATTTTGAGTTGTTGTATGCTCATTATCATTCATTTCTAGGAATTTTTTTATTTCTCCTTTGATCTCATTCTTAATCCATTTGTTATTTAACAACCTGCTATTTAGTTTTCATGTGTTTGAGAATTTTTGAGCTTTTCTGTTGTGGTTGATTTCTAGTTTCATGCCATTTTGATCAGAGAAAGTGCTTGATATGATTTCAATCTTCTTAAATTTGTTGAGACCACTTTTGTGCCCTAATATGTGGTCTATCCAAGAGAATGTACCATGAGCACTTGAAAAGAATGTATATTCTGCTGCTTTATGGTGAAAGGTTCTGAGGTTATCTATTAAATCGAGTTGATCTAGTGCGTCCTTTAAGTCTGCTGTTGTTTTTTTTTAATTTTCTTTCTTGAGGATCTATCTAGCGATGTTAGTGGGGTATTAAAATCCCCTACTATTATAGTGTTGCTATTGATCTCACTCTTTATATCCATCAAAGTCTGCTTTATATATTTAGATGCTCCTATATTAGGTACGTAGATATTTATAATAGTTATATCTTTCTGTTGGATTGTTTCCTTTATCATTATGTAGTGGCCTTCTTTATCTCTTATTATAGCTTTTATTTTAAAGTCCATTTTGTCTGATATAATTATTGCTACCCCAGCTTTTTTTTCATTTCCATTTGCATGAAATATTTTTTTTCATCCTTTTACCTTCAGTCTATGTGCATCTTTCATTTTTAGGTGTGTCTCTTGTAGACAGCATACATATGGGTCCTGTTTTCTTATCCATGCAGCTACCCTATGTCTTTTGATTGGATCATTTAATCCATTAACAGTTAAGGTTATTATAGATATGTAGTTGTTTATTGCCATTTTATTCTATAAAGCTGTATTCCTCTTTTACTATATTCTTTTCCCACTTTGATCTGTTTACACCATGCCTCTTAACATTTCCTGCAGCACTGGTTTTGTTGTAATGAATTCCTTGAGATTTTTTTTGTCTGGGAAATTTTTTATTTCTCCCTCAATATTAAATGATAGCCTTGCTGGATAAAGTAGTCTTGGTTGTAGGTTCTTGTTCTGCATTACTTTGACTATTTCTTGCCATTCCCTTCTGGCTTCAAGTGTTTCTGTTGAGAAGTCTGATGTCATCCTTATCGGGGCTCTTTTGTAGGTGATAGCCTTTTTTTCTCTCGCAGCTTTTAATATTTTCTCTTTATCACTTAGCTTTTGTACTTTAATTATGATGTGTCTTGGTGTAGGTTTCTTTGGGTTTCTTTTTAGTGGAGTCCTCTGTGCTTCTTGAATTTGTGAGAGTTTCTCCTGCATTAATTTAGGGAAGTTTTCAGCTATGATATGATTGAACAAAGCCTCTATCCCTGGTTCTTTCTCTTCTCCACTTTGTCTGATCTGTTCTGATTACCAAAGTCTTACTCCTTCTATTACTCCCTGTACTAGCCTCTGTAATTACAATACTTCTGACAGACTGAAACTTAAACACAACCTTCTTTGACTCAGCTGGAGGAGGTGACCCCATTCTATATCAACACTTATTTTGATTCTTTGGTCACTCCGAGGTATATATCCTCATCCTTCCCGGATTCGGAATTATCTCCCACATTGTTACATACTACTCAGGAAAAAAAGAACCATTTGATTATATAGGAATAGTCTGAGCCATAATATCTATTGGATTCCTAGGGTTTATTGTGTGAGCCCATCATATATTTACTGTCAGAACAGACATTGATACACACGCCTACTTCACATCCGCTACTATAATTATTGCCATCCCTACTGGTGTTAAAGTATTTAGCTGATTAGCAACTCTTCATGGAGGTAATATTAAATGATCCCCGGCCGTATTATGAGCCCTTGGATTCATTTCCCTTTTTACTGTAGGGGGGTTAACTGGTATTGTATTAGCCAACTCATCCCTAGACATTGTCCTTCACAATACTTACTATGTAGTAGCCCACTTCCACTACGTTCTCTCTATGGGGCAGTATTTGCCATCATGGGTGGATTTGTTCACTGATTTCCTCTTTTCTCCAGGTACACCCTACACCCCGCCTGAACCAAGGCTCACTTTTTAGTTATATTTGTAGGTGTTAATACAATTTTCTTTCCCCAATACTTCCTAGGCTTATCCAGAATGCTGCGATGATACTCCAACTACCCTGATGCCTACACTACCTGAAACACTGTCTCATCCATGAGCTCCTTCATCTCATTGACAGCTGTGATGTTGATGGTCTTCATCGTATGAGATGCATTCACCTCCAAACGAGAGGTCTCATTAGTAGAACTAACAACCACAAACCTTGAGTGACTCCATGGCTGCCCTCCTCCCTACCACACATTCGAAGAGCCCACATATATTAATATTAAGTAAATAAGAAACAAAAGATTTGAACCCCCTTAAATTGGTTTCAAGCCAACACCATAACCACTATGTCTTTCTCCATGGTCGAGGTATTAGTAAAATTTACATAACTTTGTCAGTGTTAAATTATAGGTGGAACCCCTATATACCTCTATGGCATACCCATTCCAAACAGGCTTCCAAGACACAACCTCTCTTATTATAGAAGAGCTGCTACACTTTCATGACCACACTTTAATTATCGTATTCCTTATCAGTTCTCTAGTCCTCTACATCATCTCAATCATACTAACCACTAAACCCCTATGATGCAGATGTTATTTCTCTTTATGTTGTCACAGAGCTCTCTAAGAGTTTCCTCAGACTTTTTGAGTCTCTTTTCTTTCTTCTTCTCTGCTTTCATGCCTTCATTCCAGTTGTCCTCCAACTCACTGATTCGTTCCTCAGCTCTATCCATCCTGTTTTTAATTCCTTCCATTGTGGTCTTCATTTCTGATATTGTATTTGTCATCTCCCACTGGTTCTTGTTTAATATTTCAATATCCTTTTTTATACTTGCTATTTCTTTATTGAGGTGTTCGTGATGACCATCCATTGTTGTTCTAAGATCCCTAAGCATCCTTACAATCATTATTTTAAACTCCGCATCCTGAAGTTTGATTATTTCCATATCACTCAGTTCATCTTCTGAAGGTTTCTCTTGTGGTTTCATTTGGATTGCACTTCTTTGTCTTCTCATTGTGTCTGTGTGTTTCGGTGTTTTCTTTGTAGAGCTGGCTTGGTGTTGTCTGCCTCCAGTTTTCACTTGTGTTTTTTCTAGGTCTTCTTGGGTTGGCATCAGCTATTATATGTAATCCACTTTCGGATTTGGGCTGCTTTGAAGTCTTGATTTGTTTGTTTTCTTAACAGGTGATTGTCTTGTTTGCTGATCTCAGCAGGGGCCTTATTTGAAACTGTATCCAGGAATGAGGTGGGTGTGAACTGAGGCTCTGAAGTCCTCTTCTGCCAGTTAATCTCTCTGGGGGTGGGTTGCTTTCTCAGCTTCAGTAGGGGGAGGTGTATCTCAGATCTCCATGGAGACCTGAGTTACTGCCCCACCTCTCCACTTCTTGTTTTCAGCTGTGTCTTGTTGCGCTGATTGGAGCTGGGGAGATGTCTGTATCTCTGTGACCTGGAAGTACTTTTGTATTTTTTTGTGTGGAAGGATCAGCCCCTCCCCCAGTTATGGCCAACTCCAGCACTGAATGAGTCAGCTTTTCATGTCATCACCTGTATTCCTCTCCCCCTCACCATCTGTCTCCCTCTCTCTCCTTTCTTTTTGGAAGACAAGCAGGCCCTTTCAATATACCTCATTCCCTGGTTGCCAGGCAAGTGGCTGTGAGCAGTATTTACTGCTCTTTTCCTTGGAGTGAGAGCCCAGCCTCACCCCCCTTTGTTCCTGTAAGTAGGGGAGATTCAGGCACTCCCTACCAGGTTTGTTGTGGCTTCTTCTTTGCTCCTTGGTTTTTGAAAGCTGTTCTTGTAGTCCAGATTTGGTTTTTTACACTAATTATTCATAAATTAGTTTATAATCCAGTTCGGTGGTGTGAACTGGAAGTCTGTGCGTCTGCCTACTCAGCTGCCATCTTCAGGTCTCCCAGTTGTGTGATTTTAGGTAAGACGTGATATTTTTAAGCCTTTGTTTCCTTGGATTTATCCAAGCTTTACACCTCCCAAACCGGCATTGAACCTCACGTCCACCCCTCAGTATGGATCTTAATGGCAAAGACAACTGGTAAGGTTTCCATATAAGGAGACTGTGCCTCTCAATCTGTGACAGTAACACCAACATAATACTCAGTACAGGACCTTTCTGGTATAAAATATGAGGTGTGCTATTCATATTTGGTTAACTTCCAATGTTCCTTTTAGGACACTGATTGTCTCATACAGATACACACACACACTTTTACTCACTCACATAAACGTTTTCTCCAATGTCAACCAGGAAATGTTCATCTCCATGACTAGTATTAAGGAGACAAGCAGTTGAACTAATTATTCATGAAACAAAACATGGAAAACTGGCAATTTTAGCAGGTTCAGGTCAAAGGGGAAAGGTCTGAGTTTGACTGTGTCACTGGTAAACACAGGAGTCATCCATGAGTCTTGTAGAAATAGTGAAGAGTGGACAGCAAGTTTTATCTAAGTCAGATGGAGAAGTACAGTTCTTTGTGGCAAGCTGGTTCCCAGAATATAAGAGACAGAGGAGATATCGCAACTGCAGTGTTTTCAGGTCTCAGGTAAAGTTCGACATTGTCAAGCTCAATAGACTTCTGGGGAGGGGGAATATTGAGTACCTGAGACTAAAACAAAAAATATAACTTCATTTATCACTGGTCACTGAGGCTGGTGTGACTAATATCACTAAATAAAACTCATCTGAGTAATACTTGATCATTTTACCACTTGTAGAAGTTTGAAAAAAAATAAACTTAGATGAATTTCTTTCCATTCCTCAGGAATAGAATGAATGTGATGAAATCTGACTGTATCTAACAAACAAAAGGGAATGCTGGTGACCAAACTGTGCTATAAATGTAGTAAAATATATATATATATATATATTGGTGAAGCAGCATTGTAAAGAGAAAAGAACACCAATGACCTTGGAGTTCAAATCCAAAGTCTGTAATTTATTAGCAGTGAGACTTTATGTGATTTAATCCAAGTCTGATATGGAAAAGAGACTCAACTTGCAAGAGTTGCACGATTAGAGATCATGTATGTGAAGACCCAAGTAAAGCCTGCCTGGAATGTGATAGGTACTCAGTAATGGAACCTCACTGCCTGGCCAAGGCTGAGGGGTCCCACATTAAAGCAGCTACTGTCTTTACCCAATTTGAGGAGGGCTGTAAGTGTTTCATAACTAATTGCATCTATGCATGCTCAAACTCTCTCCAGTGAAAGAAATTAAAGATGAAAATCTGAGGAATTATCAATGGTCAAATTTCCTGCCTTATGGAAAAAGTGTGTGCCAAAAAATTAGAATGGACCCTGGCCAGTTGACTCAATGGGAGAACATCAGCTGGCTGTTAAATGTCCCAGGTTCAAACCCAGTCAGGGCACATAGGAAAGGTGACCATAGGCTCCCCCTCTCTACTCTCCCTTATTTTTCTCTTTCTCTCTTTCTCCCCCTTTTGCAGCCATGGCTCCATTGGAGCCTCCATCTCAGGTGCTAAAAATAACTCAGTTGCCAAACAATGGCTCTAGATGGGCAGAGCATCACCTGTAGGGGGCTTGCAGTGTGTATCCCAGTGGGGGTGCATGTGAGAGTTTGTCTCTCTGTCTCCTTTCCTCTCACTTCAAATAAAATAAATAACATAAAAATAGAATAGAATGAAGTTGACACCCAGAAAGAAGTCTAAAGGAAGGACTAAGAATCATGACATTGTTCAAGCTCTGATTCCACATATCTCTCTGTCCAGCTTCACCCTTCCTATAGCTTAGTATGCTGAAGGTTGGGTTTCTGTTACTTATATTCCTCAGAGATTAATTAATACAGGTGGCAATGGTTATTCTTTTAATAACAGGCAAGATGTCATAAGTAAAACAGGGAGTGCTGAGAATAAATTTTCTTTTCCCAATTTCATCTCCTACTTAATAATTTATTCCATCACTAATTCTCTGCTTTAGAGCATCTAACAGAAATCCAAGAATATTAAATATAGTTGATAAATATTTCCAAAATATGCACTTTTTCTACATATTTGGCTTTACCTTGTTGGAATTCCTCAAAGAATAAATTTCATCTTGACTCTAGTTCTCATCTCCCTAGTGGAGCTTTTATAGTAAGCTAATGGTTTTGATGTACATCCAACTCAAGCTGCAAAATATATCATTCTATAGGCTGTTCCATCTGGGAAACACTTCAGAGATAAAGAAAATGATCTGATTACTTGCTTCATACAAATTCCTGCTCTGAAAATTAGGTTTTTTTAATGAGGAAAATAAGATTATATTTAATACTTCTTATCTGGCTTAGCCTTTTTAGATTTCAAGGCACTTCAACTGAATACTGACATGTAGCAAAACACTGCAGTATATATAATAAAGAAAATTCAGACTATGCAAACAAAAATACATTTATTTTGTCATCCTAAATTCAGAGTTATTAAGAATTGTTTTCAGTGACTTAAAAACCAAAAGAATCAAAGATAAGAATGAGGTACTATACTTACAAGAAAACAATCCTTTCTGACTTTATGTAGTCTGGGTAGCACTAAATAGGTAACAGACAGACATTCAACAGTAATATGTTTCATGTAGAGAATGTACTGAGATAAACCACAGTAAAAAAACAAAAAAATAACATGTTGCCTAAATACAGGATACCAAAAAGAACAAAAACATAAACAGATTAATGCCATTATATATCCTTGTCATGCATAAGATGCTTCTGACATAAGAACCCTGCCATCAACAGTGGTACTCGCATTTAAAAATTCAAAGCTGTGTTTCTACTTTTCATTACTTTTTAAATAGTATTTAAGCAACATATTTTACAATTTTCAGAAAACTTATTAGAATATCCATTAGTTTCATAATTAAAATAAAAGCTGTAAAGCCAAGAAGATTTTGCCTTCTTTATCAAAAAGTAGTTACTGTTTTGATTCCTAGTCAGAAGAAATCAAACATATGTACATACATCATCTCAAAGCCTTGTCTGTATCCTCTCCACCTACCCAGAGGTCGCTTGCAGACAGTTCCCAATTATCACCATGGCTTCCTTCAATATCTCATTTGAGGGCATCCTCTGACAACACAAGAGAGGTAAGACATAGACTGGAAGTACCAGGAAATGAATGCGCCAGGAACAACGCTTAACTAGTGAGAATGGCAGTTGGTAGATAACTTCAAAATCCTCATCAGTCAGGGTGACATTCAGCAGCTCACTCCATTCCATTTCAAAGGGTGAGACTGATCTTTCCTTCCTTCCCTGTCTCATATCCTCACTCCCTCACAGTGCCTCCTGGAGTCACCTCCCAAAGAAACTGCTTGCACTCAAATCCTTATCTGAGCGTTTGCTTTGGGGGAAAGCCAAACGAAGACCATCTTCGAACAGGTTGTTTTCACTCTACATTGCTCCCTTCCCTTCTCACCACCTCCTTCCTACTTTAAAGTTTATCATATAAAGAAAGTTTATCTACGTGATTCATTAAAAAAATAGTTGACCTCTAACATTGAGAAGAGAAAATCAAATATAATGAACCATCCTCTTTGTTATCCAAAGACGTCACTTTTAGCAGTGCACCCACACAAACCTGGAAGTCACATAAAATAATAAGTAGATTCTTCTCATAAATATAGGAAGACTACCCAATTATCTGTAAGCTTAATTAATGATAAAAGCATAATAAAGGCATTCCTAGACAAAGATGCTCAATCAATACTTATTCATGGATGAACAGATAAGAGAATAAATGACTGCTTTCCAGTTGCAAAATTGAGCACATGGTTCATGAAAGCAATATAAAAATTGGAAAGGCCATTAAATTGAACATAAGGACCCAAGCAGAAGAGCCTAGCTCCAGCTCCCATACTTAAAACATCACATCCACAATGTCACGTTACCTCTGTGCTTCAAATTGAATCAAGAGTATCACACATGCCAGCATTAAGAGCTTTGGCCCAGAAGTCAGGACAGCTGAACTGGAAGTCAAGCTCACCAGTACTTGACACAATTTTGGCAAGCACCATCTCTGCTGGAATAAATGCTGGGGTGATATTTGTGCCTTACATATTATTATTAAAATGAAGTGGAGCCCTGGCCGGTTGGCTCAGCAGTAGAGCGTAGGCCTAGCGTGCAGAGGACCCGGGTTCGATTCCCAGCCAGGGCACACAGGAGAAGCACCCATTTGCTTCTCCACCCCTCCGCTGCGCTTTCCTCTCTGTCTCTCTCTCCCTCCCGCAGCCAAGGCTCCATTGGAGCAAAGATGGCCCAGGCGCTGGGGATGGCTCCTTGGCCTCTGCCCCAGGTGCTAGAGTGGCTCTGGTCGTGACATGGCGACACCCAGGATGGGCAGAGCATCGCCCCCTGGTGGGCAGAGCGTCGCCCCTGGTGGACGTGCCGGGTGGATCCCAGTTGGGCGCATGCGGGAGTCTGTCTGACTGTCTCTCCCTGTTTCCAGCTTCAGAAAAATAATGAAAAAAAAAATGAAGTGGAAATTTGACCTTGAAAATGTAATTAATTAGGTTCTGTACCCAACCTAATTACCTGAGGATCTTCAGCTATATTTATTTTCTTTAAAGAAATATAATAACCCAAACCCATGATCTGGGAAATTTTTGCTTTTTTCTTTAAGTAAAAAATTTTATTCAAAATGAACCCTTGGATAGAAACTCAACTTATATATCTTCATTTATTCAGTCAACAAATATTTATTGTGCACTGAGCATTGTTCAAAGTACTAAGGATTCAGCAGTGAACACTGCAGACATAAAACCCCAGCCCTCCTAAAGCTTACAATTTAAAAGTACTATGATTGACAGGTATATATGAGCTTAAGAGTCATCTGGAACACTTGTGTAACTGCACGATCTCCTTTCCTCCACATCTGATTCTGTAGGTCTCAAGAAAGAAAATCAGAATCTTCAACAAGTATTCCAAAGTATTTGAAGCAGCAGACCACACTGTGAGGACCACCACTCAACACTTTCCTAGGCACAGTTTGCAAACTACATGCTTAGATGAGTTTTCTAGATCCAGTCTTTCAGTCCTGATTCTCAGATGGTCATTAATGAACATATTTGATGGATACCCCTATTGAACTAAAACCTGAGAAATTTATGAAGTTTAATTAAGGTATGCTTTTTGCCCAAGAGACAGTTAAATATAACAGAATATTAAACTTTGTTATCTTAGATCCTAGAAGTATTCATAACAATAAACTGGAAAAATGAATACTTGTTAATTGCTCCTCAACTGAATTCTAGAGTGCTTAATACACACCTCTGCACACACACACTTACCCTGAGCATCATGTTTGCCAGAGTCTCCTACTCTCAAGTATGCAAACTGTAATGTATATTAGTCTTTATATTCACGGTGTCACTAGAGTGCTTATCATATGGTAGACACGAAATGCTTGTGAACTACTAGAATAAATGAGATAATGAATGAATAAACAAAGTCACAAGTAAATAAACCAGCCTTCCTTGCATCAGTTTTCTCATCTGGCAAATTATCTTTCTCCATGATATCCAACTTCCCTTCCAAATCACTAAACCTTGAAAGAAAAGCAGAAATAAAAACAGCCAAATATTAATTGCTGTTTCTCCCTAGGTCAAAGTTCCCTAAACTAGGCTCCCACAGGGCTGAGAACCTTTTGTTTCCAAAAATCTGCCCCTCAAAATTACAGAATACATTTTACCATATGGCTTGCAATCCTGGATTTGGCTATATTTCATTCAAATCAAATCTGCAAAAATATATCTCTGAAAAAGAAAGCTTGATGTAATGCAGATTATAAGAGTTTGCTCGTCCTCCAAGACCAGTTACATAGTTTCTACAGCACATCTTTTTCCTGAATAAACTTTTAACCTTTAAAGTAATTCTAAGAATTTGATAATGTCAATGAAGATGATACACAAAAGCCTACCAATGATTATTTACTTAGGTCTCACTGCCCTCTGCTGGATAAAATTAGAAGTTTGCACATGAATGTATGTAATTTTCCAGACTTCTTGGCTAGAAAGGGAATTTTCAAATATTCTTATCTAGTCAAACCCAGGGTTAAGATTAGTATTTGATTTTGCCTTTTGCCTAAGACTCTACAATGGCTTCTCACAGCACTGTTACTGATCCTGTATTTATTTGAAATTGAGGTATTTTGTTTACTGTGGATAATTATATATTAATTTCAATATTTTAAATATTGCCTTAAAATACTGTTTATCTTCATTATTGTATCTTTTAGTGTCCCCTTTAATTCTGCACCTGTGATAAGTGACTATACTGTTTATCTTCATTATTGTGTCTTTTAGTGTCCCCTTTAATTCTGCACCTGTGATAAGTGACTCAGTCACCTTACACGAGTCCTAGCCCTAATCAAATCATTCCTAAAATACTTTCTCCAGGTAGTTGGTAAGCAATGTTTGAACACTTCAGGAACACCTTCCCTCCCTAGGTCAAAGTTCCCTAAACTAGGCTCCCACAGGGCTGAGAACCTTTTCCTGCATAATTGCTAGATAAACATTCATTTCCTACTCTAAACTCTGAGCTTTATGAAGATGGAAACTATATCTGGTATTTGTTCTAAGTGTGGGATTTCTAGCCCCTAGCATAGACCTACCAAATTGTAAGCCTCCATAAATATAAGATGAAGGAAAAAATAAACATACTCCCAGAGAAAAAAGAACTGTATAACACACTTTTTCATCTTTGGGCAGATCTATTAGGAAGATCTTACTATTGAGCAAGGTAATAATAAAGACAATGACAACTGCCATTTATTGATCACTTGTTGCATGTCAGACTTTGTGTTAAGGAATATGTGATCTCATTTAATCCACCCAACACCCTTATGACACATGTATCTTTATCAGCCACATTTCAATGGAAGAAAAATCTAAGGCTTAGCGAAATGCAGAAATCAGAAAAATTTCTTCCCATAGCTTTCACACTGGTTCTAGAACTTCTCATCCATAGCACTTTAATATATCACATAAAAATAATTTCAGGTGGCAAGATGGCGATGGAGTAGGCAGATGTACCAACTTCCACTTCCAAAAACCAAAGTGGATTACAACTTAATTTTAAGAACAATCACCTAGAAAAACCAACATTGGACTAAACTAAGGGAACTCTTTAACCAAATATCACTAAAGAAGCCACACTGAGACTGGTAGGAAAAGCAGAAATGCCGAAAGGGTTGTCAAACTCCAAGGAAAGAGTGGCAGCCAAGAGGGACTCGCATGGCAGGAGGGGAGTTTAGTGGAGAGGGGAGGGTCCTGGGCCCCAGGAATGAAGCCTCAGCTTGCAGTCCCAGAGCCTAGAAAGGTGTATGGACAGTATTTAGCTGCAAAACAAGCCAGAATACTGTTTGTGAGAAAGAGACAGAATTCTTAGACCCAGGATTCATCTTAAAGGGTCTGCACAGAAAACCTCTTTCACAACCACTCACCCGGGGCTCCAGGAGACAGGGACAGCTGAGAGGACTGGAGTAGCAGGAAGAAAGTGTAATCTAGGAAGCATAAGGAGAAACACTTTGAGGAACAGCCACCCTAACCCCTGGGCTGAGTCACTCCCCAAATCTAAAGTGAATATTTTTCCTGGAACCAGCAATACCAGCAAAGGGAAGCAGGTCACAGACCAAACAGAAGCTTTCTTGCTGCAGTCAGAGCAAAGAATCGCTTAGAAACAGGGAGTCATCAGGGATGCAGTATTGAGTGCTTAGGTCTGAGCTGCATCGCCACCCCCACACTGCTCAGTGCTCACCAGAGGGTGGACAGCGGCAGGACATGGGAGCATGGTCCCGGTGGTGGGGGCAGAAGCTGGGGACTGGCTGTAACTGTGGCCTGGACACAAGCATAGCTCTGCCCATGGGGGCTCAAGCTAGAGCCACCCACGACTGAGGCCCGGGCAAAAATGCAGACCCATGTAGCAGGGTAAGAGGTCAGGGACCAGCTGCGGCTGCAGAAGTGGCGTACAAAAGCGGTCCAACTCGCAGCTGAAGGCTGGGTGCACAAGAGTGGACCCGTAAGCAGTCCCACCCACAGGGGCAAAGCGAAAGTCAGGGAACCAGCTGAGACTTGAGAGTGTGCACAGGATCACAGCCCCACCCATGGGACCCAGGCTTACAGACCCGGCACCCCAGTGCAGTTCTGCCCCGGGGGCAGAGCAGAGGCAGGAGGCCAGCCAGGGCTTGCAGCCCAGGCGCAGGAGCGCAGTCCTGCCATCAGGGGCAGTATGGAGACCCAGCCAGCCAAGGCTTGCAGCCTGGGCATGCAAATGCAGTCCTGCCCATGGAAGCAAGGGGGAAGCCACAGCGACAGCTACAGCAGGTCGGCGCCAGCAACACCAGTGCCTGAATGTCCAAGACAGCAGCAGAGGTAGTGGTGGGCCTGCAAACACACCATACCTAGGGAACCCAGAGGCCACACACATCAGAATCCTGTGGCCACACCCTTCTTATACACAGACAAAATAGAAAGGCAGAGAAATGCAACCCAAATGAATCAACAAAAGAAATCTTCAGAGAAAGATCCCAATGAGATGGAAATAACCAAATTACCAGATGCAGAGTTTAAAATAATGATTGTTAGGATGCTCAAAGATCTTAGAGCAACAATGGATAGACATAATGAGCACCTAAATAAAGAGAAAGCAAGTATAAAAATGGACATTAAAATAATAGAAAAGAATCAGTCAGAAATGACAAATACAATATCAGAAATGAAGACCACACTAGAAAAAATTAAAAGCAGGATGGATGAAACTGCAGACTGAATCAGCGTGTAAGAGAACAAGATAAATGAAAGCACGGAAGCAGAGCAGCAAAAATAAAAGAGACCCAAAAAGTCTGAGGAAACTCTAAGACAGCTCTGTGACAAAATGAAGAGAAATAATATCTGAATCATAGGGGTTCCTGAAGGAGAAGAGAAAGAACAAGAAATAGAGAATCTGATTGAAGAAATCATTGCTGAAAACTTCCCTAAACTGATGAAGGAAAATGTCACACAAGTTCAAGAAGCACAGACAGTTCCATTAAGGATAAACCCAAAGAGGCCAACACCAAGACACATCATAATTAAAATACAAAAGTTAAGAGATAAAAAAAATACTTAAAGTTGTAAGAGAAAAGCAGTCTATTACCTACAGAGGAGCCCCTGTAGGATGACATCTGACTTCTCAACAGAAACACTTGAGGACAGAAGGGGATGACAAGAAATAATCAAAGTAATGGAAAACAAGAGCCTACAACCAAGACTTCTCTATCCAGCAAGGCTGTCATTTAAAATTGAAGGAGAAATGAAAAGCTTCCCAGACAAAAAAACTCAAGGAATTCATTACAATCAAACCAATGCTACAAGAAATGTTAAGAGGCCTGCTGTAAACAGAACAAAGGAGGGAAAGATCTAGTAAAAGAGAAATGTAGATTTAAAAAATAAAATGGTAATAAACAACTACATATCAATAATAACCGAAATGTAAATGGATTAAATGCTCCAATCAAAAGACATAGGGTAGCTGTGTGGATAAGAAAACAGGACCCACATATATGCTGTCTACAAGAAACACACCTCAAAACAAAAGATACACATAGACTAAAAGTAAAGGGATGGAAAAAATTATTTCATGAAAATGGAAATGGAAAAAAGCTGGGGTAGCAACACTTATATCAGACAAAATAGACTTTAAAACAAAAGCTATAGTAAGGGATAAAGAAGGTCACTACATAATGATAAAGGAAGCATTCCAACAGGAAGATATAACCATTATAAATATCCATGTGCCTAATATAGGAGCACCTAAGTATATAAAGCAGATTTTGATGGGCATAAAGGGCGAGATCAACAGCAATACTATAATAGTAGGGGATTTTAATACCCTACTAACATCATTGGATAGAGTCTCATAAAGAAAATTAACAAAGAAACAGCAGACTTAAAGGACACACTAGATCAACTCAATTTAATAGATATCTTCAGAACCTTTCACCCTATAGCAGCAGAATATTCATTCTTTTCAAGTACTCATGGTACATTCTCTAGGATAGGCCAAATGCTAGGACACAAAACGAGTCTCAACTACTTTAAGAAGATTGAAATCATATCAAGCATCATCTCGGATCACAATGGAATGAAACTAGAAATCAACTACAATAGAAAAACTGAAAAACAATCAAACACTTGGAAACTAAATAGCATGTTATTAAATAACAAATGGGTTAACAATAAGATTAAAGAAGAAATAAGAAATTTCCTTGAAACAAATGAAAACGAACATACAACAACTCAAAATTTATGGGACACAGCAAAAGCAGTTCTGAGAGGGAAGTTCATAGTACTACAAGCATACCTTAAGAAGTTAGAAAAAGCTTAAATAAACAACTAACCCTGCATCTAAAAGAACTAGAAAAAGAACAGCAAGTAAAACTGAGAGAAAGTAGAAGGAAGGAAATAAAAAAGAGTGGAAATAAATGACATAGAGGCTAAAAAAAACAATACAGAGGATCAATAAAACCAAAATCTGGTTCTTTGAAAAGGTAAACAAGATAGATCAACCTTTAACCAGACTCACCAAGAAAAAAGAGAGGACTCAAATAAATAAAATTAGAAATGAGAGAACTAACAACTAACACAGAAGAAATACAAAGGATTGTAAGAAAACACTATGAAGAACTGTATGCCATAAAATTAACAACCTAGGTGAAATGGACAAATTCCTCAAAAACATATAATCTTTCAAAAATCAATATAGAAGAATCAGAAAACCTAAACAGACTGATTTCATCAAATGAGATTGAAACAGTTATCAAAAAGCTCCCAACAAACAGAAGTCCTGGTGGCCAGATGGCTTCACAGGCGAATTTTACCAAATATTCAAAGAAGAACTACCTCCTATCCTTCTCAAGCTATTTCAAAAAATTCAAGAGGAGGGAAGACTTCCAAACTCCTTTTATTTTATTTTTTTTTTTTTTCTTTTCATTTTTCTGAAGCTGGAAATAGGGAGAGACAGTCAGACAGACTCCCGCATGCGCCCGACCGGGATCCACCCGGCACGCCCACCAGGGGCGAAGCTCTGCCCATCAGGGGGCGATGCTCTGCCCATCCTGGGCGTCGCCATGTTGCGACCAGAGCCACTCTAGCGCCTGGGGCAGAGGCCACAGAGCCATCCCCAGCGCCCGGGCCATCTTTGCTCCTATGGAGCCTTGGCTGCGGGAGGGGATGAGAGAGACAGAGAGGAAAGCGCGGCAGAGGGGTGGAGAAGCAAATGGGCGCTTCTCCTGTGTGCCCTGGCCGGGAATCGAACCCGGGTCCTCCGCACGCTAGGCCGACGCTCTACCGCTGAGCCAACCGGCCAGGGCCCAAACTCCTTTTATGAGGCAAGAATAATACTGATTCCAAAACCAGTTTTCTACACTACAAAGAAAGAAAACTATAGACCAATATCCACGATGAACTTAGATGCTAAAATCCTCAACAAAATATTAGCAAACAGGATCCAACAGTACATGAAATAAATCATACATCATGATCATGTGGAATTTATTCTAGGGAGACAAGGCTGGTACAATATCCACAAATCAATCAATGTGATTCAACACATAAATAAAGAATAAAAATCACACGATAATATCAATAGATGCAGAAAAAGCATTTGAAAAAATCTAGCACCCATTCATGATCAATCCTCTCAGCAAAATGGAAATACAGGGAACAAACCTCAACATGATAAAGGCCATCTATGACAAACCCAAAGCCAACATCATAATCAATGAGCAAAAATTAAAAGAAATCCTTTTAAGATCAGGAACAAGGCAGGGGTGCCCCCTTTCAACACTCTTATTTAACATAGTTATAGAAGTCCTAGCCACAGCAATCAGAGAAGAAGAAGAAATAAAAGGCATTCAAATTGGAAAAGAAGAAGTAAAATTATCATTATTTGCTGATGATATGGTACTATACATAGAAAACCCTAAAGTCTCAGTCAAAAAACTACTGGACCTGATAAATGAATTCAGCAAGGTGGCAGGTTATAAAATCAATATTTAAAAATCAGTGGCATTTTTATACACCGACAACGTACTGTCTGAAAGAGAAATTAAGAAAACAATCCCATTCACTATTGCAACAAAAAATAAAGTACCTAGGAGTAAATTTAACCAAAGAGGTTAAAGACTTGTACTCAGAAAATTATAAAACATTGATAAAGAAAATCAGGGAAGATACAAACAAGTGGAAGCATATACCGTGTTTATAGAGAGGAAAATAAACATCATTAAAATGTCTATATTACCCAATGCAATCTATAAATTTAATGCAGTTCCAATTAAAATACCAATGACATACATACTTCAAAGATATAGAACAAATATTGAAAAAATTTATATGGAACCAAAAAAGCACACAAATAGCCTTAGCAATCCTGAAAAAGAATAATAAAGTGGGGGATATCACACTTCCTGATATCAAGTTATACTACAAGGCCATTTTACACAAAACAGCTTGGTACTGGCATAACAACAGGCATACAGATCAATGAAACAGAGAACCCAGAAATAAATCCACACCTATATGGACAATTGATATTTGACAAAGGAAGTAAGAGCATACAATGGAGTAAAGACAGTCTCTTTTTTTTTTTCTTTTCATTTTTCCAAAGCTGGAAATGGGGAGGCAGGCAGATGACTCCCGCATGTGCCCGACTAGATCCACCCGGCATGCCCACCAGGGGGCGATGCTCTGCCCACCTGGGGCGTCGCTCTGTTGCATCCAGAGCCATTCTAGTGCCTGAGGTAGAGGCCACAGAGCCATCCTCAGCGCCCGGGCCATCCTTGCTCCAATGGAGCCTCGGCTGTGGGAGGGGAAGAGAGAGACAGAGAGGAAGTAGAGGGGGAGGGGTGGAAAAGCAGATGGGTGCTTCTCCTGTGTGCCCTGGCTGGGAATCGAACCAGGGACTCCTGCACACCAGGCCGATGCTCTACCGCTGAGCCAACCAGCCAGGGCCGACAGTCTCTTTAACAAATGGTGTTGGGAAAATTGGACAGGTACTTGCAAAAAAATGAAACTGGATCACCAACTTATGCCAGTCTCAAAAATAAACTGAAAATGGATAAAAGACTTAAATGTAAGTCATGAAACCATAAACATCTGAAAAGAAAACATAGGCAGTAAACTCTCCGATATCTCTCATAGCAATATTTTTGCTGATTTATCTCCATGGGCAAGTGAAATAAAGGACAGGATGAACCAATGGGACTATATAAAACTAAAAAGCTTTTGCACAGCAAAAGACACCATTAACAAAATGAAAAGACAACCCACACAATGGGAGAATATATTTGCCAATACATCTGAGAAGGGGTTAATTACCAAAATTATGAAGAACTAGTAAAACTCAACACCAGGAAGGTAAACAATCCAATCAAAAAATGTGCAAAAGAGGCCCTGGCTGGTTGGCTCGGCGGTAGAGCGTCGGCCTAGCGTGCGGAGGACCCGGGTTCGATTCCCGGCCACGGCACATGGGAGAAGCGCCCATTTGCTTCTCCACCCCTCCGCCGCGCTTTCCTCTCTGTCTCTCTCTTCCCCTCCCGCAGCCGAGGCTCCATTAGAGCAAAGATGGCCTGGGCGCTGGGGATGGCTCTGTGGCCTCTGCCTCAGGCGCTAGAGTGGCTCTGGTCGCAATATGGCGACGCCCAGGATGGGCAGAGCATCGCCCCCTGGGGGGCAGAGCACCGCCCCTGGTGGGCGTGCCAGGTGATCCCGGTCGGGCGCATTCGGGAGTCTATCTGACTGTCTCTCCCTGTTTCCAGCTTCAGAAAAATGAAAAAAAAAAATGTGCAAAAGAAATGAATAGACACTTTTCCAAAGAGGACATACAGATGTCTAATAGGCAGACGAAAAAATGTTCAACATCAGTAATCATTAGAGAAATGCAAATTAAAACCACAATGAGATACCACCTCACACCAGTCAGAATGGCGCTCATTGACAAAACAATACATAATAAGTGCTGGAGAGGATGTGGAGAAAAGGGAACCCTCCTACACTGCTGGTGGGAATGCAAACTGACTGATGCAGCCTCTGTGGAAAACAGTATGGAGATTCCTCAAAAAATTAAAAATGGAACTGCCCTTTGACCCAGCTATCCCACTTTTAGGAATATATCCTAAGAATAACAAATCACTGATTCAAAAAAAGAAATGCACCCCCATGTTTATTGCATCATTGTTTACAATAGCCAAGATCTGGAAACAGCCCAAGTGTCTTGTCAGTGGACAAGTAGATTTAAAAGTAGTGGTACATATACACAACAGAATACTACACAGCCGTGAGGAAAAAGGAAATCTTACCTTTCACAAGAACATGGATGGACCTGGAAACTATCATGCTAAGTGAAATAAGCCAGGCAGAGAAAGAAAAATATCATATGACCTCATTCATTTGAGGAATCCAGTCAACAATGTGAACTGAGCAATGGAACAGAGGCAGGGGTGGGATCAAAGGGATCAGAAGGAAACCAGTCAGAGGAAAGTAGAAGAGAAGATGGGATCAGAGAAGGGAAAGAGATAAATGAAATTATAGATACATAACACAGCACTATAGAGAACAGGACAGCAAATCCTGGAGGGAAGGGGGGAAGGAATTGGGGGAAGTAGGCATGGGGGGCTGACGGGAAATAGGGGTAGAGGGGATATATTCAGTGGGACACTTGAATCTATGTAAACACAAATTAAAATCATATATATAAATAAATAATAATAATTCCAAATCCCACCAAAAAAGGGTTACATGTTATGTGAAAGGCACTATCATACCATCTCGAAGGGATAGAAAGGAAAAGTAGAACACACCTCTCTCTGGGATCTTCCGTCTCAGAATCCAGAGAATATTTTTTTAAGTATGCAAATGATAATCTTAAAATATACTGCTCACAAAAATTAGGGGATGTTTCAAAAATGAATATGAAGCTATAAAATATCCCCTAACTTTTGGGAGCTGTATATAAGGCTCAGCGGAGTCAAGGTCAAAAGAGAAGGACTAAATGAAAGTTCAAATGAGAGAGCAGTTAAAATCTGGTTGGGGGGATCAAAATTCCCTTCATAGGAGGTAGCAGCATGTCCAGTATGCCCTGAAGGAGAGAGAAAAGTTTAACAGGCATCATAAAGGGGAGGAGAGAGGGAGAATAGTTCAGAAAGAGGCAAAAGTCCCAGTGCAATAAGAGGTGCAGGAAGTGTGTGTTTGTGTGTACACATGTGTCTGTCTGTCTGTTTGACTGTCTATAAAGGAGTCTTCCAGTTTGCCTGCAACACAGAGCACATGTGAAAAATAAAGAGACATAGGCAGTGAGGCAGACCAGAATACACTAATGAGGGCTCCCAGTGCCAGGCTAAGAGATCTGTCCTAAAGTGCATCCTACTGGGATGAAAGAAAGTTCTTGAGCAGTGGTGTGCCATGTTGCTGAAACCCTCCTTCCCCACCAAAAGCCATTGATTCAGACTTCTGGTAGTTCCTTAGGCCAACAGGAATTCCTCATCCACCTATGCCATTACTACTTCTAGACTTTGTTCTCTGCTGGGACCACAAAGACAGATCTGGAAGCATTGTGTGGGTAGGTGAGGGCAGCCTCTGGTAGCAGCTCAGCCAACCACGACAATGGTAGAGGCAGCAATGCTCCCCCACTGCTCCCCATAGGCCTGTGTTGGAACAACAGAGTAAGTAGTAGGCAGGCACTTTGGTGGTAGCGGTGTTGATAGAGCTGGGACATGTCTCTGGGTCCCACCACACGGAGGCACTGGCATTTGTATGAATTCCCAATGCAGGCACTGATAGCTACAGCAAAGCTAATCAGAAAGTTCTTGGAAGACCTTGATTTAATTCCATGTGTAGAATCATGGCTCAGAAAAAAATATGATTTAGTCAGTGACAATCAGAAAAAAAGGTTTTTTTTCCAAAATAACTAATAATTTGGAAATTATCAGAATAATTGATAAATGATGTATAGTAGAATTTATAGCACTTGTTCTATGACATCAAGTTAGTTTAGTTAGAGAATAAGAAATACATTTCTCATTTTCTTATGCACTTATTTTTATATATAAGCACAGTGGTTGTTGACTGTTTTAGATATCACTCAGGTTGATAGGCATTCATTCACATGGAGACAGATAGCTGTCAGGGAGGGCCTGGGCAGTAAATGAGGGTGTACAAAAACAAATTTCCCCCCTTAACTGTGTTTGGCCTGACCTGGATCTATCCATGACCATGACCCCCTGTCCCACTGACTTCTATGCAGCAATATCTCCAGCCAAGCCCCCAGCACAGCATGTTGATATCATGTAGATCTAGTTTGCTTTTTCCTTCAGAGGTGGAGCAGACTGCAACCAGAACACAACAGATTTATTAGCTAATTAACTTCCCCAAAGGTTAAATAAGATGTACTCACTTTAAAAAATGTAACTTATTGAAGGCTTGCTATGTTCCAGGCCCTGTGCTAGACTCTAAGGACACAGTAACAATGACAGGTAAGTAAAGGACTCTAAAGAGGAAGGACAACAGCAACCCAGTCTTACAGGGTAGGAAAAGCATTCCAGAGAAAGTGGTCTCAACACTGAGACCAGATATGTGAGTAAGAGTAAATATGAGCCAGGTGCTGGTATCCAAGGGGAGGGGAGGGGAGGGGAGGGGAGGGGAGGGGAGGGGAGGGCAGGGCAGGGGAGGGCAGGGGAAGAGAAGGAGGGGAGAGAGGGAGAAAGAACAGTGAGTGAAAAGGCCTGGAAGAGAGATAGAGTGTGTTCCTTTGGGAAACTGTGGTTGGTTTTTAAGGCTGGAGCACTGAGCACAACATGGGCAGTAGTGAGAGAAAAGACTAGGACAGCAAGCAAGGCCCAGTTCACAAAGGGCCTTGTGAGCCAATAAGGGGATCTGGGCTTTACCATGAAAGTAGTAAGAAGCATAGAAAAGATTCAAGAAGAGTGATGTGATCATATTTGCATTTGAGAAGAACACCTCAGCTGCAGCATCGGGACTGGATGGGAGAGGGGTAGACTAGAAACAGAGATGAGGATGCTCGCTGTGGTAAGTAGATGTCCAGAACTAAATTAATGACTACAGGAGTCAAGAGAAGTGAGTGCTTTGAACACTACTCATTAGGAAGAACTGGAAAAATTTGGTGATAATGGATGGTGTTATAAATTGAATACTTGTGTCCACCTCAAATTCTTTATGTGTGGCTGGATTCGAAGATGGGCCTCTAGGGAAGTTATTCAGGTTCAATGAGGTCATGAGGATGGGAACCTGAAACTGAATTTGCCAGCACCTTTATCTTTGACTTTCCAGCCTAAAGAAATGTGGGAACATGAAGTTCTGTTGTTTAAGCCAGCCAGACGATGTTATTTTGTTACTGTAGCCCAAGCAGGCTAATGCAATGGAAATATTCAGGGAGGGAAAGGAGTCAAAGGGGACATCCAGGGCTCTTGCTTTGTCACTGGATGGCTTGGAGCCACTGATGGAGAAGCACAGAAGAAGCAGGCTTATGGAGAGGATGCATTCGTTTCTGGGCAGACAGCTTTTAGGGACTATGGAATATCTTTGTGCAGATGCCCAGTAGTAGCTGGAAGTCTAGGGGGCAGGAAAGCTACATCAGAGATATAGATTTAGGGATAATATGCATATAGATGATAATTAAAACTTTAAAAATAAATGATGTTTCTCAGGAAGTGCATGAGGATGAATGAAAAGGAAAAAAAAAAACCAAAAAAAAAAAAACCTGAAGACCGAAATCAAAAGATGGTCAATATTTAAAGAATGGAGAAAGGAAAAGGAGAGCTCTTAAGAAAGATTAAGAACAAAGGAAAAAAACAAAAAGAAAGAATGGTGAGCAAAGCAAAGGAATGTCAATGTAAGAAATTTTCAAACCTGTAAGAATTTTTTGTGAATTTATTTGAGCCAAACTGTTGACAACTGCTGGGAAGCAAAGATTACCCATGTTACCAGGTAGGTTACAATAGATGTAAGAGACAACAAACAGGCTAGATTCAGGTAAGCATTGACCTTTGTTAGAGAAAAATATCTCCAAAAGACATAACTACCCACCATGAACTGCTTTTAGATGGAAAGGTTTCATTTCAGCCCATCCTGTGAGGTTACGTTAGGTCTCTGAGTCTGCAAGGCCACCAGGCAGGCTTCCCCTGAGCTTGTCAGGTTCAACATGCGGCTCCTTTTCTGTCCACAGAGGAAAAAGTATCAAGAAGGGGGCATGAGCAACAGTGTCACACGTTAATGGGAGAGTAACAGGACAGAGAAGGGATTCCTGGGTTTTGCACAAGGAAGATACTGATAACCTGGCAAAGGGTTTCCAGTGGAGCGGTGTGGGCAGCCAGGGGCAGAGGTAAGAACTGAATTAGGAGAATCACTCAGAGAAATGGAGGCAAAACAGCATGAGAAACAATAAGATCAGTGCATTTTTGCAAACTTTTTTACCCTTGAGTTGTAATTTTTTTAAATGGATGTAAACAGTAAGATGGAATTCATTACCAGATGGCATAAAGAGAGACTTTTTAAAAAAAGAGATACTTTATTTGTGCAATGCTGTTTTTTAAATTAGGTTAATTGGCAGGTTAGAAATAAAGTCACATTTCAGCCTCATGTGGAACTAGATTGGTTTATTCTGTTCAGGTTAGGATTTTAGAAACAAAGCCTTGTGGATCTCTGAATTTTCAAAACTATTACTTTTATTTGTAAAGTGACTTGAGAACAACTATAAACGCATTCTAAAACCAGGGCAACTCCAGTAAACTTATTTCTTTGTATAGTAATATTGGTTTTCATTACTGTAATTTGGAGGTCTGTAAATTATATAAACAAATCATCTCTATGAACTCAGAACCTTCCTAACCTATTGTGGAGATAGAAATCGGAATTATATTGAGTCTAGGAAGAGACCAACCCTGTCCCTGTTGTTCTCCTCCCTCTTTCTATCCCTTCAATAATCATCCAAATGTAAAGAGCCCTAAATTAGCAACTAGCAAGATCATAGCTAGTGTTGTTTGAGATGTCTCTGTTTACCTGTGGGTTTTAATTACTCTGCAAAAAGTCCTTTCCTCCACTCCAATCCTGAAACGTACTGAAGGATTCTGTCTCTCTCTTCCTCCCTCCAGATTCTAGAACTTGCCCTGTCTAGGACCAATACCCTCTCACTTTCTCTCTGATTTCTTATGCTCCCCTCAAGTCCAGGCAGACATTCTCCAGTCTTTATGCAAGAAAAACAGACTCGAACTGCATATGTCATCTTCCAAACTATTTGTCTTTGCCAGGTCTTGACTTCAAAAATACAAAACTTAAAAATCAACTCTTCTTTTACCCACAGTTGGCCTGTGTCAGCCCGACCCCATGGCATGAAGGTGAATCCCATAATACATCAGACTGACACAGAGGTACAAAATCAACTGGGGAGGAGATAGTGTGGAGTTTGTTTATATCTCCAAATTTTACCTTGCTTCTTAAGCAAATAAAAGAAGAATGAAAGAACAAAGAAAAGATCAGTTAGATATAATAGGCAAAATTAAACCCACCCAACACCATACACTCAACACCATAATCACTAGGGACAATTTCAGTATATATCTTTTCAATTCATTATCTATTTATATGCATATATTTCTACTATACTGTGGACAAAAAGAAAAAAAAGATGGGGCCATGAACTAAACCTGACAAGCTCAGGTGAGCCTGCACAATGGCCTTGCAAACTCAGGGACCTAAAGTAACCACACAGGATGGTCTGAAATTAAAAACCTTTCTAACTAAAAGCAGTTCATGGTGGGCAGTCATGTCCTAGGGAGGTATTTTCTCTGTAAACAAAGGTCAATGTTTACTTTTACTCAAGCCTCAAGCCTGTCTGTTGTCTTTTGCATCTACGATAAAGTACCTGATAACATGTCTTTAAAATGTAAGGGTAAGAAATGTTTACCTGAAATCTATGTATGCTTATTTATCAATGTCAACCTGTTAAAGTTAATTTTTAAAATAAAATGTAAAGAAAAATAAAATATATATAAGGGTAATCTTAGTTTCCTGCCCCCTCAGGCCAGACATCCCACCAGAGCAGGAACCAACAACCCCCACTGTTATTGTTATGTGAATCATTAACTGTTAACTGTCTTGTTTCTACCTCCAGAAAAGCTTCAACAACATGCACATTTTTACTTTTTATCCAATTCCAGAGATTTCACTGTTTTGCTTTCTCCTGCCTTCCTAATCTATCACCAATCAATTTCACATAACCCCCTACATCTTCCCCTTTGATTCTAATGTATAAAAATAAGTGGCGAAACGCCATTTTCCAGAGCACTTCCCAAATTGGTTGAGACTTTGCTTCTTAGCAATAGTTGACAGTTTAGTTCAAATAAACTTATAAAAATTCCTACAGGTTGGGAAGTTGTTTTACAATGACAATACCCATCTTTTACCATTTGTAAGTGAAAACTGGCTTCATTTAATTTAATTATTCATATATTCCTTGCATAACAACATTAATTCTGGAAAGTCTTGCTAAGTGGAAAAAATTAATTTTTAAATTTCCATTAATTTTACTGGGAAAAATTATGACACATTCCATCCCAACCTATGATACCTGAACAATGCTCACATTGCTAACTTAAAAATGAAGACATATTATATAAGCAATAGACAATATTTAAAAAGATATGAATGTGGCTTATACTTTGAAATATAATATTTATTATTCTTATAAAATGAAGAAGAATCTTGATAGTGAGCATTGGTTGGGGACAGTTGTGAAGAAGTCATTCTTTTGGAAGATGAATTCTCTATATACCATGTTCTTTACCAACATTTCAGACTTTTGGGGATACATGGTTATTATTTTGTACCGAAATTAGACTTGGATATAAGTTATAATACTGAAAAATCAGTTTGAGGGTAAAATAAAGGCTAACTCTGCTAGTCCTTAGTAACATACGGGAAGAATACATGGAGATGCTATATTTCTTTCCCACTTGATTAGTGAACATACACAGAGCAATCATTTTGGAATCACCAAATATGGTGTCCAATTCACTGTTTCACATTGTATTATTTTATTGGAAACTATTTGTTGAGAAAATTAGTGAGTGTTCATTAACCTAAAACCATGTTTCATATAGATATTTATTTAGTATTTCTTTTTTTATTTTATTTTTTTTTATTTTTTTTAAATTTATTCATTTTAGAGAGGAAAGGGAGAGACAGAGAGAGAGAGGAGAGACAGAGAAGGGGGGAGGAGCTAGAAGCATCAACTCCCATATGTGCCTTGACCAGGTAAGCCCAGGGTTTTGAACCGGCGACCTCAGCATTTTCCAGGTCGACACTTTATCCACTGCGCCACCACAGGCCAGGCTTATTTAGTATTTCTTGGGTGCAAAATAACTACCTTTTTTAAAAGCTGTCTGAAAAAGTGGTATAACTATTAAAAAGGCATTATGGGGAAAAATCATTAAATGCACAGTCATTATACAAAGTAAATCTATATATGAAAACATCATTGCATGCCAGTAAATATGATTCTATAGCAATATTTTAAATGGCTACATAAATTCCATTATTCAAACATACCATAATTTATTTAAATAATTCCCAACTATTGGAAATTTAGCTGGATTTTTATTTTTCAGATTTCACTGTTGTAAACAACGCTGTAAAAGAACATTCTTCTGGTTGTCTCTCTCCTAGGAGGTGCTTTATGCACAAGTATTAGCTTTGACCTGGACCTAGATCCCAATTCTTCTCAAGTTAATATTTTTTTTCCTTATGCCAAATTGAGAACACTTGGATCATATTAGATTTGCAACACATAGGCTCTGCACAAACACGGAAACAAACACAAAAATTCCCATGAACATACACAGTTTAATGTTGACTGCCCAATTCAAATGAATGCAATTCTCACTCTAAAGTAACTGGCTGACAGTTTATAAAGTAATATGCCTTCTGAGACATACAGTCAAGGAAAAAATGTAGTTCTTATCCAATTTACATTGTCCCAATGGCTTGAATTGGGAATCCCTTATCAATGATTCAATGACTCAATGCCTAAGGGCCAGAGACTTTTGAAGAATTTTCCAACTTTCCTCTCTTGACCAACTAGGGGGGAAATTGTGTTGTGCTCAAAAAAAAAAAGGTCTGCCTCTAATTTTCTTCACACACACACACACACACCCCACCTTGAAACTGCACACAAAAGCAGAAATGAACCTGCAGAAAAATATAACTGAAACAAGACTCCATCAGTCCTTAAAAGATATAGCCTGGTCAGAAATGTAAAACTGAATGTGTTTTCATATACAAAGAAATAATAGCTTCAAATCTGTATTTCCAATTCAGATATGACATTTTCCTGAATAAACATAGGACCTGGCCAAGCAGAATGCTGTCATAAACAAGTTTTCTGTAGATGTTACCAATCCATCTCAAATCCAGCAAGTTCCCTTAGTCTCCAGTACTTCATATAAAATACACAGCATGTTTATGTAATTTATCCATCTTGTTTAAGAAGGATAGAGCAAAGTTTATATAAATTCTGTCAACAGCACAGAATTAGTGAGGTAAATTGATTTCCCATTTATGGTCGCTGGAGTTGATTTCCTTGAAAAAGAGATGTGTTTGGATATAACCTTCATAAACAGCAAATAAATGGCCATTGCCCTTCCCTTCATAGTCTACAAGGATGGAGCCAGAAGTAGTGAAAGGCTCCCCAGACACAGAAGTGAAAATGCCAAAGAGGTGTTTCTGCTGCTTAATGGACAGCTGGAGTATATAGTTTCCACAACTCACAATCCCAAAGTATTCACCAGCAACTTCCAGCAACTATCTGCTCTCTTGGCACCCAGAAGCAGAAAGTATATCTTTCCCTCCTAATTGTGACCTCTCCACAAATGCCTTTCAGTGAAAGAACCTAGGAGGGGCTCTGGCCTGGAAGCAGAAAGCACTGTTTCAATTTCTGATACAAAGTCGTGGGTTCAACTCCTGGTCAGCTCCATACAAGAATAAACTAATGAATGCACAAATAAGTGGTGTTTCTGTGTGTGTCTCTCTATCTCTCTTTCTCCTTCCCTTTTCCTCTAAAATCAATAAATAAAAAATTTTAAAACTTAAGAGAAAGTCAGTTGGCAAAGGAGCCTGGTAAATGTAGTTTACAGACTCCCAGAAGCAGCAGTACAGAATCAATCCTGGAAGAGCAAGTGCTCAGCTTGGGGGCAACAGATAAATAGCTAGCACATGTCTAAAATGAAAAACAGAAGCAGAAAAATAAAATAGAATTAGGAATTCAGAGGAAACGCTGCCAAACATTAGCCAAAACAATTTTTTAAGTAATGATTAACAAGTTCAAAAAACAAGAAAAGGCATAACAGTTATACAACAAAACAAAAAAGATATATTTTGTGGACAAAAAGGGGCCATATGCTGAACCTGACAAACTCAAGGTGAACCCTGCATGGTGGCCTTGCAATCTCAAAGACCTAAAGTAACCACACAGAATGGTCTAAAATGAAAACTTTCTAACTAAAAGCAGTACATGGTGGGCAGCCAAGTCCTAGGAAGGTATTTTTCTCTAACAAAGGTCAATGCTTTCCTTAATCGGGAGCCTATCTGTTGTCTTTTGCATCTACAATGATGTACCTTATAACATGCCTTTGAAATATAAGCATAATTTTCTTTTCCTGCCCCCCTCAGGGCAGGCATCCCACTAGAGTAGGAATCAACAAACTCCCTCATTGTTACTGTTATTTTAACTATTAACTATCTTACTTCTACCTATGTAAAAATTTCATTACAGTATATACATTTTTACTTTTTCCAATCCCAGAGACTTCCCTGCTTTGCTTTCTCCCACCTCTCTAATTTATTACCAATCAATTTCATGTAATCCGTTTATGCCTTCCCCTTTGATTATGATGGATAAAATAAGTGGTAAAACTGACATTTTCCAGAGCACTTTCTCAATCTATTGAGACTTTGCTTCCTGGCAAGTGTCTACTATTTGGCTCACGTAAACTCATAAAAAATTCTTACAGATTTGGAAGATTTTTCAGTTTCTTCTTCTTCTTTTTTTTTTTTTTAACAGAGACAGAGAGAGAGTCAGAGAGAGGGATAGATAGGGACAGACAGACAGGAACAGAGGGAGATGAGAAGTATCAATCATCAGTTTTTTGTTGTGGCACTTTAGTTGTTCCTTGATTACTTTCTCATATATGCCTTGACCGGGGGGCTACAGCAGACTGAAAAGCCCCTTGCTGCCTCCCAGTCCAACGCTCTATCCACTGCTCCTCCGCCTGATCAGGCTGGAAGTTCCTTATGTTGACATTTTTAAATAAGGAAACTTAAAAGAAAGAGTTCTTGAAAATTAAAATAGTCATAACCAAAATTGAAAATAAAAGTTCAAAAGAAAGTTGGAAAGATTCCATAAAAATAACTCCCATTATGTTTTTTTAAAAACTGATAAAAAGTAGAGGACCGATAGGAAAATTAGAATATCTTTTGAGCAGTTTTATCATTTGAATTACAAAAATTCCAGAAAAAGAGAATTTTTAAAAAGTGGAGGGGCCTGACCAGGTGGTGGCGCAGTGGATAGAGCGTCAGACTGGGATGCAGAAGGACCCAGGTTCAAGACCCCGAGGTCGCCAGCTTGAGCGAGGCCTCATCTGGCTTGAGCAAAAAGCTCACCAGCTTGGACCCAAGGTCACTGGCTCGAGCAAGGGGTTACTCAGTCTGCTGAAGGCCCGCGGTCAAGGCACATACGAGAAAGCAATCAATGAATAACTAAGGTGTCGCAACGAAAAACTGATGATTGATGCTTCTCATCTCTCTCCGTTCCTATCTGTCTGTCCCTATCTATCTCTCTCTCTGTCCCTATAAAAAGAAAAAAAAAGTGGAGGACAAACTATAAAAGATATGATAGAAGAAAATTTCTCAGAATTGAATAAAATAAGTCTATAGTTTTAAAAAGGCGCATGAAGCACCTAAAAACACCAAGGCACGTCATCATAAAGTGTTAGCACACCAGGAATACACAGAACGTCCTCAAAGTATAAGTAGAATAAAGGGAGTACACGTTAAAGAAACAGGATTAAGAATATCATCAGACAGCTAAAGGGTAAAAATAAGGGAAGGAAGGAAAGTATAGAAAATGTCATCAAAATTCTGAGGAAAAACTTTTTCCAACATAGAATTCCTTCCCATTCGCATTATCAAACAAAATATAAATAAGGAATAAAGGTACTTCTCAGAAAATATGTCTCCTATGCATTGTCTCCCAGAAAGCCATTGTAGTGTAAATTCCAGCAAAAGCGAAAGCAAACCAAAAGTCACAAGATAAAAATTAAAAAATAAAAAAGGATAGGTTAGGGGAATTTTGAAGAGAGTAGTTGCTGGATGGCAGCTTTGTAACAACCTAGGGATCAACCAACCCAGAGCAGTGGATTAAACAACTCCAAGAGAGTTGTTTCCATAGGGAAAAGCTAATATATTATCTGATGGGTGCGGCTATACAGAAAGGGCATTTACCATTTTGTCAGAATGCTGGGGAAAGAAATAATGACAGGCACATACAAAATGATATATTTATATTGTACTTTATGACAGTGATATGAACAATACTTACATGATTAAGATAATATAAACAGTGAATATTAATTTCATCAAAAATATACAATGTCACTTTATGAAGAGGATGGGTACAGAAGCTAGAATGTGGTTGGTGGGAGCCTTGGTGTTGAGGGACCTCAACTTTTCTAGCAGAAAATCAATAGAATATACTTAAAACTGAAAAATTAAGGTATATAATTTATAAATGCGGATCCATTTTGCAGACAGTGAAACAAATACTTTTAAATTGGAACAAGTTATATACATACTGCTGACAGAGATGGGATTCCAACCCAAGTCTGTTGTGCTTTTAACCCCTCTCTGCGGATTCTGCCTCTCCGGCAGGGTCCTATTTTTTATCTCGGTTGTTTAAACTCTAAATCCTACTCCAGGAGATTGCATTTCTAATTCCACACAGTCCCACATAACATCAAATTAGGGATATTATTCAAAACTATTACAGAGGAGAAGTGTACCAAATCATTTGTCAGCATAATATGCAAATACAAATAGCAGTACATCCTCTGAGAATGAATGAGCTGTAATACCAAGATCTTTAAATTCTTGGAAACATTTTAATATAGATTATTCTCATTCCTAACTTTTTAAAATTAAAGCACTGTAATAATAATTAACTTTTTATTAATGATTCAATACCATTACTTTTATAGCCTCAGAGAAATGCCATTTTTTTCACATCCCAGGCTACTGTAGAGGAATTTTAAAGTCTAACGTAGTAGTTCTTGGCCAGCTCTAAATTGCAATCACCTGGAAATATTTTAAAACTACTGATCCATAAGTCCCACTACAGAGCAATTAAAAAATCAGAATTTCTAGGGTTTTGGAAGCTTCCCAGGTGAGTTTGTAATGTAAAGCTCGTGATGAAAACACCAAGTTGAGAACAGTGATTCTCGAAGCATGGTTCCCAGATCACCAGCACCAGCATGCCGTAGGAACCTGTTAGAAATGCCGATTCTCAGCCCTGATTCAGGCCTACTCAATCAGATACCCTGGGAGTGGAGGCCAGCAACCCGTGCCTTAAACAACCCCTCCAGCCTGACCTGTGGTGGTGCAGGGAGTAAAGCGTCGACCTAGAATGCTGAGGTCGCTGATTCAAATCCCCAGATTTGCCAGGTCAAGGCACATACAGGAAGCAACTAGGAGTTGATGCTTCCTGTTCCCCACCCCCATCTAAAATAAAAAAATAAAATCTTTTTTATTAAAAAAAAAAAAAGAAAAGAAACCTCCATGTGAGTCTTATGCACACTGATATTAATTTCTTAGGGCTCTCATAACAAATTACCAGAACCGGGTGCTTTAACACAAAAGAAATCTATTTTCTAACAGTCTGGAAGTGTTGTCAGGACTCCGTTCCCTCTGAAGCTTCCTGTTCCTTTCCTCTTCCAGCTTCTGGTGGCTGTCGGCATTCCTGGTGGCTGCGACACTACAGTCTCTGCCTCCATCTTCACAAGGCCTTCTCCTCTGTGCATCTGTCTTCTCATCTCTCTTATTAGGACACTGTCATTGGTTTCAGGGCCCATCTAGAGATCCTTTATTATATCTGCAAAGACATCCCCTCTGCTCACAGGTTCTGGGGACACATTTTTTGGAGGGGCCACCATTCAACCCACTACAATGCTCCAGTTTTAGAAGAAGAATGAATAAAGAAATCCTATATCAAAAGATACTCTTTCCATTTTCTCCCCTTTATAGTTTTGTTCATTCCTTTCTCTTATTAATTTGATTGTTGTTTTATATTTCCATTCCAGTATTTAACCTTTTTCTCTTTTTTTTACACATTCTCTGAGAAGAAATTTTTCCATTATTCCTTGATTCTTCTCTTTATAGTTTTGTTTATACTGGAAACTTTGCTATTCTATTTCAGCAGAAAATTCAGGTATTTTCCCAAATAAAGCTGTTGCACACAGATGAGATATGAAAAGTAATATTGCATATAAAGTGTGATCAAGTTGATTTTATAATTAATATTACAGGTAATAAATCCTATAAAAATTTTTAAGACTTTTCATTTTTTATCATGGTAACTACTGCCCTCTCATGGCCAATGAAGAAACTGAGGGTAAAAAACAACATCCTTCCTGATTAAATATATAGTATTGAGCATCTAATGTGTGAGACACTATATAGATGTCTATGTGAGAAATCTACACAAACTACACATCCTTCTTTCAATGTATTTTTATTTTTAATGAATTTATTGTGGTGACATGGTTAATAAAATTAAATAGGTTTCAGTTGTACAATTCTATGTGTCATCTGTATGTTGTACTGTGTGTTCACCACCCCAAGTCAAGTCTCCTTCCATCACCACTTATCCCCTTTTACCTTCTCCTACCTGCACCACCTCTCTTTGCCCCTTGTAAAAACTACACACCCTGCCTTAATTTATTCAATTTTTCCCAAATCATTTCAGGAATTCTAGAATATTTTATTGAAATATTTATTTCACTAGAAAGTCTATAAAGACTATTTCAAGTTCATTAGGCTAACTATGCAGACTTTCTAAAGGGCACAATTTTTCCTCCCTAAAAAAGTGCCCTGGTAGGTTGGCTCAGTGGTAGAGCGTCGGCCTGGCGTGCAGGAGTCCCGGGTTCGATTCCCGGCCAGGGCACACAGGAGAAGCACCCATCTGCTTCTCCACCCCTCCCCCTCTCCTTCCTCTCTGTCTCTCTCTTCCCCTCCCACAGCCAAGGCTCCATTGGAGCAAAGCTGGCCCAAGTGCTGAGGATGGCTCTGTGGCCTCTACCTCAGGCGCTAGAGTGGCTCTGGTTGCAGCAGAGCGACGCCCCAGATGGGCAGAGCATCGCCCTCTGGTGGGCGTGCTGGGTGGATGCAGGAGTCTGTCTGACTGCCTCCCCGTTTCCAACTTCAGAAAAATAAAAAAATTAAAAAAAGTAATTCCAGAACTTCATAATGTATAAAATGAATTAAATTTACAACTATGCTCAAATCAGAAATCCTAGGTGTGAATGAATCATGCATATCGATATGATAATCTCTGAAATTCATTTACTTATATTTATATCTTTTTAAATTTTTATTGAATGTATTGGGGTGACACTGGTTAATAAATTATACCAGTTTCAGATGCACAATTCTACAATACATTATCTGTATATTGCACTGTGTTCACCACCCCAAGTCAAGTCTCCCTCCATCACCATCTATCCCCCCTAACCTCCTCCACCTCCCCCGACCCCCATCTTTTATCCTTTAAAAATAAGCAGTTAATTCAAGGTAGCTGAGAATATATATTTCCGTCTCCATCTTGCCCAAATCTGACTGAAATAATAGAAGAAATGTAAACATGAGAATATATTCTTATGTAGAGAATTGAATGGGAAAGGTGATATCATCGAACAAAAAGAAAAGTGTCATTTTGAGCCTGACCAGGCAGTGGCACAGTGGATAGAGCATCAGACTGGGACACAGAGGACCCAGGTTCAAAACCCCAAGGTCACTGGCTTGAGCACAGGCTCATCAGCTTGAGTGTGGAGTCACTGGCCTGAGCATGGGATCATAGACTTGACCACATGGTCACTGCCTTGAGCAAGGGATCACTCGCTCTGCTGTAGACCCCTGGTCAAGGTACATATGAGAAAGCAATCAATGAACAACTAAGGTGACACAATGAAGAATTGATGCTTCTCATCTCTCTCCCTTCCTGTCTGTCTGTCCCTATCTGTCCCTCTCTCTGTCTCTCTCTCTGTTTCTATCACACACACACATGACAGTGCCATTTTGATAAAATGTACATGTGGGATAAGTGTATAAAGGATTCATGGGAGACATGCAAAGATTTGGTTAGCATAGGGTCTTCCTAGGGCTATGCTGATATTCACCAGAAGCAGAAATTCTTAGGGAAGAAGAAGTTATACAGCAGAAGAAGAACAAGGGAAATTCAAAAAAAGCAGGAAATTAGAGCAGGTTGTGACCTGAAGATACATGCTTTTGTAGATACTGGGGAGAACACTGGATTTCCAACAGCATACAGGACTAATATTGGAACAATTCTACTAGTTATTAAAGTATCAGGCAACCTGCTAAGGCTGAAGGATGCAAGGACACCCAGACAACAAATTGCTGGGTTTCAAATAGCTGAAGTTTACAAATTATTTGTTTTTTAAATGAACGAAAATAGTTTTGCTTTCCCTATAATAATATCACCTTCATTAACATGCATTTAATATACTGTATTGACTAAAAAAGAAAGGGGCAAGTCAGAGGGTGACAGAAACTGACCACTGGTATATAGCACTGAGGAATATTAACCATCATATATGTTGTTGTGGGAAAAATAAATTTAGGATAATACATTTCATGGAATTTGCTCTGGGATCCTGTCCTGATGATTTACCTGATGTGTTGTTCACAATCCTCCAGCTAAGAGAGGGTTGGGCAAGTTTTGTTCCACATTTGCCTAAACGACCAAAGCAGAGCATCAAGGAAAAAGGACCACTTTTTTAGTACCCTCAAACTTAAGCCAGCTTGCCTACTCAAAATAGCCCCAAACATCTGTGTTCCTTGTTATGGGCTAAACTATGTCTCCCTTTCTGGGTCCAGGTGGCTCAGTGTTTGATAAAGCATTGACCCCATGAGCCACAGGTTGTGGGTTCAACTCCTGGTCAGAGTACATACGAGAAGCAATCAATGAGTACACAACCAAATGGAACAACTAGGTAAAACGAGTTGATGCTTTTCTCTTTTTCTCTCTTTCTCTCCCTTCTCCTCTCTCTCTCTTTCTCTCTCAAATCAATGGAAAAATTAAATTGTGTCTCCCTGACCCCAAATTACCTATTGAAGCTCTAGTCCCTCAGGATATGACTGTATTTGAGATGGGGCCTTTAAAGAGGTGATAAAATTAAAAAGGCCATTGGGGTTAGCCCTAGTCCAATCTGACTGGTGTTCTTATAAGAAGAGGAAATTTAGCCCTGGCCAGTTGGCTCAGTGGTAGAGCGTCGGCCTGGCGTGCGGAAGTCCCGGGTTTGATTCCAGGTCAGAGCACACAGAAGAAGCGCCCATCTGCTTCTCCACCCCTCCCCTTCTCTTTCCTCTCTGTCTGTCTTCCCCTCCCGCAGCCAAGGCTCCATTGAAGCAAAGTTGGCCTGGGCACTGAGGATGGCTCTATGGCCTCTGCCTCAGGTGCTAGAGTGGCTCTGGTCTCAACAGAGCGACACCCCGGATGGGCAGAGCATCGCCCCCTGGTGGGCGTGCCGGGTGGATCCCGGTCGGGTGCATGCGGGAGTCTGTCTGACTGCCTCCCCGTTTCCAACTTCAGAAAAATACAAAAAAAAAAAAAAAAAAAAAGAAGAGGAAATTTCAACAGACACTACAGATGCACAGGCACAGCATGTGAGGACACAGTAAGAAGATGGCCATCTACAAGCCAAAGAGAGCAGTCTCAAAGAAACCAACCCTGCCAACACCTTGATGTTGGATTTCCAGCCTCCAGAACAATGAGGAAATAAATCTCTATTATTTAAGCCATCCAATCTATGGAATTTTGTTAAGGTAGCACTAGCAAATTGATATATTCCTTAAGGTATGATATAAAATTTTTAATTAATGTCACTTAAACTAGGCATATTTGTATCTTTTTTCTGCTATTAAATTCCACCTACCAAAAATCCCCAAAACACACCTGTGATCAAAAAAAAAAGTTAGGCCTGGCCGTTTGGCTTAGTGGTAGAGCGATGGCTGGGTGTGTGGATGTCCTGGGTTTGATTCCCAGCCAGGGCACACAGGAGAAGTGCCTATCTGCTTCTCCACTCTTCCCCCTCTCCTTTCTCTCTGTCTCTCTCTTCCCCTCCCACAGCCAAGGCTCCATTGGAGCAAAGTTGGCCCGGGCATTGAGGATGGCTCAGGCCTAGACAGAGATGGGCCAGAATTTGTAAACTAGGTGAGTTACTGAACAATAGTGATTCTTTTCTCTAAAAAATACAAGTCCTTATACAGTTACCATTAGATCAATTTTGTGACTTATCTGGAACATTGGGGTCTGAATGAGCTAGTATTTAATGAGTCAGAGCTTAATTTGTCTTGCATGTCATAATTTGTTACATTTTATCTGTTTTGCAAGTCACAACAGAGTTTTCATATTGGTTTCCGTTTCATATCTCACTACTTAGAACATCTTTGTGTTTAAATGCAAGTGATCTCAGATATGATCCATAGAATTGATAGAATAATTGAGCACTAATGTCAGTGATGGGTGATTATGCTTACTTTCTAGGTGATTCCAAAATTCCTTATCTGTTTACAAACCATCAATATCCTAAGATTAAAAAGAGGCAACTTGGCATCTGAAAAGCTAAAGGTTCAATACAGTAAAATAACAAATTCTCTTTCATATTAACAGAGATCCAAATAGTAGAATTACATTAACAAATTAACTCAAAAGTTAAAATTGGGGCTTTAGAGTCAGACAGACCTTGATTCAATTCCCATCTTCCTGCCTTATCAGTTGTAAAATCTGGGCAAATTATTTTAGTTAGGGGTCAATTTTATACCATTAAAATAGTATAAGTACTTTCTCATAAAGTTGTTGTGACATTAAATAAGTTAATGCATGGAGTCTACTTATCTATTGCTACATAACAAACAGCTCAAACTTAGTGCCTTCAAACAGCCATTATTTTGCTCATGATTTGGTTAGTCAGCAATTTAGTAAGGGTTTGGCTAGGCATCCATCTTACTGCACAGAGCATCTGCTAAGGTGATTCCATTGAGGTTGGAGGATCCACTTCCAAGATGGCTATCAGGTAGGAGATCACCCAGGGCTGTTGGCCAGAGGCCTCAGTTCCTCTGCAATGGGCCTCTTTACAGAGCTACCTGGGCTCCCTCACAGTCTGACAACTGGGTTCCAAGAGATAAAGAGGCCTGAACAGAAGCTGAGAGGCCTTTTTATCCCCACTTAGCCTTAAATCCCAGAGTGTTAATTCCACTGCATTCTATTGGTGAATCCTGTCACAGATACCAGCATAGATACAAGGAGAGAACAATTACACCCCACCTATGACTGGGTAGAACAGTAAAGAATTTGTGGTCATCTTGAATCTACTTCACACATATAGCACTTAAGGCCCTGGCCAGTTGACTCAGTCGTAGAGTGTCAGCCCAATATGTGGATGTCCCGGGTTTGGTTCCTAGTCAGGGCACACAGGAGAAATGATCATCTGCGTCTCCGCCCTTCCCCTTCTCACTTCTCTCTCTCTTTCTCTCTCTCTCTCTCTCTCTCTCTCTCTCTCTCTCTCTCTCTCCCTCCTTCCCTCCCTCTCTCCCTCCCTCCTGCAGCCATGTCTCAATTAGAGTAAGTTGGTCCCAAGCACTGAGAATGGCTCCTTGGCCTCTGCTTCAGGTGCTAAGAAGAGATCAGTTGTTGAGCAATGGAGCAACACCCCAAATGGGCAGAGATCACCCCTTAGTGGGCTTGCCTGGTGGATCCCAGTCAGGGCACATGTGGGAGTCTGTCTCTCTGCCTCTCCTCCTCTCACTGAATAAAAGAAAAATGAAATAAAACATAATAACCACCATACTTTGTGAGCTACTACAATCTTTAGAGTTACTACTAAACCAAACATAGGACACAAGATAGCTTTAGTTTCCTAAAAGTATCATAGAAACATAAACTAAATGTTTCTTGATTTCCTGATAGAACTCGTGTCATTTTTATTAACTCCATATTGCTCAAGGAGTGTTTCCCAGGCCTCTTCAATAATCATAGCCACCATAGATGTTAACGATAGTTTTTCAGAAATGTGTGAATCCTAGCAAAGCCAGAATTTGTTGAAACATTTTTTAAATAATCACTTGTCTCCAAATTTCTCAAAAACATTATGAAGCATTCCCTACACGAGCTGTCTCCTGTAATGGCCGTCAGGCAGAAGATGGAGAAATGTTTCCTTAAACATTATTAAATTCTTTCCTCTCTTCCCAGCCCCTACCCAGCACTCTCTGCTTCCAGGGGATAAAACTAAGTAACTGGTGGCCTAAGTGCCTGAGAGAAGAGGATGATTGTCCAGCCTTGAGAAAGTAGAGATGACCTTCTGGACAATTTTCCAATCCCACTGTTGGAAAAGGATGAAGGAAGATTTAGGGTGACAAACTGTCTTCAAATATCTGGAAAAGCTGCCATATAGGAAAAGCAGACTTAATCCCATAGCAAAAAATATTTTTTAATTAAAAGTAAAAATTTGTATACAGAGTCAAAGGAAAGTAGACTTTAATTCAATAAAAACAAACATGTTTTTTCTCTTAGAGCTCTTCAAACATGGAACAGGGTGCCTCAGGAAGGGCATCCTCTCACTCCCTGGAGGACTGGTAGCAGCACTGGGATAATGATTTGGTGGGGATGTTACAGATAAGGTTCCTGAAACCTCTGGAAAGAAACAGGTTGGTCATGTCAGGTCCACTATGTTCCAACTCTGGGATTATGTAATTTAAAGTCTAAATAAAATTCAGTTCCTGTTTTACTGATTTCTTTTACAATCTACAATTCTATAATCTACATGCAAAAATTATATTACTATATAATTTATTAACCATGCCTTCCCAGGAGGGCAAAAGATTGATAAATCAACAGACCTATTCAAAAAAATTGGGGAGAAAAGCAACTCTTGCCAGCAATTGTGGTATGTGCCCCTGAGGAGTAATTACCATATTTCCCCATGTATAAGAAGCACATTAATTTGGGGGCCCAAAATTTGAAAAAAAAACATGTATTACATAAAGTTATTGAACTCAAGTTTTATTCATCTTAAAATTCATACAACTCATCACTGTCAAAACTCCCATCCGCCTGACCTGTGGTGGCGCAGTGGATAAAGCATCGACCTGGAAATGCTAAGGTCGCTTGTTCGAAACCCTGGGCTTGCCTGGTCAAGGCACATATGGGAGTTGATGCTTCCAGCTCCTCCCCCCTGTCTCTCTCTCCTCTCTCTGTCTCTCTCTCTCTCTCCTCTCTAAAATGAATAATAATAAAAAAAAAACTCCCATCCATTAGCTTGTCGCCATCTGTGTCTGATGACAAATCAGTCTTTAACAACGAGCACAAAAAACAAGCGTGAAAAAGTGGGAAATGCAAGTAAAAAAAATCTACAACCACTGTATAAGACACACCCAGTTTTTAGACCCCCAATTTTTTTAAAAGTTTGCATCTTATACATGGGGAAATACGGTAATTACTGGAAGACCCATCCCACAGTACCTCCAGGTTTGTGCTACATAAATAAATGCAAATGTAGATAGATAGGAATTGGACATGAAAAGAAGTGACACTATTGGTTTGGGGGTACAGAAAAGTTGATGCACAAGCCACAGTATTCTAAAGCAGAAGAAAAGTAGAGAAACCTAGCAGGAATCTTGAATTAATAGTCTTTATGCAGTACCTACAAAACTCTGCTTTGGGTGTGCCAGAACTAAGAGTCAGCCTTGGCATGTTAATGGAAGTGCTTGAACCATCAGGCTGGGGAAGGGCTTTGGTGATTGAGGGAGCAGTTATCACAATACTGAAGACCGCCAGAGATCATTCACATGGGAAAAATGCCTTCTTACCGAAGAATAATTAGAAGCTTTCCTTAGAGCTCCTTCATCATATATCCAACTGCCTATTTTGCATTTCTACTTGCGTATTTCAAACATCTTAAATTCAACATGTAGAAAACATGTGATTTGATGATGCACCTACCCATGGTGCTCCTTGGGTTCCCAATGCCCCCATGAATCTGTTGCTGCATCTTCGCTATCTCAGTAAATGGTGAATCAAAATGTAACCAGCTGTCAGTCAGATACTCGAGTCTCATCCTTGACTCCTACTTCTCCCTTATCCCACCATATCTAATCTTCATTATCAAGTTGATTTCACATACAAAATATATCTAGAACCCATCCACCACCTATTACAATGGTCTTCCTACCATCTCTCCATCTGCATCTTGACAACTCTTAATCCACTCTCTACACAGTAACCACTGTAGCTCTTAGAAAAATAATTTGGTTTTTTTACACAAAAATTTGCATTAATCCTCCCACAAAGGGCTCAAGAAGAAAAGACCAATTTCTTACTCAACTGTAACAGCCTAGGTATCAATTCATACAATTTTTAAGAGGCAATGTTTTTCCTTTTTTCGTTAGTCCTCTTTACTATTGTTCTTTTCCTTTTCACATGTCAATAAAATGTCTAAGAAATATATCCTTCATCTACCAGTGGAGTGCACATTTTGACATGTGTGCTAGCCCAACTAGTTCCACAGAGTCTTTTTAAAAGATAAATCAATTGAGCCTGACCAAATGGTGGTGCAGTGGATAGAGCGTTGGACTAGGATGTGAAGGACCCAGGTTCGAAACCCCGAGGTTGCTGGCTTGAGTGTGAGCTCATCTGGTTTGAGCAAGGTTCACTAGCTTGAGCCCAAGGTCACTGGCTTAAGCAAGGGGTCAACCATTCTGCCATGGCCCCCTGGTCAAGGCACATATGAGAAAGCAATCAATGAACAACTAAGGTGCCGCAGCAAAAAATTGGTTGATGCTCCTCATCTCTCTCCCTTCCTGTCAGTGTGTTCCTATCTGTCCCTCTCTCTGTCTCTCTCTGTCTCTGTCACACACACAAAAAAAGATAAATTGATTTATGTGATTTTTCTTCTTAAAATTTTTCAATGACTTCTCTTTGCACCAAAAAAGAAAATCTAAGTCTTTACTGAGGCCTATGAGGCCCCCATAACAGTACTTCTCAAACTATGTATGTTAAAGAACCAGTTTGTTCGTATTTTAATCTCTAATCCCTCTCCTTGGATATACTTATAAGATATAACAGAAATGAATTACTAGAAAAAAATGAAACCAGAAAAAAGGACATCAAAATGCAAATCCAATTTTTATTAGATTGAATAGATATAAAACCACTCTGTCAAATGACTTAAAAGATTTTAAGTACAGTCAGTCCTGGGTTACGAACAATATAGGTTCTGTAGGTTTTAAAACATTTAAGTATTTATATGCACAGAAAGGTAAAAATAAAGATGATATAAAGACAAACCTTTAAGTTGCATTTAATAGGTACATGTACCTGTTCCAACTTACATACAAACTCAACTTAAGAACACACCTACAGAACCTATCTCGTCCCTAACCCAGGGACTGCCTGTTATGCATTTTCAATTTCTATATTTATCCTCTGATGGGCCAGTTTAAGGACTGGGACTAACCTCAATGATTTGACTCTCCTGCCTAACTGTCCAGCTTTGTCTGAAGGCTATCTCCTTCACTCTGTTCCAGACCTACTTTCTATATCTTAAACCAAACCAAAACAATGTACCTTCCCAGGTTCAAGGTACATTCCTTTCTCTGAATCTAGATACTTCACTATCCCCTAGTACTCTGCCTGGAGAGTTTCTTCTCCTCCAAATGTCATTTTAATTCAATCTCCTCAAATTATCATCTCAACTGAAGTAGCCCTGTTATTCTCTAACACAGCACCTAGTCCATGTCTGCAGACCACTTATCATAATTCATACTATATTTCTGCATATCACTTATCATAATTCATACTATATTTCTGCAGACCACTTATCATAATTCATAGTATTTGTCTACTTGTTTACTGTTATCTCCAAAAGCAGACCTCAGTTCAATAAAGGCAAGAAATACATTGCCTTCATTCAGCATCAATGGCTGGCATTTACTAGGCAAGCCACAAGTATTTGTTGAATAATTGAATGAATGAAAAAATGAGAACTTTTAAAAAAAACACACTAATAGCCATGCCATCTATCCTCAAATATTCAGCATATCAGCCAAGTCAACCCAGTCAAAATAAACTACAAAAGTATACTATTATTCTATGGTGTTATTCAATAGTTGATTTAAATTTAAACTACCCTGGAGGATAGTACTAAATCCAAAATTATTATATAATGGCACAATTGTCTGCCATTAACTGACCTAATGGTGCTTTTGTACATATATATCACTCTGAGTTTCTTCAATCCTTTTGAATTACTACACAAAAACTCTTTTACTCACTTTGTATATGCATGAAGCATTTACACTACATTTGGATAATAGCATTAACCCACAGTTTCAACATTTTTTTTTTTTTTCATTTTTCCGAAGCTGGAAACAGGGAGGCAGTCAGACTCCCGCATGCGCCCGACCGGGATCCACCTGGCATGCCCACCAGGGGGCGATGCTCTGCCCACCTGGGGCATCACTCTGTTGCATCCAGAGTCATTCTAGCACCTGAGGCAGCGGCCACAGAGCCATCCTCAGCACCCGGGCAATCTTTGCTCCAATGGAGCCTCAGCTGCAGGAGGGGAAGAGAGAGACAGAGAGGAAGGAAAGGAGGAGGGGTGGAGAAGCAGATGGGCGCTTCTCCTGTGTGCCCTGGCCGGGAATCAAACCCAGGACTCCTGCACACCAGGCCGACGCTCTACCGCTGAGCCAACCGGCCAGGGCCCAGTTTCAACATTTTGAAGTTAAGATTTAAAACAGCACAACAAGGAAAGGAAGAAAGACTAGCATGGTGATTTTTTGTTTGTTACATGGCAGTTTTATGATTTTTTAAAATTTTGTCTTTTATTTGTAGGCTATTGTATATTAAACAGAATATGAGAAAGAAGGCGATCTAAAACAAAACTCTTCTCCAAGTATATAAAAACTGTTATAGCTTTTGTCTAGTAAAAGACTTCACAAGCAGGTGGTGTCCTAGCCAACTACTCTAAAATAAAAATAAAATAAAATTTCTCTACCGTTATCCTGAAGAAATCCAATTAATTGTTATGCATGCAGAGAATATATTTCGAGATATTTCAAGATACAACTGAAACTGAAAATATCAGCGTCTGTGCTGCTTGTCACCCACTCAGAAAATAAGTAGACACAGGGATTGGATCATTTTTTGTTTGTTTTTAGTGTGTGAGAAAGAGAGAGAGAGACAGGTACAGACAGATAGGAAGAGGAAGAGATGAGAAGTATCAACTTATAGCTGTGGCACCTTAGTTGTTTATTGATAGGGATTGAATCTTTATGAGCACTTTATTCAGATGGCCAGTGACCTGAGGAGGCAGGGGTTATGTACCCTAAAAAGCCCTTTCAACAACCTATCCTTAGCCATCCTTTTTATAAGGGGAAGAAAAGGTAGGCATGGGGTTTTGGAATTTTAAGCGAAAGTTAATCACACCATAGGCAAAGTTAACTGGGCATTCCGTCCTTGGAACACAAAGGCTTTGCTTGCCTTGTTCCCTGGGGCACAAAGGTGGCTTGTTTGCAAATCCATAGTTAAGACATGTAGCCTGTTCAACTATGAGTTGATACTTCTCATTGCTCTCCGTTCCTGTCTCTTTCTCTTTCTCTCTCTCTCTTAAAAAGAATCTCTGGAAAAGGTAACTGCATAGGCAAATATAAGAGCAAGTTTTACTGTATTTTCAGCTCTACTTTCTATATCCTACAGGACTATTTCAGTGTTCCTAATTTATATCCTTCTATAATAAACCATTGTTATAGTAATATAATGTTATAGTAAATAAATATATAGAAATATAGAATATATATAGAAATAAGTTAGGATATAATATTAAAAACCTAAGGCAAGTGAATAAGGTTACGCCTTCTGGGTGAGAGCTAATCTAGTGTATAGAGATGTGATAGGCAAGACCCTGCCCTCTGCACATGGCCCAGTTAGTGTATGTGTGAAATGATATCTAGATAAAAGGAGCTCCTTGCCAGGAACTCCCTAAACGTGGCTTGATGTGATAATCCCGTAGATTAACACCTGTTAGAAGGCGTATGCCAGAAAGGGTACTTAAACCAAGGGGGCCCCATCTGCAGTCAGTCATCCATACTCTAACAGTGAACATCCCTGGAGCATCTCCACGCTGCTCTGACCAAGGACAGCCAAAAGGAGCACTCTGACAGCGCCCCATTAAGCTGTATCCAGACACACCATAGGATCAGTGAATAATAAACTGCCTGTGTGATTCTTGCAACTAACTTGTGTGTCGGTCGTGTCTTTCCTCCGGTGGTGACTGGTCTCGGTACCAATAAGTAGAATCCTCACAGCTGCCTCAAGATAGTCTCCAAAAGGCCGCCAGCCCTGCCATTAAGCAGGAGTGTCCCACTGCACAGGAAAGTCAAATTGGGGATGCCTGGTCAACGTAGAGCTCGGGCTCTACTGGGACTACCAGAGATCAGGTAAGTAAACTGTCTCTAAGTTCTGTGAGCCCTTCTAGCAAATTAATTGAACCTATGGAAGAAGGTTGTGGGAACCTCTGAATTATAGCCAGATAATCAAAAACACACAGGGCTTACAACTGGAGTCTTGTAGGACTAAGCCCTTAAACTGTGGAATCTGGTGCTGTCTCCAGGTACATAGTGTCAGAATTGAGTTGAATTTTCAGACACCCTGGTGGTATCCAGGAACTCAATTTAACTGTGAACAAGAATATATGTTCAAGCTCACAAATTTCTAAATCAGCAAGTTAAATATGTCCTACATCCTTTTTTAAAATACAGTTTAATCCATGGTAGATAATTAAAAATAAAAATTTTTAAATAATGGAGTTCAGGTCCAGAGAAGGAAAGAAGGGAGGTACTTAACATTTACTTAACAAATAATATGACAAGCATTTTCCATGCCTTATCTTGAAATATGCACAATCTCCTGCTTGGTAGCCAGTAGTACCTTCATTTTAGAAGAAAACAGGTACAGAGAGGTTAAGTGATTTGCCTAAAGTCATTCAACTAGTTTATAGTTAATCCAGGATAAAACTCAAATTTCTCTAACAACGAATGCACTTTTCTCTGTGCTGTACTTTGTAAAACACATTGCTTTATGTGAGTAAAAGGGGAAGTCAAAATATTTTCCACTATTTTTACTTTTCTGAGAAGGGCTTGCACTGGAAATTTCTGAAAATGTCTATAGTGACAACTTCTTTAAAAATCTATTTTTTAAGTGTTTTGTATTTCTGAGTCATGGGGAAATTATTCAGTCAATGATAAAAACCTGATATTTTGGACCACTTGCAAGCATTCAAAAATGATCAATTCTATATAAATTATAAAATAAATCTTTATACAAGTTTATGTATTTCCTTGATTTGTAATGTCAAGCCTGTTGGGAAACAATTATTTGATTTCAGAATCCAGAGAATATTGATTATACCTCAGTAACACTCACAACTAGCCAGAAGTAATTCTATCTTTTCCTGAAATCTGAAAAATCTTTTCCTGCATGTTTTTGGAACTACTGATTGCATATATACATATATATAATTTGTATATATAACTTTTATGTATATATAATATATACTAATAGTCTATACATTACAAGAAATATACATTTGGTCTCATTACCCTTTCCTGACACACAGTCACTAAAACTCTTGGAATCCCTTAAATGATGTGTCTTTATGTCTGCTAATGCATACTAATATTATTAACATGCATAATAATAACTAATTGCTGGGGACTCCTGGACAGTATCAGGATAGGGGGTGTTTGACCTGAGAACCATCCTTGAGATTAAAGGGTTAGAACTCTCTCCAGGGAGGAGAGAAGGACTGGAGGTTGAATTAATCATCTATGGCTAATGATCTAATCTAGTGATTTTCAACTTTTTTCATCTCATGGTATACATAACCTAATTACTAAAATTCTGCAGCTCACCAAAAATTATATTTTTTGCTGATCTGACAAACAAAAATAAGTATAATTTTGATTCAATCACACCAGACAGCTATTGTTGTGTTGGCCATAGTCATTTTCTTATTTGCCAATCTAAGGGAAAAGAGGCCAGTGCCCCTGACTAAATAGTCAGGTATTGTATGCTCTAAAATTCTTTCAGCCCGACCAGGTGGTGGCACATGGGTAGAGCATCAGCCTGGGACTCTGAGGTCCCAGGTTCAAAACCTGAGGTGGCCAGCTTGGGCACGGGCTCATCCAGCTTGAGCATGGGGTTGCTGACTTGAGTGTGATCATAGATATGACCCCATGGTCACTAGCTTGAATCCAAAGGTCTCTGGCTTGGATTGGAGCCCAAGGTTGCTGGCTTGAGCAAAGGGTCACTGGTTCAGCGGGAGCTCCCCACCCCCTGTCAAGGCATGTATGAGAAAGCAATCAGTGAACAACGAATGTGCCGCAACTATGAGTTGCTGAGTCTCATCTCTCTCCCTTCCTGTCTGTTGTCTGTCCCTATCTGTCCCTCTTCCTCTCTCTCTCAAAACAAAAATAATTCTTTTGTACGCTGGTTGAAAATCACTGATTTAATCAATCATACCTAGGTAATGAAGCCTCCATTAAAAAAACAAAAACCAAAAAAGCACCTTAACTGAAGATGTCTGGAGATCTGGGTTGGTAACTACATGAAGGTACCTGGAGAACAGTGCACTCAGAGAGGTCATTAAAGCTCCTGGCCTCTTCCCCAATACCTTGCCCTGTGCGGCTCTTCCATCTGGCTGTTAAACATAAGTAACTGCTTTCCTGAGTTCTGCGAGTCATGCTAGCAATTGTCAATCTCAGGGTGAAGGTTATAGGTGCACGTGATTTTTAAACAGCTGGTCGACCTGGAAATGCTGAGGTCGCCGGTTCGAAACCCTGGGCTTGCCTGGTCAAGGCACATATGGGAGTTGATGCTTCCTGCTCCTCCCACCTTCTCTCTCTCTCTCTCTCCTTTCTAAAATGAATAAAAAATAAATAAAAATAAAAAGAATAAACAGCTGGTCAGAAAAACAGGTGACAACCTGAACTAGCGATTGGCAATACGCAGTGGGTCCAGGAGGCAGTCTTGTAGGACTTAGCCCTTAACCTGTCAGTCCCAGTACTAACCCCAGGGCGAGTATCAGAATTGAATTAAATTACAGGACACTCAGTTGGTGTCCAGAGAGTTGGAAAGTGGCTTGGTGTGGAAACCCCACACAAAGGTGTAGAAGTGAATACAATAGAAAGAAGTTTTCCTGGTTAGCTTCCAAAGAGGCCTACCACAAATTCTGAATACACATGAAAGTCCTTAAGACCTAGTGGTTGAAACTATCCCCATTCATCTGTTCATGGAAAAAGCACTTACCTGGACAGCGATGCTGGGTCTGGAGGCAGGGCTAGCATGGAGAAGGAGGCCTGTGGGCCCACAAACTACTCCTCGTGGAAAACACTGCAGCATCTGGGCTGCTCAAAGCCTCTGCAGCAGGGGGTAGAAAGTATGTGAAGCTGGTCCTAGAGTGACCTGGCCTTCCAGGTGCTGGAGTAAAGGTGCTGAAGTAATGGCTGTCCCGCCAGGCTGTGATTGGGGTGTCCCTGCTGGAGCAGGAACTCATCAATCAGATCTCGCGAGGTTACCGAGGTTATTGGCTCGGGCCAGGAGGGGCACATTTGTAGAGCGAGTGCTGAACTTTGGGGCTTCCTGAAACCCAGGTTCTCCTTCCACGTGTTGGCTGGGTGGCTGCTGCGGAGCCCATGCTAATTCCTGCATGGAGACCGCTAGGACGGGCCTTGTGGCCAAATGCTTGTGAACAATTATGGATTTACAGATACAGCTGGGCTAGTTATCACCAGGCTGCAGCAGAGGTCTGTGCACCTGGGTCTTGGGCGTGTTGCAGAAGGAATGAAGGTTTCCAGAGTAAATGTCCAGGGAAGGAAAAAACATTTGAAAGAAACAGGGAAGTCATGGGCACAGGAAAAGGTCCACGCATATGTGGGAGTTAGAATCCAGACACTCTCACTCCCTTCCAAAGATAGAAAGAAAGGGAAATCTGATTTTCTGATGTGTGCTCAGTAACAAAGAAGTAAAGTGCTTACCAAACCTGTAAATAAAATGTTCATAGCTTTTCAAAGTTGCCAAAACCTGTAAATAACCCAAATGTTCAGCAACAAACTGTGTTACTTTCATGAAATGGAATGTTAGCAATATAAAAGGAAAGACCTGTTGATACATACAACAAACTTGGATAATCTCAAAGGCATGTTGAGTGAAAGAAGTCTATCTCAAAATATTATATACTGCCTGACCAGGCGGTGGCGCAGTGGATAGAGCGTCAAACTAGGATGCAGAGGACCCAGGTTTGAGACCCCAAGGTCGCCAGCTTGAGCGCGGACTCATCTGGTTTGAGCAAAAGCTCACCAGCTTCAACCCAAGGTCGCTGGCTCGAGCAAGGGGTTACCCAGTCTGCTGAAGACCCGCAGTCAAGGCACATATGAGAAAGCAATCAATGAACAATGAAGGTGTCGCAATGCGCAACAAAAAATGATTGATGCTTCTCATCTCTCTGTTCTTGTCTGTCTGTCCCTGTCTATCCCTCTCTCTCTCTCTGTCTGTTAAAAAAAATTATATACTGTATGATTCCATTTATGTGATATTCTGGAAAAGATAAAACTACAGGGCTGGAAAACAGATCAGTAATTGATAGAGTGATTGACAGGGTGGAGTCAGGGGAGGGTGTCACTATAAAGGGATAGCACACAGTTATTTGGGTTGACTGAAACTGTCTGTATCTTGATAATGGTGGAGTCATACAAATCTATATGTGTGTTAAAAGTCATAGAACTTTACAAAGAAAAGCAGAGAAATTTGAATTACTGTATAACTTTAAAAAAAAAAAATTAACTCAGGCACTATGCTATCTGAGGCAAAAGCAATGATCCCAGTAAGGCGTAATTATAAACACGAAGTAACTAGGACACAAAATATTTAATATAGGATAACTGAAAAGTAATGACAGCAAATGTTATAGAAAATTACAGGCAAGATCATTTCCAGTTTAACAGAAAATGCTTCAGAGCAGAAGTGGCTTGGGATCTCAGATTCTAGAGCAAGAGAAGGCAAGTGATAATTCCATGTGAAAAAATGGTCAGTCAGATTATGTCAGTAGCATGCAGGAAGGAACAGAAAGTGCAGAGGGCAGAAAGTATGCCTGATTAGAATATAAGGAATTTAGGGAGAGCTTGAGCTGGGGTGTTGACCATCTATCTAGCACAGTAAGCCTTTCCAGGGAGCTGAACCCACACCTGTAGGATACCCCAGAGACCCAAAGAAGGTTGGTGTGATCTATTTCTTCATTTTATTCCCACCAATTGAGGTTGGGTTTTTGTTTTGTTGTTGTTTTGCCTCATTTACAAATGTGGGTCACTCATATCTTCATCTTCCTTGCTACAACATTGGCTCTTCCTAACCAAAATTATGCAATCTTTTATCTGCAGTTTATCCTCAGATCTCTAAGAAGATCCTTTCCCAGCTTATTTATTTTCCAGCAACCTCTACTCAGATGGTGCCCCCCTAAAAAGGATACATACAACCTGCCTTGTATTCCCAGACAGTAGTACCGGGAATTAAATGGAAAGCACAGGTTTGAGAGACACCATTCTGGATTTAGTATTGACAAGACTGGTTTGTTCCCTGGCCAGATAGCTCGGTTGGTAGAGCATTGTCCTGAAGCACAGGTCACCGGTTCAATCCCCAGTCAAGGCACATACAGGAACAGATCAATGTTCCTGCCTCTCACTCCCTTTACCTAAAAATCAATAAAATAAACATTAAAAAAAAAAGACTGGTTTGTAAGTTGGATGTGAAGAATGGAAGAATATGGAAGAAAAAAACACAAGTTTAGAGGGAAAGTACTAAAAAAATTAATGTAGCCAGTGACCATTTTACTCTTTTCCAACATCTACATTTAAATATTAGTTTGCTTAAATCAATATTTATATTATAAATAAACCAATTTTTCTTTATTTAAAGTGTGCATGCAGGGCAATAAAACAATAACAGGCCATTCCAACTTTAAATAAGAAAGTGGAAAGTATTTTAAGTAACAGCATGATGTAATCCAATATTTTAAAAGATAAATAGACAATCCTTCAAATCACAATTAAAAACTTTTTATTGGTGTGGAGATGAGGGAAGAATTTTCATGAACTTTACAGAGAACAAGAAAATAAAATGTGATTGAAGAATTCTTTTTAAAATGAGTACAGGCACGCCCTTATTTTATTGAGCTTCCCTTCAATGCTCTTCACAACTGTTGCAAGTTTAGAAATGAAAGGCATGATCCTCCAACAGCAAAAGAGATTTTGACTTGCTTTATTACAACACTCTCTTCATTTTGGTGGTCTGGAATGGAACCCACATTACCTAATGAGGTATATCTGTATTGGTGGTTTTTCTCACAAGAAAAAAAAATTATTGAAAGAGAGATTAAAATGACATATAAAGTTTGTTATAAAAATAAAATTTGATAGTACTGGATGTACATTGTTTTAGTGTTTGTATTAAACCACAATTGTATGTAACAGAAGAGACTCAGTAAACTGAAGACGAGATTTTTCCTATTTGCATGAATGTACATAAAATTATTATTAACACTGCAATAAAAATATGCAAACAAGTAAAAAATAGTAAAAATAAGCAAGGCACATCAATAAAGATTGAGGAAATGAAAACAGACTTGTATTCTTGCTCATCTGAAGTTATAAAGTTTATAGGGCTCTTGGTTCAAAGGGAAACATAATGGCCACGAGTACCTACATTACCTATTTACCATGGTTTCATTCTTAAGATTCCTCAGTTGGTTTAAATGGCAATGTTGCTAAACAAGTACAAGATAAAACCATTCAAAATATTTAGTCCTTATTCTTCAATCTAAAAAGAAAGCACCATAAACATAAAAAGGTTCATAAATATTTTCTGAATACACATCAGTACTCATTACTGATAGATGAACTAGAGAGAAAATATCATAACACTTATATCCTGTGATTGGTCATACTCCATGGAATTGAGTCACCTTGTTTTAGTAACTCAGACACCATAAAAATAAGGACACAAGAGTTTTAACTCCTCTTCACCTAGGATAGGTAAGAAGGGCCAGACACTAAACATGAATAATAAATTCATTCATCTCAAGTTTAATTTTTGGCTAGCATTTCAATTTCTTCCCATACTAACCTTTACCAGGAGACAAACGTAAAAAAATATATTTTTGACATATATATCAAAAAAATATATTTGAACAGACCCTTTCCATTTCCTATGTGTGTGGCTAAAACATACTGAAGAAAAAGAAACAGGACAGTGGAAAGAGTTGATTATAAAGGACCTGGAAAATCCACTGGAAAAAAAAATGCTTACAGTGGGAAATTGATCTCTCACACACAGCAACATGATCTAGAAAGAGATGCCCATGGCAACTATCGCAAATCCCGTGCATCTGATTCCACATTGGTGATCAGCTATGTTATTAATTTGCTTTATTTCTGATAGGAAGTCACTTGTTGGCCTCAGGTTCTATTCATTTAAAAGGGGTGAAGGGACAGTGAACTAAACAGCATCTGACTGTTCAAAAACATTAAAGAACAGCTCTCATATTAGCAGTTGTATTTTTCTTGCTGAAATTTTCTAGTGAGGAATACAGGGGGTTATGACAGTCTCAACATATGACATTTTGAGTTTACTATGCTCACTCCCATAAAAACTTAAAAGAAACTGAGATGTGAATGTTTTGTCTCTTGCATGTTCCTTAGACAATCCTGACTCACCTGACCCTGTATCTCCAGCACCTTCTGCAGGTTCTCCTGCCTCTCCAGCTTCCGCCTCCTAATAGGCTACTCTCTCCCACCTTGCAATGCCCCTTCCAGTGTGCAAGCCAGCCACAGGAATAAAGGTAAGGATTTTTTTTACACTCATTTTTTGGTCATTTTTTCTATTACTACAGTGCAGTATACAGTACAGTATATTTATGTCCTTTTCCTTTTTCTGTGGCTTAGTTATGTTTTTATGTTCTAAATTATGATTTTACAACTGTGTTAGGATAGGTAAGTGACTTAGGCTGGGTGTATTTCGACTTACACCAAAATTTGGGTTAACTCACTGTCATAGGAACAGAACTATGTTGTAACCCGAGGAACCCCTGTAAATGCTTAGAGTTTAAAGGTAGAATTAATGAGTTCACAGGACAGTAGAAACCACTGCTAACAATGAGAAATAGAAATAAGGCACAATGTCCAATTTTAAGAGACAAGGGCATTTACAAGTTTCATACAGTGTCTGTTAAGTGGTGATCAAAATCTTAAAAATGTGAAAAGCATATGACTCATAGAAGAGCACTACTCCCAGCAGTGATGAATGCAGATCTAAAGAAAAAAGTAAAAATCTCCCACTACACCACAGCACATTCACACACTCACCTGGGTTGAAGTAGAAGACCTCCCATGTCCTTTTATCCTGAACCCCCCCATCTGAACCCTCGTTCTGAGATTAAGAGCAGGGGCTCTCCATGTGGCCTGCTGCAGGAAAGGGCTACCACACGCTGCAAAGGTGACACAGCAACCACAGTGGGTTATGCTGTAATGTGAGGTTCTCAAAAATCAGGTCCTTCGTCGAGGTCCTTTAAAAAATTGAAGCAGAAATGACACTTTGAACTCCCATGAGAAGCCAACATCACCTGATCCTCATTACAGGTGTATCAAAGGGACTGAGAGGTCTGGCCAATGTCACAGAACACAGACATGATGGGTGAGTGCTGCAGGCCAGGTTTTCCCAGAACACTGGCTGTCATGGTGATGCCCTTTTTATCTGAGAACTTTTCAGTCAATGGCTGTTCTTTGGCTGATTCTTCATACAAATCTGTGTTCAAATAGACCGCACTTTCACATCTTAGACTTACTCCTGGTGTAAAAAGGCATTTTTTTGTGATCCCAAGAGTTCCTCTTCTGGAATGTGGATTAATGAACTATACAATTTAGTTCTTACTCTATTACTTTCTTCTTCAAAATTAGTGAGGAATGTATGACACTTAACTTCTAAGTGCCTTAGATTCTCTATCTCATAGACACTGATTAAATTCTTGAAGCTTCGCTCTCATAGGAGAAACATATGAAGATGCAAAGCTTATCTATTTGGAGAGATGGACTGTTTCTGTTTTGAAAACATGTGAGAAAGATGGTACCATCAAGTAATCTTCCTATTTGAAATCATCACATAGCAAATATTGGACGCATGGACTTTCAAGCCTATCAGACCACTCCAAAGCAACAATGTAAAACAGAAACAGTGGCAGACATTCTCCTCACCTGAAATTTGAATTACTTTAGTAATAAATAATAATAACCAGTTTTTTTTCGAGTTATTACCTCTCCTCTGTAACTCTCAGTAAGTAAATGTACATTGAAAAATGCTATCACTTGTAAATACACCTAAATGACTGAAAGGAAACATCACTGTCCTCCCCTTGTTTTTAAAGTGTTCTAGAATATTCCACTTTCCACAATAGTGAAGACTTTGAAAAACATGCGTTGACACATTCTTCATATGTACACATTTGTTTTTTTAATTTTATTTATTGATTTTAGTCAGAGAAAGAGAAATGTTGATTTGCTGTTCCACTTATGAATGCATTCACTGGTTGATTCTTGTATGTGCTCTGACCAGAGACAGAACCCACAACTTTGGTGTTGGTGTAGCAGGACGACGCTCTAACCAACTGAGCTACCCAACCAGGGCCACAGTTATCTGTTTTTAATGAAAACTTCTGCATTGGGGCATATGTGTATAGCCAATATTTACTGAGCAACAAGTCTGCCAGGCACTGTCCTAAGTCATTTACGTAGCTCATTTCATTTAATCCTCTTAACTTTGGCAGTAGGGTAGTTATTTTCCCCCATTTTATAGCTAAGGAAGCTGTGTTTTAGGTAATCTGTCCAAGGTCATTCAGCAATAAGCAGCAGAGCCAGTCTTGAATCCAGTGTTTCCGTGCAAAGCCCACACACTCTTAGCTACTTCTTGAGGCATTCTTATGACTTCGTATCAGATGTGGGTAATTTTAAAATGGTCACCATTTCTCCTTTGCTGTTCAGCCTCTTTCCTCCTTGTCTCTTCTCCCACTTTCCTTCCTGCTTCTTCTCAGGTTCTCTAACTCCTTCCTTTGAACTTCCTCAGTTGTCTTTTATAGCCACAGCCACGACCTGGCCTCACTCCAGCTCCCCATTGGCCATGGTGCAAGTTAGGTGGAGGCTGAGCCTGTTGGGAACCCCAAGCAGATGGTTGTTGATAGAAAACAGAACTGCATGGAAGTGTGAGGTTACCTACACGTCCATGACAAGCTCCCAGACTTGAGTAAGACAATACACTCTGACCCTTCCCGGGGATGCATTTCTTTTTGTGATTATGTAGAAATACATGAGGAGCTCTCAGACTGTCTGAGAGAAATGTTGAATTTAGCAATGCAAACTCAGTTGGTGTAGCAGGTGAATGACCACTATGGTGTAGTGGTGAATGGCCACTAATCTAGGCTTTCCTTCTATAATATGTATTCAGTTTAATTTGCATAGAGTTGGAAATTTTGGAAATGTGAGGGCTACAACCTGTTTCATTAAATCATAGTTCTACAGGGTAACCAGGAACCAAAACATTTAGCCAAAAATTTTCTGAGGGGATAAAAAGATCTTTAATAAGAAAAAGGTCTTAGGGTTGGTTTAAATAACATATTTACTTAAATTGGTAGATATGTTAAATTTATGAGATGCTACATCCAGGGATTGAGATGGGAAAGGACCTGGTCTGTTTCTGCATAATTTCCTGGCAGAATGTGAATGGCATCATCTGCCAATAGCAGGAGGCAGCAGGTGCACTGGCTCAGGAGCCAGGCAGACCAGCACTTCCACCTTCAAGCATTGTGACCTTGGGCTAGTTACTTAGCTTCTTCACACCTCAACTTCTCTGTAAAGACACCGGAGCACTAATGTTCACCACCCCAGTGAACATTTGCTGTAAAGATCAAATGACATCATGCCATTGAAAGTGCTTAGCACAGAAACTGGCAGAGTAGGCATTAAACAAATGGTAGTTTTATTTAATTTTATGTCATTTTAAGGGAGAGGCAGATATAAAGGCTTGTTATTTAGAAATAAGGAGACAGAAACCATAAATTTGTGGTCTGCTATTTTTCCTTCACTTCAGAAAACCATTTACCAAGCCTGTATTTTCAGTTAAAACAGGGAGAGCACAATCTTTTGCAATACTTCTCCCACTAAAACCTCAAATTTTGGTAATGCAGACACTTCGAAGTTTGGCTGCGCAACGTACGGCTGCCCTGTGTATTACTGCTACCTACATATTTGCAACATAAAACTTAAGGGGACAAACACAAAATCAAAGTCAACATGGTGATGATCAGATGTCACTGTTAGGTCCTACAGCATATTAGAAAAGAAATCATCTTCTTTGAAGATGACAAATACAGGGCTTACAATAAGAAATACCACTAAATCAGAAATTCTATATAATAAAGAACATTTATGAAGAAAGCATATATAGAAAAAATTAGATTTTTCTCTACCTAAAATTATCTGAGATTTCACTTTCAGCATTATTTCCAATTTGTTGTGCGAGATTTAAAAAAAAATAAGGTCACCACTGCTTTGCTCAACATTTCCTTTTGGGTAAAATAGCCAGTCTGTTGCTAAAGAGGCCACTGGAGGGGCTCACTAAGGAAATACAGAAACCAACAGCAGTAATGCATGGAAGTCCAATGATAAATATGCAATTTACAACAGACCAATCCCAGAAAGGAAACTGAAATGGGAAATTCTGAATTAAAAAATATACATATATTCTTTGCATGAAGTTACTGGGCAGGTAGCTCTACTAGCATCTCACTTGGCACAGGGCTGAAAGGCATTTTCTATCTAAAGGATGCAACGGCTTAGAAGTTCAGGCCACTGCGACTGTCAGAAAGCTCAAGGTACAGCAAAATCTTGAAAGTCATTTCCAGAACATGAGCCAAGCACTCCTCTGCAAAGTCTGAGCATGGCAAATTCCTAGAACCGATTTTTGTTGCCAAGGTCAGCATTGAACAATCTCTGAGCGTTCAGATCAGCTAGGCTGAATAAACAAGAAGCAAAAGTAAATTTTAGCATAGAGTTTCAACTACAGCTAAATGCATTGTCCTGTTTCACCAAAAATTCATGCAAATACCTAAGGCCAACCTCCACTTCCCAAAAAAACTACAGTTGGCCAACTTTCTAAACTTCTCATAGGTTTGATAATATTAGAATCAATGACAGTGGATGTCCCACTATTCTTCTCAAATACATAAATAATATATCTATATCAAGCACAGCCTATTGTATGAAAATTATCCATATTCATGCAAACTGTATTCTCTCTACCCATGTTAAAAAATTAAGAATATTTAGTTAGCATCTGTCCTCACTACGCCAGGCCCACAGTGGACTGGAACACAATGTCAGAGATCTCCAACAGCTTTTTGTTATGGCACAAACCCCTTTTTAAAGTACAAATCCTTAAAGGCACTGTGAGAACAGATATAATTTCAACAATGATTTCATATCTTCAAACTTACGCTTATGAAGAAATACAAATGTCTAACATTAACTAACATATTTGTTTCGAGAATAAAATATCTTCTTTTTATTAATTTCAGACTTTGTGCTCATCTTTTGCTGCAACTACTGATCAGATTTCTTTCTACTACCATTTAGTCGGGGTAGCTATGAAAGGCCTTGAACAGGCTTCTCAGGGGGTCCTTTCTCACGGCACCCACAGACAGAAAAACCAGTCAGCACCACAGGAAACCTTTACAGAGGCAGTTACTTGTTTCCTGAGCTAACCCACTTCCTTCTTCAAACATTTCCTTCTCTTCACCAATGTGTTTTTTGAAATTAGTCTCAAAGTCTTCTTACAAAATAGACCATATTTCCCCATATATAGATGCTCCAATGTATAAGATGCATCTTAATTTTGGAGCCCAAAATTTGATAAAAGATGTGTTACATAAAGTTATTGAACTCAAGTTTTATTCATTATAAAATTCATACAACTCATCACTGTCAAAACTCCCATCCATTAGCTTGTCCTCATTTGTGTCTGATGACGAATCGCTGTCTTCATATAGTGCCTCCTCTTCAGTTCCATCTGCACGGGTCTCCAAACTTTTTACACAGAGGGCCAGTTCACTGTCCCTCAGACCGTTGGAGGGCCGCCACATACAGCGCTCCTCTCACTGACCACCAATGAAAGAGGTGGCCCTTCTGGAAGTGCGGTGAGGGGCCGGATAAATGGCCTCAGGGGGCTGCATGCGGCCCGCGGGCCGTAGTTTGGGGACGCCTGATCTATGGCATTTGAAATGCCACACTTTACAACCACTGTATAAGACACATCCAGTTTTTAGACCCCACATTTTTCGAAAAAAGTTGTGTCTTATACATGGGAAATATGTTCGTCCTAGGTCTAGCACCTGAAATCTGGATGAATACCAATAGCTCTGTCATTTTTAATATCATCATACTAGTAATATAAAACTAGAATCTCAAATAAAGTGTCACTTCAGTAGTAATGTGAACATTTCCCTGAAATGTTTACTGATGTTTGGGCAAAAGAATCCAAATCATTATGAGCTAGAGCCCTACTTTGAGAAAACAAATGTTATCAAAGTAAAAAACTGAAAGCCAAAAAATTTCATGTCTCCTGGCTACTCTATTACAGAAACTACATATCTTCCATAATAAGGAAATCATTTTTTAACCTTTCAAACTTAAACAAACTATAATGAGCTGCTAGTTTTCTTCATACTAAGTATAACCTTGCAGATAAAACTAAAAATTTCATAATTATTACAGTTATATATTTTATTAGAAGTGTATCTTTTCAGTGATTATTGTCTTGAATCTAATAAAAGTAGATATAGAAAGCTAAATGAAAATTTGGCTATTACAATTTTTCAGTGCTCACAAATACAAAATATAATTTAAAAAATTAAATCAGTCTTTACCTAAATATAGAAAGCTCTACTTACCAGCAAAGAGTGATACCAGAAAAACAGACAAAAGAAATAAAGTCTCTTAAAATGTTTATTTTTGTCAGAATAACTGACAATTTCCTGTTGTCTTTTGGTTTATTATAATAAGCATTTCCCCCCTTGAAAAATCCATTCAAAACATCTCAATCCTTGAAGTAAAGAACTTTAACTAAAAAACCATCCTGATTTTTTTTAAAGAAATAAATTTTAAAATTCCTTTAATGTGATAAATAGCAATAATCTCTTCTTGTTCTACTCTGGTGAACAAGAATGTTCTTTATACAGCAAAGTATCCAGTCACTTACTGGCAAACCAAAGGTGAGAACTATTCATTTACATGTTCTACTCAAACACAGTGCAATATTGCCACATTCATATAGACATTAAAAAAAAAAAAGAGAAAACAGTTACCAACACTCTCCTGGCAAAGAAAAGGTTTTGGAATGGCAAAAGCAAAAGAAGTTTTAGCTCTTAAGGCTTTGGAAGTGAATTAATCTGAGTCGTCCTCATCAAGATAATCCTCAGCATTGCTTAATGTTCGAACAGCATCTGAAAAAGTGGAGAAAGCAAAAGAGAAAAATTAAAATGGCTTTGTTTTTCTTTTCACTGTCAAAGTTCCTAACAATACAACAATTTGTCATCTTTCTTCAGACCCAGGGGTAGTACTTTCCCCAAGGATCTTTTTCAAGTTTTGCTTTTCAGCCTAACTGTTCAGTTTCTGCCGCTACAGGGGCCGGCAAGGTACATTTGTCTGCATGTTCCTTAGACATGCAGAGAAGTAAAGGTGGTACACAGCAACATGAAACACACCAGGCTGCCCTCTGACAACCGTGCTTCCCACCTCCTCTGCCAATGACAAGTGCGCATGTGGCTTCAGTCAGTCGACAGCCTGTGGCCTTACCTGAAGGCCAGGTCACTGGGTAGAAAGATAACTAACGAGGGGGAAAAAGGAAGAGAATGAAAACACAGAAACTTCAGTTTATTGTAGAAAACACTGATAAAGTACACTCAGAAGCAAAAGGATTGAAATGAAAAGAAAATAAAAGTTTGAAACAGAAAGAGCTAAACCTCATCAAATATAAAATCAATCTTAAACAAGGTTCAAAAGAAAGACATTGGACCTTTATCTGTTCACCTATTCAACTGTCTAATCAAATTTCTATAGCAAGAGGTTATATTATCAACAGGTAAAATTTTAGGGGGGAAATTGAAATGCATGTGTAAACGCATTGTTAGAGCTTAATAAATATATGTTACATCACCTAGACCATGGTCTCTAAATACTAGATCCCCATAGCTTGTTGGAGATGTGACTAATTTCAAGTCTGGGGCAGAGAGTGTAAAAATGCACCTGGAACTACTTGCGCCACAAAGCAAGGATACTACCAAAGATAGCATCATTTTAAAGGTGTTCAGGATCCAACCTAAAGAGGCCTTCACTAGTCAAAGATATCAATAGAGATACTAATTATGAGAAATTAAAACACATCAGATATTTCAGCATACGCCAAAGCAAGTTCATTGGCCCCCTTGGAGAATGACAGGCAACCAGCACGTTATTTTGAAAACTCTTAAATAAAGGGCAAAAATCAAGACTTTATTTCACTTTTGCTACATTCCTCTGGGTAACCAAACAGCTGATAAGGAGAAATTTTTCTGTATACAATATTCTAGCTAATAACTAAGGAAAGAAGTGACAGAATTAGAATGTCACCATTTTGCAATGATTAGTGAAATTATGGATCTAAACAATGATCATCAATGGGTTCTAACATCATAGGTTGAGTAACAACCAGATACTATATGCCTCTGGCGGAATAACATGATTTCTTATATGAGGTATTCTTTCCTCTCCCCCTAAGATAACTAGATCTAGCTGAATCTAATAAAACCTCTAGATCTCACATCAATTGGCAAAAATGCAGAAGACAGGAGAAAATGACAAACACCACCATAGAATCCACACAACAATGTCTACACTAGGGAATTCAGGTAAACTAACCCAGTCTCTGTAACAAATAAACTACAAGGTAGAAACGGGGGAAGAGGAAAGGGAAAGGAAACAATGATTTAAAAAACACTATTTTAAAAAAACAAACTAAGAGACATACCCTTCAAGTGCCTTATTTGGACCCTGACTTATACAAAGTATAAGAAAATAAATAGATAAGTAAGCAAAGAATAAACAGGTATAATAAGAATGAGTAAATTTGGAAAATGACATTTGATAATATTAAGGACTTATTAAATTTTTGGTATGTTAATGATATTGTAGCTTTTTAAAATAATCGTTACATGTTTAGGAAAATAATTATTGAAAAAAAAGGGAGGAACAAGGGAAAGTCAGAACAAGGCAGGTAGAAACCAATTTATTTTATATGAGAGAAGGAAAGATAAAAGAACAAGTGGGTGTAAGCACACCAGAGGCAAACTTCAATTATTTCACTTTCAGACTATTAGGAGTCTCCAGATTGACTATATTCTTCTCCATTCTCCTTGAAAGGAGTTCTGGAGACCTGCAAGAAATATATTTTGCTCTATCCCACACACACCCACAAACTTCAAGACTGTCTGACAAATTGGTTAAAAGCAGCATTTTAAGTGAAAAAACAAAAAGACAAGCAGCAAAGTTGTTTCCCCTTCTCCTTTGCTACTACAATCCTGTATTTTGCTGTATTGAAGATATTCTGTCCTTCAACAGTTACTTCTGAACTTTGTTTTAAACTTGTTTCCTCTGATAACAAGAGAAAGATGGCTTGGCATGGTGAAAACTTGGACTGAATAGAACTCAAGGGAAAGAAATGAGCCAGGCAAATAAATTCGTTTTCCTTCCATAGACTACTCTGAGGCACAGTTTCTCTGGAAGTATCTCAGACAGACAAACGCTGAGTCACGAGCTGCTTCTCTTCACAGCCCAACCTGGAGCATGACCAGCATGATAACGTGTCACCTGGTAGTATTTCCCAAACTCCCCTCCCTCACTTCCACTTTTCCTCAGTTTCACTGCCCTGGACTTACATGTTCCAAGTCAAGCATCAGCACTGCAGACAGACAATAAATAAATAAATGGTGGAGAAATAAACACAAACACATAGATAAATATCACAGAAATAATGTTAAGGGCAAGAAGTTAAACACAAAATGTACACAGTGCTTGATTCCATGTTTGTCATATTCAAGAACAGGCAAAACTAATCTATGGAGAGAGAAATAAGAATACTGAGGAGGCTTCTGGGGAATGGAGAAAGTTTTCTGTCTTGATCTGGGTTGTGCCAAATAGTGTACACATAGTAAAAAATTCATCACTTAGCTGAACACTTTACATTTATGTACTTAATGTAAATTATATCCCAATTTCTTAAAATTGGAGAAAGAACTATTTAAGGGCTCAACCCTTAAATATGACCTCGACCCCACCCCTATATCCTTAAGTTACCCTTCATCTTAACTAAAACAAATGATTTATTTTGTCCCTTTAAAAAAATCCAAGATGTGGTTTTAAAAGTGGAAACCATATCAGAATATACCTTTCCAGCTTAGAATTCTTGCTGGCAATTAGTTATATGGTCCAATAGTCAAACTCTTATTTCAAATAGGATCAAAATACAAATTAAATCTTTTTAACTGGATAACTGGGGAAATGAAGCAAGGGGGAAAAAAAGAGAAAAAGGTAATATAAAAATCAAGATATGAAAATTCATTGCTTGGCTCTGTCTGCTAGGCCCCAAGAATACCTTCTTAATGAATACATTATCCATCAGTATATATTTAGGAAGGCAGACTAAAGACACTTGGTGAGTGAACAGAGGAAAAGAGCACCAGGTTCTAGCCTTATTCTACAAAGACAGCGAAAAAGTGAGGGATACAGAGAAGAGATTGTCTCCGGCCTCTCCTCAGTACCGCTGCTCACACCAAAGCTTCTGGGTGTAGGGTTGAGCAAGTTTGGTATTTTCCTGGCCAATCACAATCAAGCTCATACTATGCGTAAGATTCAGATAACCTTCTGCTCACAAGAAACCTTACTCCTCAGTCAGGACATTCTGAAGATGCCCACAAAGCAACAGGAAGTCAGTAGCAGAAAAAGGAAGTTAGGCCAGAGTCCTACTTCCTGACCCAACCAAGACTGCAAAGAGTAGGAGGTCCATTTCACATAAAAGTGCCCCTCCTGCATGGCAGCAAATACAGCTGCTCAGTAAAACTGTAGCTGGGGAGCTCTGCTCAGCTGGAAAATACTTTCTCACTTACATGGTAGAACCTATTTTGTCGATGCAGGAATCACTGCATTAAGGAAAGACTTGCCCTGACAGTAAGCACTCATGGCTGAAATAACTGAAGAATCCCAAACTGCTTAATAGTTTACATTATGTATTTGAAGTTCAAATTATTTCTTTTACCTGGAACAAACAAATATCTGGAATAAAGGACCAAAAATAACAACAGATTCGCTAGGAGGGCTAAGATGAGACTCTGTTAATAAGGAGGATAATTCTGGGAAGCCTCCTTGGTGAGTCATGAAGAGAAGGGGACTGATATTTTTGATTGATTGAAACAGGGAGCTAGGGGACTGACTTTATTTTGTTGCTTCTGCTAGGAATGGATATGTATGGGACTGCATAATTTTGCCACTTCTCATAAATCAGAGAATACCTAAGGGAAAAATAAATTTTCCCAGGGTTCAAAAATTAATGGAAAATCAATTCAATGATAAAAACAGAAATCAGTATCTCATGCCACAAACTCTGAAAGTGATAGTATCCTGAAGTTAAAATGAAAACACATGCATTTAGCCTCTAAAATAGAAATTTTTCAAAAGTTGCTTTGGTGATTCTCCACCACACTGAAGAGTCTAACCTTTAGACTCTAAAGCTACACTAAGAAGTGTTGAAATGAGTAGTAGCAATGCTAAAGACTTGGAAAAATCATATATATATATATATATATATATATATATATATATATAAAACATATATATAGAAAGAAACTAATATAATAAATATATGTATGTATATATATTAATTATATACTTCAAAGTGGTATTAAAGTGCCAAACATGAGGTAATAAAGTCAAGCAAGGCTTGAGAAGTGAGGGAAAAAAAGAGACGAGAAGTTCCCTCTAACCAAATCATCTTATACTTTTCTTTTTCCTACATGTCTGGGTTTCTCGGGGGGGCAAGAGGCTGATAATGAATGAGGAGGGGGAAACAGAAGGGGAAGACAGGAGGAAAGAGCTCAAGACACACCCTCCCAGCATTTCTTTCAGGAATCTTCACATCAGGATGATTCTGGGGACACATTCAATAGGCTATATACTGAGAAGGCAAATAAACATCCGGGACATTCAGTAGGCTATATACTGAGAAGGCAAATAAACATCCGGGACACATTCAGTAGGCTATATACTGAGAAGGCAAATAAACATCCGGTTTCTAGTCAGAAATGATCGCAATCATGTTTAACACCTTTTCAAAACAACCACACAAAACTTTCATTTTTTAAAATCTATTCTCCCACATCGATAGCTCTTTTATCTTTAAGAATGTACACCTATACTTCATCTTTAAAATGATCTATGGTACTATGAATAAATGCCAAAATGTTTACAACACCGGGAATAATTTTGACTATAGTTTATTGATGCCTTCATTTCAAACAGAAACAAAATATAATCCTGGAGCTGTTGAGTGCTTAAGTTTAAAAATATCAGAGATACCACTCATAAAAACATACCTAAAAAGAGGAGATGGAGACCATGGTTCTCTGATAAGGATTGTAATGGAAAGCAATGTGATTAGTTTGAGTGTAAAAAAAGAAATACACAAAAATGTATGTGTTTAATTTGTCTCTTCAGATGTGTTTGCATGAGGGTATTCTTCTGTGTCAGAGGTTTTTGGTTTAGACTTCAGAATCACCTGAAGAGATTATCAAAACAGTTTTTCTCAAGCCCTGGCCGGTTGGCTCAGTGGTAGAGCGTCGGCCTGGTGTGCAGGGGTCCCGGGTTCGATTCCCAGCCAGGGCACACAGGAAAAGCGCCCATCTGCTTCTCCACCCCTCCCCCTCTCCTTCCTCTCTGTCTCTCTCTTCCCCTCCCGCAGCGAGGCTCCATTGGAGCAAGGATGGCCCGGGCGCTGGGGATGGCTCCTTGGCCTCTGCCCCAGGCGCTGGAATGGCTCTGGTCACGGCAGAGTGACGCCCCAGAGGGGCAGAGCATCGCCCCCTGGTGGGCGTGCCGGGTGGATCCCAGTCGGGCGCATGCGGGAGTCTGTCTGTTTCCAGCTTCAGAAAGATTAAAAAAAAACAAAACAGTTTTTTTCCATTACTAAGTTGATAAACCTTAGTCATGTCAATACCATAGGAGAAAGGACAGTTAAAATCAAATACCTGTTCCCTGTTTCTTTTTCAGGAGAGTTGCACAGGCAGCATTGGTAGCCATGTCCAGGGCCAGTTTCTTCTCATTGTTTCTTAAGTCTGTTCTAGCACCTTCCCCAACACAAGAAAAGTCAATTAGATGTTTTTAAGACTATAGTGGCAGCCAATACGCTTTCCATCAAAACTGATCACTTTTGGCAAAACTAACTGGAGAACTTTGCCAGCCCAGAAGTAAGCTTTTTCAAAGCAAAAGTACTTTCTTAAACCAGTGATACTGTACTTGGCATCAGGGAGCTTGTTGCTGCACCTGGAAGAATTATGCACAATCAAAATATAGCCTTTCCCTTTGAGTTCCTACAGAGTTCCATGTGAACTTTTCAGTGAGGAGTTTACCGTTTCTATGGTAAGTCTTAAATCAGTTAGACCCCCAATAGTTATTGTGCCTCAGCATGAGATTAAATCCAATATACTCTTTGCCTCTTCTGTTCAGGAGGTCTTTGGAAAAGACCATGTGGGTTGAGCTTGAGGGGATTAATATTTTATATCTATAAGTATACTCTCATGTAAATTATCAGAACAGTAACATAATAAACCCAGGGGCAATTAAAATATAATTCCTATAGCCTCTGTTCTACACACTTTTTCCTTGTCTTTATTCTGTTAAAAGTTATATCAGAATTCATGAATATATTCTCAATGTTAAAGATTCAAAAATATAGAAATATGCTGAACAAAACCATATATCCCATTTTAACTCCTAACAAATCCATCCTTCTCTATTTTCTACCTCCTTGAGAAGTAACCATTCCCCAAGAGTGGGCATCAGTTATTTCCTTTATGTGCACGAATGCATTCACAGGCATGTATGTACATACTCACAAAGTCATACTACACGTTTTACTCTGTAATTTCATGTTTCAATTGATGTACAACTGATATATAAAATTATATTTGTTTCAAGTATATAGCATGATTCAATATTTATATATATTGTGAAATGATCATCACAATAAGTTTAATCAAATTATTTTACCATACAGTTACAAAATAATATTTTTATGTGATGAGAACTTTTAAGATCTACTCTCTTAGCAACTTTCAAATATGCAATACAGTATTAACTATAGTCACCATGCTATATTTTATATCCCCATGATTTATTTTATAACTAAGTTTGGACCTTTTAACCCCAAGATTTTTTTTTTAATCTTTTTTATTTATTCATTTTTAGAGAGGAGAAAGAGACAGAGAGAGAGAAGGGGGGAGGAGCTGGAAGCATCAACTCCCATATGTGCCTTGACCAGGCAAGCCCAGGGCTTTGAACCAGCAACCTCAGCGTTTCCAGGTTGACGCTTTACCCGCTGCGCCACCACAGGTCAACCCCAAGATTTTTTAATTTAACAATTTATAATGGCACTAATTCCTTAGTAGTACACATACTTATAACTCAATCTATTTAAATGTTTATAAGTATTCAATTTTGTGGATGTTCAAAAATTTATTTAATAACTCCTCTGTTGAGAGGCACATAGGCTGTTGTTCCTAAAATTTTCATTATCACAAACAATATTGCCAGAACATCTTAAACAACATCTTTGTTCATTTATATATTTCTGAAGAATGGTTTCCTACAAGTGGTGTTGAAATGTATGAATATGTACATTTTTAATTGTGTTAGCGACTGTCGAACTGCTTTCCAAGGTTTTACCTATTTATACTTTCTGCCACAATGTATGAAAGTACCATTTTTTTGCAACCACATCCTCTTCAACAAACAAAACATAAATGTCCTAAAACTCAAAGGCAGAAAAATACTAAGTCAAGAAAAAAATAATATGTTTAATTAGGAATATGGTGATCGTGTATGAAAACCTTTCTACTAAACAGAATTATATCTATCCACAGTTATACAGAAAACCTCCTTCTCTATGGTAAAAAATCCTGATGGTTAATAGTTCTGTGACTAATCAGAACTTACATTAAATTACACTTTAGAATGCAGACATGATTTTGGTCAGGACAGGAAATGTTCAGAGAGACAGCGATGCTGAGAAAAAAACACAACCATTTCCTGTGTCCTTCTCCCAGCGCTCCCAGAAATACAGGGTGAGCCATATGTGTAATTTTCAATTGTCTAGTGGCCACATTTTCCAAAAGAGAAATTCATTTAAATAATATATTTTATTTCACCCAGTGTATCTGAAATATTATCGTTTCACCATGTAACCATGATAAAAATGATTGTGATAGTTTACTTTTTTTTTTCATTAAATCTTCAAAATCTGTGGTACATTTTACGCTTACAGTACATCTCAATTCACACTAGCCTTTATCCAAGGGCTCAAAAGCACAGGTAGCCAGTGGCTGTTTCACAGAGAGTTTAGCTTTCAGTATAGCTTTTGAGGGGCAAAAGTGGCATCCAATCTTTTAGACCTAGAGTTTATCAACATACTTCAAATCCAAAATACTTCCTCTCATAATCTCCAACACTGCTCCGAGGCACCCTAATGATAGTGCATCCAAATAACATAAGCTTCAGGGGCTCAAACATCTTATATTATAACCTTCTGGACCAAGGTGTGGTACGGGGTGTTATACCTAGCCGTCTGTAGGATTAATTAATATTTGTGGGACAAATAAAGGGATGGTGGGTCAGTCCATAAATTCACAGTTAACTTCTAATTTGTGTAAAAACAGAGAATCGAGGGATCTCTCTGTACCTCTGAAATCTCTGCTCAGCTCAAAGTAGGAACTGTAACCACAGATGTCTTTCTTATCTATCAAGCCTTTGCTGCGAGCACAGGGGCCACAGAAACATAGCCCACACAGCTTTCTCAGAGAGGACCTCCTGTCTGCTCATGTGTGCTCTGTCTGCTCATGTGTGCTCATGTGTGCTCACATGCATGCCCCCCCCACACACACTGGACACATCTTTCTTCTAAGGCCCTTTAATCCTACAGAAATATACAATAAGTTCTTACTAAAATTAATATATGTCATTTTAAAGCTTACGATGGTTTACATTTAAAACTAAAAACTTATACAAATCACAATAATCCCATCTCATGATAACTCTGTGACACAGACAGAGTAGAGGGAAAAACCCCAGTTTTAAAACAAGGAGCCTCAGGGCGGGAGGTGGTGGAAGAGGGGATGGGGAGGATAAATGGAGACGGACGGAGACTTGACTTGGGGAGGTGAACACACAATACAGTATACAGAAGATGTGTTGTACAACTGTGCACCTGAAATCTGTATAATTTTGTTAACCAGTATCATCCCAATAAATTCAATTAAAAAGGAAAAATAAAGAAATAAGTTAAATAAAATAAGGAGCCCATTATTCTTCCTACTCTTTCAAACAGTATAATTGAATCTAGCCTATTTTTCAGAGAAAGCAAACACCAGATAAACTCAGCACCCTTTACCTTTGGCCAGAAGTAACTCAACAATATCTGCATAACCCTTCCAGGCAGCAGCATGCAAAGCTGTGTCTCCCAACTTGTTCTGTGGTGATGAAAAGAGAAAATAGCTTAATCCCTTCACCTACTCACCCAGCCCCGCAACCCCACGCCCCTCTGACAGCTGTCAGCCTGCTATGAGTCTGTTTCTATTTTGTGTGTTAGTCCCTTTCGTTCATTAGATTCTACATATCAGTGAAATCATATGGTACTTGTCTTTCTCTGACTGGCTTATTTCACTTAGCAGAATGGGGTGGTAAACACTCAATACAATATACAGATGACATATTACAGAATTGTATACCTGAAACCTATATAATTTTATTAACCAATGTCACCCCAATAAATTCAATGTTAAAAAATCAAGAAAAGAAAACAAACAACACAAAACACAGAGAAAGTCGCATTTTTAAAATAGAGTGTGGACTGAAAACACACAGGATTTTAATTTACGCTTACATTAAATCAGTGATTTTCAGCCTTTTTCATCTCATGGAACACATAAACTAATTACTAAAATTTTGTGGTACACCAAACCATGTTTTTTGCCAATCTGACAAAAGAAAAAACAAAACTGGTATAACTTTGAGTTAAAATAAAATAAAATAACAATAGTAATTACCTTTCCTTTTTGCTCCAAAGCAACTTTTTAAAAAATCAGGTGCCTATACCTGTATATAAAAATTTCTGGTACCAAAAGTTACCCAACCAGACAAAATATTATTATGAGTTGTGAACAGTAAGATACAACTCTTTTATATGACTTATATAGTTACGGTTCAAGGCAGGGCATTCACACCAGACGGATATTGTTGTATTGGCAAGTTGTCATTTATTCATTTGAAAATCTAAGGGAAAAGAGGTCCATGTTTCTGACTAAATAGTCAGATGCTGAATGTCTTTAAAATTCTCGCAGCACACCAGTTGAAAATCACTGCTCTAAGTAAACCTCTAATGAGAAGAAAGTTATAAAATCATACAAAATTCCAAAGAAGGCATGGACACTCAAGAGCCGGAAGGTGAGTCACGTTGGGAGACGGAATGGGATGGAGGAATAGAAACTGCTGTGATGGAATCTAAGTGAAAGTGCAGATGCCTACAGAGGAAGACACTAGGAGGAAGCAAGCAGGTTCCCCCAGCCCCACAGGACCTGGAGTGAATTAGGAACTAGAGATGCCCAGAGACACTGGAGCAGGAATGAGGCATGGGGTGGAAACAAGGGTACTGGGTGAAAGCTTTTATAGGGAGTAACCCCAGAACCCCAGATCACCTGCCTCTCTCCTTGATGCCAGGTGGCCCAGTAAAGATGCTAGAATTACTCTGTCAAGAAATTAACCAGATAGTTTCCAAGCTCATGGACACTAGGGACAAGGGAAGGTGGCAATAAGACCACAGGCATAAAACCTGGGGGTTGGTGAAAAACTTGAAAACTCTCCCAGCTGCCTTTATAACCCCCTCCCCAGCCCCAATGCATAAATACAGCCATGTAACCCAGGAAGGATGCTGGGGGCTACATCCCTGGTAAAGCTGAACAGCCCCACATGCCAGGGAAGGGTGAGTAACTCCTACTGACATCTGGGGACAAGCCAGCAAGACAGCTAGGACTTCACCACTTCACCCTATGGAAAGCCCACCAGCCAACAAGCCCTCAAGCACATAAAGCCTCCAATTCCACTTAAGCATGAAGGAGAAAGAAAGACACTATGCATTTGAGGAAAGTCTCCTGTATTTGAGGAAAGACCAAAACAAAATAAAAGAATCTCTGAAGAAAAAGACACAGTACTATGAAAAGCAGAAAATCTTTTAAAAAGCTATTATTGGCCCTGGCCGGTTGGCTCAGTGGTAGAGCGTCGGCCTGGCGTGCAGGAGTCCCAGGTTCGATTCCTGGCCAGGGCACACAGGAGAAGCGCCCGTCTGCTTCTCCACCCCTCCCCCTCTCCTTCCTCTCTGTCTCTCTCTTCCCCTCCCGCAGCCAAGGCTCTATTGGAGCAAAGTTGGCCCAGACGCTGAGGATGGCTCCATGGCCTTTGCCTCAGGCTAGAATGGCTCTGGTTACAACAGAGCAGCGTCCCAGATGGTCAGAGCATCGCCCCCTGGTGGGCATGCCAGGTGGATCCCGATCGAGCACATGCGGGAGTCTGTCTGACTGCCTCCTTGTTTCCAACATCAGAAAATACAAAAAAAAAAAAAGCTATTATTAACATTAGAGATATGATATTAAATAACAAAATAAGAAAAAAGATGCTATTCAAAATAACAATCGGAATAAAAGAAAGGGCTTGGGGTAAAGAGAATTCTAAGATGGCCACCGAGATTCCTACTCCTTGACACACCCACTGTATAATTCCTTCCCCTGGGGTATGAGTGAGGCCAGGGAATATAACAAAGTATCAATTGATACTGAGTTCATCAAAAGAGAGATTATGCTGGGTGGGCCTGACCTAATCAGGTGTGCCCTTCTCAAAAAAAGGGTATAGAGTCAGAGACACAATCTGCTGCTGGCTGTGAGGGAAAAAGCACATAGCCGTGTTATGAACTGTCTATAGAGAACAGTGGTCTTGGAAAGCTGAAGGCCACATTACTGCCGTTCAAGAAACTCAATTCTGCTGATTTGACTGAGCTCAGGATGGGATGTGAGCTCCACATGAGAACCCCACTCCAGCCAACACCTTGACTGCAGCCTGTGAGACTAAGCAAGAACCCACTTCCGCCAGCTCAGCATTCTGGTTGACAGAAAATGTACGGTAAATGGGTGTTGTTTTAGTCTGCTAAGTTTGTGGTCATTTGTTATGTAGCAATAGGAGACTTATTAAGAGCTCTGGGTAATTAAAAACCAAAATAAAAACATGAAGATAAAAGTAAGAAAAATCTCAAAAAAACTAAGATAATTGGAGGTTCAACCTAAAAGTTTCAATATAACTACCAATGGCATTCAGAGCCAAAGAACAAAGAAAATGGTCAGCAAACTGACCATAAAACTATAAAAGAAAATAATATACAATATTTTTCCAAGCTGAAAGAATTCATCACCATGTTTGGGAAAAGACCCACACGAAAGCCCATCACTGTGAAAGTTTAGAATACCAAGGTTAGAGTAAAGACTCCAGTCAAGAGCAGAAACAGATCACACACAAAAGGAAGGGAATCAAAATGGCATCGAACCTCTCAAAGGCAACCCCAGATAGTAGAATACCATGGAGGCATGCCTGCACAATTCTGAAGGAAATCATTTTCAAGCTATGATTCTGTCAACCAAATAATCAGCACCAAGCTCCTCTTTCTCAGCAATCTATATGAAGATGTTCTTCAACAAATGGAAGACACAGGATCCAGAAGCATGAAGACACAACACAAGAGGGAGGTGACGGACTTCCCAGGGAGACAGCAAACTGCTTAGGTTAGAGCAGGGGTCTCAAACTCGCGGCCCCGCATGCGGCCCGCCGAACAATTTTGTGCGGCCCGCAGACTAATCCACGAAGTTCAAAATATTTTGGATAAAATTAAGTAAGCCTAGGGGCCTACTTGTATTTTTCATTTCTCTAGCATCCTAGCTAGATATTAGCTTAGTTAACAGCAGTTGTGATGCGAACTACAGTTTCTGGTCGTTTTGTGACACTGAGTAAACTGCATGTACGATTGTGCTTGTTGTACTGATTTTTTTTTTGTTTTCAACTGCAGTGAGAAAAGTGTTGCGTAACAGTTGCCTTTTGTAGACCTAGTGCAGCCCGCTAGGCTGTGATCTTGCTCTGCGGCCCACATGCTGAGTTGAGTTTGAGACCCCTGGGTTAGAGAATGCAAATGGGTGGCTTCTGGAAGGATGATTCCAGGGAGAAAGAAGCAATCAATTGATTATCTTACAAATTTTGGAAAAGAATATCAAGAGAGTATGAAGCAGTATAGAAGTCTTTGTGAGATACCCCCCAAAAAAGCTAAATAAAAGTCAGTAAGTATAAAAACAAAGAAGTTCTACAAGCAGTGAACAATATTTAAATAGCCATAATAATGTAAGCAATACACAGTAATAGAACCAAAACTATGATGTGATACACTGTGGAGGACGAGCTAGGGAAAGGTTGGGTGATGAGGTGCTCAAAGGTGAGCGTGGGGCTGTTGGCAAGGTTACATCTTCACCTACCAGATAGGACGCTGAAATGCATATGAGATGACAAATTATGAGAAAGCTCCATAAGTATTTTCCTGAGTAACATGAAGGTAAGAAGAAAGAGCTAAAAGCCAAAAGTGATATACAAGGAGGAATGTATTGATAATAGGCATTTTGGGCTTTATACAATTTGAACTTTAGTACAATAATAATTTAACTATGTGCTTGTAGTATTTTTTTTTTGGACAGAGACAGAGAGAATCAAAGAGACAGACAGACAGGAAGGGAGAGACATGAGAAGCATCAATTCTTTGTTGTGGCACCTTAGTAGTTCATTGCTTTCTCATATGTGCCTTGACGGGGGGCTATGGCAGAGCGAGTGACCCCTTGCTCAAGCCAGTGACCTTGGGCTCAAGCCAGCAACAATGGGGTCATGTCTATGATCTCACGTTCAAGCCAGCGACCCGGCACTCAAGCTGGTGAGCCCGTGCCCAAACCAGATGAGCCAGCGACTTTTGGGGTTTTGCATCTGGGTCCTCTGGGTCCCAGTCCAACACTCTATCCACTGTGCCACTGCCTGGACAGACTGTGCTTGTAGTATTTTGATTAAAAATTTATGAAAGATAATGAACGGGGAAAGGTTAGTTCAAGATACTATGGTATGATTTTTTCATGCCCATAAGCTGCACAAAGAGAACAAGGCAGTTATGTTAAATGACTTTCATGTAAACAATCTTACCTGTTGGTTCAGTTCAATGTTTGGTTGAGTAAACAGCATTTCTACTATATCTGAAATTCAAATAGAAAAAAATAACTTTTTTAAGAATGAGAAGTGGAAGTCTGGCAAAACCAAGCATAATAAGTTTAAAGAAGAGAATTCTTTAGAAGAATCTTCAAAAAAAAATCCTTACAATAAATTTTTCAAGGTATATCTAAATTGTAGACTCTAAAAGGAAATATTTTTCAAATAATTTGGCTTTTGCATTTTCTGACATCTATTATGGGAATATTTTTACGTTTGCTATCATACTTAATATTTGTGTCACTAATTTGTATTTATTAGCTAAAATAAAATGGGTATTTTTTGAGAGACAACCATAAATTTCCCTTTGGCTATGCTATTTAATTTGTTGGGTTCTCTGTTTCTCATTGTTGGGATTATGTATGTATTTGTGTTGTAGAGAGAGGTAGAAAGAGAATGAATGGATATGGTAGATTTTTGGCCAGTCTGAAATACACCTAGAAATTCCATCTGTTATTATTATTGTCAATTATAAAAGAGAAAGTTACCAACTGAATCACTAACTCAAGCAAATGTTCTTTTGCCTGAATCTAACAGTTTATATTAAACTTAAAATGTATATCATAAAAGCAGTATCATGGAAAGGCTTATGTAAGAGTCAATTCTGCCCCTTTCTTCTGTAAGATTAGCTATCAGGTTTTGTTTTTATATTATTGTTGTTTTCCTGTAACTTTGCCAAGTCTGAAAGAGGAACTCTTTCAAGTGAAAGAGGTCCATAGGAGGCTGAACAATCATAATCAATCTACTGTTTGACAAAGAAAGTGCAGTAACCAGGCTATTGGCTGATGTTCAAAAAGAATTTGAAAAGAATAAGTAGGCCCTGGCCAGTGGCTCAGTGGTAGAGCGTCAACCTGGTGTATGGAAGTGCTAGGTTCAATTCCCAGTCAGGGCACACAGAAGAAGTGATCAGCTCCTTCTCCCCCCATTGCTTCTCCATCTCTCTCTCTCTCTTCCCCTCCCACAGCCATGGTTCAAATGGTCTGATCAAGTTGGCCCCGTGCACTAAGGATGGCTAAATGACCTTGCCACAGGTGCTAAAATAGCTTGGTTGCCAAGCAACAGAGCAGCGTCTCAGAGGGGCAGAGCATCATCTGGTGGGGGGCCTGCTGAGTAGATCCCAGTCAGGGTACATAGGAGTCTTTCTCTGCCTCCCCACCTCTCAATAAAAATAAAATAAAATTAAATTAAAAATAACCTATTCTAATTCACCTGCATGAAGCACATTTTTCAGTAGCATAGACGTTTATGGTAACAAACAGAATGTAATACCTTTGTGACCTCCGTGACAAGCCCAGTACAAGGCAGTGCTGCCAGCTTTGTCCAAGCCATTAACACCGACTCGGTTGTCCAGACACTCTCGCAACCAGCTCAAGTTGCCTGAAAAAATTTTACATTTATAAAAAACACAAGAAAAAGAATTTTGTTTTTTTGTTGTTCTGCTTTTAAATCAACTTCAGCCTGCATAAATTTACATTTGCAATGGATTAATCAGCAAGTCTGAAATTAAGACCTGCCCAGTTATGCACTTATTATGGTACATTTTGACTTCCAGTTTATTAATGGAAAGCATTAACATCAATTTTTAATAATAGGTTTATGAGAAGAGCTGCCTAAATGGGTCTGCTTAAGGTATTTTTACTCTGCAAAAAAAATAATAATAATAATATATATATATATATGGATATATATATCCTTTTTTTTTCCTTTGTGAATTCCTGAAACTTGGGGGAAAAAAACAATCAAACCTAAGGACAAGCAACACTACTTATATTGATATTTAAAATGCACTTTCAGTTCTTACAAGAAAAGAAACAGTAAATGACCTACTCAAATCCGCTATTCTTATGTAGTAAAGTATAACTACTGATTTTAAATCCTCTGGCTAATGCCCTAAATATCTAATTTTTAAAAATGCTTTAAATGTCAGTTTCATATTTCGACTTATGCACAATCCTAAACCAATAATTTCCTCTTGCATATTCAGATTTCAAAAAGACCTAAAATAGAATAAAAGGGAGCTTAGTGAGGCCTTGCAAAAACTCCTGCACAGGGTCTCTCCACAGCAGCCTTACTGGCACTTGGGGTTATCAGTGCTGTCCTGCACACTGTTGTATATTCAGTAACAATCCCAGCCTCCACCCAAAGGATGCCAGTGGCATCCCCCTAGTCACAACGAAAAAATGTCTCCATACTGCCAAATGTTCCAGATGTGGAGAGAGGAATTACACTCAGTGGAAAACCACTGATCTGCAGAATAAAACCTCTGTACAAGGCCCATCGGGTTGCTCCCTCCCTTCCTGACTCCTCCCTTACCACACAGGCACTACATCAACACTTTCCCAATTGCTGCACTCACAAGAAGTCCCCACCCCCCTGCCCTTCTATTACTCAATCGCTGCATATTATCACACCATTTTGTTCTGTTACACACATCTCACCCTTTCCAGACTCTCGAATCTGGGAGTCACAGACCATGCCTTTCCATCTGCCACAGAGCACAAGTATGTAAGGGACTCAAAGTGTTTGTGACTTAAATTTCAAGATTAAAATGACACTTGTCTCTCTAGCATGACAGAAGGCAGAACAGAGGTTGCCTCCGGGGAAGGCAGGGATTTAACTAGAAAGAGAATTTTCAGAAATGATAAAAATATTCTAGATCCTGAATTGGGTGTCAGCTACATAAGTGTATACATTTGTCAAAAGTCACCAAACTATATATAATTAAATCTATATCACTGTGTGTGTATCTCAGTCAAAAAGAACCACACCTACCTCTTTTTGCAGCTTCATGCAATGGATTGTCAATGGATTCTGCCTGCTCAGCCACTAGATTGAAAAGAAAAAGTACAAACCCAATGCTGAGAATGTCACCCAAATGGTTCACTAAAGCCTTCACAGTCCCCCAGCTTCCACAGTGCCAGGGCCTTCCACAATTCAGCTTCCCTTACTTAATATGGAAAAAATATACGTATAGCAGAAAATCAAACTGATGTTTCCTGCTTTAAAAGCAGCTGAATGATGTGTTCAGTAAATGCAAGCTAAACAATAAGACAATAATATAGCAATTAACTGGAGTATAAACAAAACAAATTCATGGCCTACACACCGTTTATTCAAGTTATTTAATAAACAAATTTAGTCACAAAAATGCAAAAGAAAGCATTTGATGTTCATGTTTATATCCTGTAAAAACACTGTATATGAGATGGCTGAAAAGAACTTTTTTCTGTGTGTGTGTTTGTGTGTGTGTGTTGAGAGAAAAATATTTTGCTTCCTGTATTCATAAAAGGCAATGACTATGCCAGCTGCTTTCAAGAAAGGTGTGTTCACTGTTGTCCTAGAATCAGCAGGAGTGACAAGACCATTGTTCAAATGAGACTTCAGACATGCCCCCTCCCCTCCATAATGGACTGTAACTGAACACTCCCTTGGCAACCAGCAATCCAAAGCAACAGAGGAACATCTTATACCCTCAATGTCTGTGAACAATTTACACCCTCAAAAATGAGGTATATTTTGGATGTCATGGTTAAAGAAATGTAGAAATGTTTAAAGTCTTTTTAAATCCAGAACAGTATCGCTCTAAAACCAAGCCTCAGCTCCTCATCCTCTCCGCTCCTCCCCTCCACTAGGACCTTTAAAGTGCCTTCCTTGAAATTTTCTAAATTCTCTTCAAGCTCTTGGAACTGGTGCCTGATGCCAGCCCTATTCATCTGAGAGTTCATCTAATGCTAAAGTCCAAAGGAACCTTATAAGTGATTTATTTTTTTATAGACCGACAACTTATTTTTTTTATTGATTTTTAAAAAGAGGACAAGAAAGAGAGGGGAACATCAATTTGTTGTTCTACTTATTTATTTATTCATTGGTTGATTCTTGTATGTGCCCTAACCCAGGATAGAACCCACAACCTTGGTGTATCGGGATGATGTTCTAACCAAATGAGCTATCCAGCTAGGGCAATGTTTAAATCAAACCTTCTCATTACATAGATAAAGGAAAAGTCCATTAGGTAGTAGTTCAATGTATTCACTAAGGTGTCTGGCTATTAGGAAGTATAGAAAAAAGGATTAGAACCCAGGATCCTTATTTGTCAATCTTGTGCTCTTTTTACTTTGCTGATTTCTAGGAAAGTCTGTTTTGTCCCCGCTTCAACTAGAAGTAGATTATGGCAGCTGCCGAATCTCTCAACTTAAGCTCCCCAAACTGCTCCTGATAGGCATTTAATGACCATACTGCACCAAACATAAACAAACAAGGTAGGGCTACTTCATCAGAAAAAAAAAAAAAGGGAGGGTGCTAAGAAACAATCTGTAAAATTTCATTTAACATCAAAAAAAAAAGTTCAAAGAGTTGAATGAAGTAAAACCATAGCATTTCCTTGGAAACCTTGGATTCTTTTAAGAATGTTATAATGTATTTTCTTTTATTTATTTATTTTTTATTAAGTGAGAGGCAGGGAGGGAGACAGACTCCCACATGGATGCTCTTCCCATATGGGGTCACTGCTTCATTGCTAGGGCAACCAAGATATTTTAGTGCCTGAGGCAAGGGCATGGAGCCATCATCAGCGCCAGAGCCAACTTGCTCAAACTATTTGAGCCATGGCTGTGGGAGAGAAAGAGAGAGAGAGAGAGAGAGAGAAAGAGAAGGGGGGGAGGAGAGGGGTGGAGAAGCAGACGGTCGCGTCTCCTGTGTGCCCTGACTAGGAATTGAACTCGGGACTTCCACATGCTGGCCCGATGCTTTACCACTGAGCCAACTGGTCAGGGCCTAGAATGCATTTTCTTAAGCCAATAAGTCAAGGCTCTAGCACTTCTAGACTTCCAGAGTTCATGACCAATTTATTAACAGCAGGCTCAAGGAAGAGAAGATGTCCTAGACTGGCAATGCTCCTTTGATTTCTTAGCCACAGCAACAAGCAGAAAGGGCTCAGGATGCAGATAAGTGAAAGTGCGGAACAGTATATCCAAAGTACAGCCACAGCAGCCATGCTTACCATAGTTGCTTGGGATTAGTCCAGTTCTGCCTTTGCAGGTGCCTTTCCACCAACTGGTATCACTCTGGGGAAAGAAGCATTAAATTAAGTGGTACAAAATCCAGTTTACAGTCAACCACTTTTAAAACCATTGAACTCATGGAGTGTACCCGCTCTATAAAATATCCATTGGCCCTGGTCACAATGATCAAGCTTCCTCAATCTCGGTTATGGATGTCCATTCCCCTTATCACTAAATTACAAGTTCACACATCTGTGCAACAAATCAAATACACTTCATCACAGGGCCTCAACAATCAAACAAATCAGAGATAATACAAATTAAAAAATTACATTTAGTTTTTATAGACTATTTATAGGGTTTATTTGTACAGTCTAATTTTTGCTAGTGTCAAGATTTTTTATTTGTTTTCTAACAATCTCTTTATTACACCTTTATTTTGGGGGTAACTTTTTATTACAGAAAAATCCAAATCTATATAAAAGTAGGAAAGAACAGTATAATGAACCTACATGTACCCATTTTCAATTGCAAGAATTATTTACTTATGGTCAATACTGTTTCATATATAACTCCACCTACAACCTTCTTCCCCTTCAGATTATTTTGAAATAAATTCTAGGCATCCTATTATTTCATCTGTAAATATTTCAATATATATCTCTCAAAGATAAGGACTTTTTCAGACACAATTATAACATCATTATCACAAATTAAAATTTTTTCATTAACTCCTTAATGTCATCCAATATCTAGATCAAAACTCAAATTTTTTTGTTGCCCCATAAACAGGAATCCAAATAACTGACTGATTTGCCTCTTTACTCTCCTTTAGTCTATGGGTTCCCCCTCCATTTTTTTTTCTTTTTTTACTTCTTCATAATCTACATGTTGAAAAACCAAGTCTGTTTTGTAGAGTTTCATACAGCCTCGATTTGCCTGTTGAATCCCTGTGTTAGCAAAAATGTGTTCCTCTGTTCCCTGTATTGCCTTTAAACTGGTCATTAGTTCTAGAGACTTAATTCGATTCAGAATCAATGTTTTTAGCAAAACTATTTCACAGGCAATCTTGATCTCTTCCATCAAAAACATATAATGTCTGGTGGTCTCTTTTTTTATAGTGTTAGTAATCACTGATGAGCATGATTTGGATCCATTGCAACATGGGTCATATGCTAAGTCTTCTTCACTGAAATAACTAGGGTATCTTTTCAAAGAGAAGCTCTCCCTTATCAACTCTCATGTTATTCAGAGGTGAAGTTCATCGAAAAAAGTCAGAATAAATGCTGATTATTTTTCCTTAACAGATGCAGAATAAAAAGTTGCATCCCTCACATTCTCAGGGTGTCTGATAATATTTGTTTTGAAATATCATTATGAACTCATAATTTAATTATAGTAAATGTGTTTCAATCCTTGGGAATTGTTGCTTTAATTGCTTGCTCAAATCATCTTATCTTTGGCCACAGGCAGCCTCTTCAGCTTAGTTCCTATGTCTTTTCAGTATGACTCTAAGTAGTCTTTGGTAGCTTCCTTGCTATCTAAAAATAAGATATTTGGGGATTAACTTATATCTTAACTGCCCCTGATCTGACACGAACATTTCTCAAAGGAGCTTTATTCCTTTTCATGGGAAATAACACATTATTATTGGTTAGTCATTTTTTTCTAGGCCTCTTCTAAGTACAGAGCAGGAGAAACTGTCCTATTTTAGATAAAATACAATACCCAATTCAAATGCAGAGCTACAGGGAAGGTTTCCACTTATTCTCATTGATCTTACACCTGTATATCCTTTCTTGTTGGCTGAAAATCTGTTATCAACATCACTTATCTAAAGGCTCATTTGCTCCACAACACACATGCAACAATCGCAGAATAGCAATACCAACACTTCTCCAACAAGATCATGCTTAAAAACAGTTTACAATTCTTTTCGCAGTTTGTTTTGTCCTTCACCTGTATTCTACTAGCGATGTTCAGTTGTACTGCTATGTTTTAAAGTCAACTTGGAAAAGCTCCTCTCTGTGTGGCTATGCCAATTACCTGGGGTACAATTAAGCTCATTTGATTCATGCTGCTTTTAATTTTCAGGGATTGCTTTTTATCAACCAAATTGTATAACTATGCAAAAGTTTATATGATTCTAAGGTCAGATCTCTAAAACAAATTATAATTTTTTTTTTTTCCTGAAGCTGGAAACGGGGAGAGACAGTCAGACAGACTCCCGCATGCGCCCGACCGGGATCCACCGGGCACGCCCACCAGGGGCGACGCTCTGCCCACCAGGGGGCGATGCTCTGCCCCTCCGGGGCGTCGCTCTGCCGCGACCAGAGCCACTCTAGCGCCTGGGGCAGAGGCCAAGGAGCCATCCCCAGCGCCCGGGCCATCTTTGCTCCAATGAGCCTTGGCTGCGGGAGGGGAAGAGAGAGACAGAGAGGAAGGGGGGGGGTGGAGAAGCAAATGGGAGCTTCTCCTATGTGCCCTGGCCGGGAATCGAACCCGGGTCCCCCGCACACCAGGCCGACGCTCTACCGCTGAGCCAACCGGCCAGGGCCAAATTATAATTTTTTAATAAAAGTCTAGCTTCCATCAATGTTTCCTCTCCTCTATTTCCCTTCCCCCACAGAGAAGAAAGCATTTTTTAAATTCAGTTTTATGACTCCTTTGACATTTTATTTTAAACTTTAAAAAATATGTATATGTTTACTCCTCACCCTTTCTTAGATAAGTGAGGGCATGCTATCCACACATTTCCACCTGGCTTTTTTTCACTTAAATTACTCTACAATAGAGATACTCCTTATTCTTGGTAGCAGCATAATAGTCCAACATAGCAAACTTTATTCAACTATTTTCTTCTTAAACATAGTTGAATGTTTCTTCTTGGGCTTTTTCTAGTCTTATGCTATTAAAACCATGCTAAAATGATATATGTATTTCTATATAGATATCATTTAAATAATGTCCAATGTTACAGCTATAAAATATAGCTTCTATTGTCTATCTTTAATTCATATATGATATTACAAAATTTTAGCTGGGCTTACCATGTCAGTAATGTAGATAATATCACCTTCTTCAAAGTGCAATTCATCTGGCTAAAAGAAAAAAAATGTTTACATTTGATTTCATGTGACATTTTCATGAATTAGAATACACTAATTATAATAATGATATAGACAATGTGGTTTTAAATTACATAACCCATTTAATAAAACATTAACAATTTTTTTATAAATTTTTATTAATGTTAATGGGATGACATTAATAATTCAGGGTACATATATTCAAAGAAAACATGTCTAGGTTATCTTGTCATTAAATTATGTTGCATACCCCTCGCCCAGAGTCAGATTGTCCTCCGTCACCCTCTATCTAGTTTTCTCTGTGCCCCTCCCCCTCCCCCTGACTCTCTCCCTCCCTCCCTCCTGCGTCCTCCCTCCCCCCACCCCTGGTAACCACCACACTCTTGTCCATGTCTCTTAGTCTCGTAATAAAACATTAACAATTTAACACATACACAGATGCTGAACTTTTTCCATGACGAACTTCAAGAAATTATAACAAAGATTCCCCAAATACACACATCTCATATTCTTCCACAATGAAAGCAGTGCATCTTTATATCAAGAAAATATTAATAAAATTTCTTTGATAGAAATTCCAAAAAGTGATATATATTTCTTTATTAAAGGATAAATGTCTAGAATTAAAACTATAAAAAGTGACTTGAAGCTTGGTTCTCTCCTAAATGATTAGGCATCAATTCTTTAAACACTTTCATATCAAAATTTTTTAAATGGTTACTTTGAGAAAAAATATTTCCTATCTCTTTATGTTCAGAGAGAATAAGCATTTTATATGTGAGACTAGTGAATACATAATTCAACTATGAAAGCTATGGAGCTGAAAGTGTGAAGCAGTAACTCAGACAGTCCAGCCCATTAGCAGCTCTACGGGATAAGTTGATTACAGTCAGTATCTGCTCTGACCCATACCAATCAAATGTTCAACACATTCTCTGGATAAAGCTAGACACTTTAATTAAACATCCCCTTCTTCCCATCAGTAGATAACACTTATCAGCATGACCTTATAAGTAAGTAAAATGATGTCTATTCAAAACAAGTTTCAGATATTAAGAAATGTTTATGATGTTACATTGAGTGAAAAATATGCCTGACCAGGCGGTGGCACAAAGGATAGAGTGTCGGACTGGGATACCGAGGACCCAGGTTCGAGACCCCGAGGTCACCAGCTTGAGCACGGGTTCATCTGGTTTGAGCAAAAGCTCACTAGCTTGGACCCAAGGTCACTGGCTCCAGCAAGTGGTTACTCGGTCTGCTGAAGTTCCACAGTCAAGGCACATATGAGAAAGCAATCAATGAACAACTAAGGTGTTGCAATGCGCAACGAAAAACTAATGATTGATGCTTCTCATCTCTCCATTCCTGTCTGTCCCCGTCTATCCCTCTCTCTGACTCTCTTTCTGTCTCTGTAAAAAAAAAAAATGTAAGACACAAAATTATAGGACAAGATCACAACAATACATGAAATATGTATAGAAATTTTTCCAAATTTTATTACTTTCATAATTTTAGTTGGAAAATACATTTTAGCACAAGCCTTTGATATTTCTGACTACAGTTATTCTTCCACACACATAAAATTTATGCTAGTGAAAAAAATTATTTCATCCATTTCTTTTTCCATTTGTTTACCTCCTCTATCAGTCACAGACTAGGGTAATAAATACCATTCTACACTAGTAATGTATTTAGTTTCAAAGCTGTTCTATATTATTATTATAACTATTTCTCCCAAATATAAAGACTATAACAGCTATATCATACTTTAACAACCACAATACACAAATATTTACATGCATTATAAATACAAATATAAAAATTAGCAAATAATGATTGATATAAAAAAATGGCTGAGATTCTTTAAAAGGCAACTCCCTGAAGCATTTGTGGCATTTGCACTTTATTTACAGAAACTAGACTTATAAATAGCACAAGCTATTCAAAATTAGTTGAATGTATATAGACTTGATTTTAATATTATTTGAAATAGGCATTGAGGAGAAAAAAAGCAAAGCCCTCTAAGACTTCCTCTACTTATTCGCTAAATTGTTCTGATGATCTATGATCAATATTATTGACTACTACTATTGTGATAGAGAAAGTGATTAGGGAAACAAACTATACTGCTCACAAAAATTAGAGGATATTTCAAAAATGAATATGAAGCGATAAAATATCCCCTAATTTTTGTGAGCAGTATATTTCCTTTCATATCTCCCTCTCCAAGAGGCCAGAAAGGGGACTTGCTTACCACTGTAGATAGCATCCCAACTAGACGCAGTGGCCATACCCATAACAGTAAGATCAGCCTTCACTGGCAACACCATTTGACCATCTCTCCTCTAGATGACAGTATGCAATGGAAGGAGAGAACGAAATAGGATATAAGGAAGTAAGGAAAACAGAATATAAGTGAACATGTAGCATTTTTCTGGAGTGACTAAGTTTCCTGGAGTTTTGAAAGAGCTCAATGCCTTGAAGAAATCTTTTTTTTTTTTTTAGAGCCATGCTGGGACATTCTTATTCTGTACTTCTCTAAGAGCTAATCCTGCCCACTTACGTCTAACAATGAATCCTCAATCAGTGCTTTCATTGGAATTAAGGGGTTATTTATGCCTGAAATGGCAAGTCAATTCTGCCTAAATTTTCTCATTTAATAAGATCATTCACCCTTGGAAGCAAAAGGCACATTGTGAAAAACTATCAAACTACTGGGGGGAGGGGGAGGGGAAAGTGTGAACACACATATACAATCCCTGTGATTAGTTTTTCACTTTTAAAAAATAAAGCCCAGAAAAATGGAAAGTAAGTGCTTAATTGATACGGGGTTTTCTTTTTGGGTGATAAAAATATTTTGGAACAACACAAGAGGTGGTGGCTGACAGCACAGTGAATGTACTAAATGCCACTGAATTGTTCACTTTAATGTGGGGTTTTTTTGTTGTTGTTTTTTTAACAGAGACAGAGAGAGAGTCAGAGAAAGGGATAAATAGAGACAGACAGACAGACAGGAACACAGAGAGATGAGAAGCATCAATCATTAGTTTTTTGTTGCAACACCTTAGTTGTTCATTGATTGCTTTCTCATATGTGCCTTGACCGTGGGGCTACAGCAGACTGAGTAACCCCTTGCTCGAGCCAGTGACCTGGTGAGCTTTGCTCAAACCAGATGAGCCTGCGCTCAAGCTGGCGACCTCAGGGTCTCGAACCTTGGTCCTCTGCATCCCAGTCCGATGCTCTATCCACTGCGCCACCGCCTGGTCAGGCTAATGTGGTTATTTTTATGTAATGAGAAATTTACCTCAATTTTTAAAAAGGCAAAAATAAAAGCCAAGAAAAGTTAAAACTCTTAATGTCTTATAAGTAATTCTTGTCCTGTGTGCTTTGGTTAGATGCATTATTTGGAAAATGTCACTAAGTACAGTCATTTTTATATTTCTCAGTGTTCTTTTGGTTTTGAAATTAATGGCTGCTGTTCAATCGTAGTGTCTGCCACAAGCCACGTATTCAGTCAGACTTGTTTTTCAACATAGACAACAATAGGTAGTCGATTTCAGTCAGGTATAAATAGGTCTATTTTTTTTATCTTGAGAAAAAAGAGTGGATGGTTTATTTTCTTGTTAACCAATAGCCCCCAGACACACAATGCTACTTAGTACCCGTAAAATACCTTCTTCCAAAGAAACTAGTGGCAATTTTCCCAAATTCTTCAGACTGCTGGTAGCCACATAAACAAGGTAATTTCATAATTTTAAAAATTAGATTTTTACCTATCATAGTCCCACTGTACATTAAGAAATCGCTTGCAGGACACTTAATGCAAATGGTTCAGTGAGGATCTACTTTTAAATTACTGGCATCATATTCAAGGAATAGAAATGGTAAAACAGTGACACAATCAAGGAGGCATGTCTCTATTTCCAACGTGTTCTTTGGTTTTTAACCACATTCCTCCTTCCTTCTCTCCTTGAAGAACCACAAGGTATCAGAACGAGTAAATTGTCGACCACTGGGATGTTACGGCGATGAGCACAAACTTGGTAACATATATGCTCACTCTTGTTCCATAAATTATGGGTAATAATTACCAAGGCATTATTTTTGTTGGTTTACACAAATACATACTTTATGAAAAAATTTAGAAAGACTGTGCGATACTTTGGAAATTTTTCAGATTTGTCAATCTGGAGCCTCTAAAATTAATAAAAAGATAAAAACAAATCAGATTGATGCATATTTTCATTTAATGTTTCATGATATTATTATGTACCGGACATTTGTCTGGATACTTAATAAAGATGAACTAATTTAACCTTCACCAGCAGCACTATGGGGTGGGTGCTACTCTCATCACCACATTATAGATGAGAAACTTATCCAAGGCCTCAGACGACGTACAAGGTAGACCTTAGACTTGCACCATGATAGTAAGATTCTGGAATCCCTGCTCTTCACCAAAACCTATGCTTTCTCTCATACAGAAGGGTCATGCATAACCACTATTGGTCATCATGGAGTCATGACCTGGTTAAAAGGCAGTGGCCATGGGAAATATCTGTTCCACTCGCCCCCACATAATGCATTACAACAAAACCAACAGCAGCACCCTATACTTGCAAAGCATATATAACCTTGTTTGATCCTCACAACAACCCATTAGGGCAGGGCAGGACATGGGCATAGTCTCCATTTCACAACCAAGCTAGAAGGATTAAAGAACTTGCCACAAGTCACAGAGTGAGTGGCGGGACTGGGCTCCTATTTCAGCTTTTGCAATCCCATTCTAGGGGTCATTCCTCACATTTAATGCTATAAACCTAGCAAAGCCCAGCCAACATTAATGATGGAGCAGGGTCCTGCTGGCTTCTCTTTAGAGATCAGTGCTACACTTCCAGCATACAGGCAATGCTGCTCTTTCTCTGTCAGCATGTCTTTACTCTGGTCTATCCAGTCCAGCCAGGCCTCTGTATGACATGTTATTGCTCTGGGGGTTGGATGAGAAATAAGAATTAAACAGGCCTGGGCGGTGTGAGGACCACCTTGCCTTCAAGCAAGACAGAAGAGAAATGGGGTGGCAGGCAGAACCAGGAGTTCTGCTCAGTGTTCTACGTGCTCACCAGATCACCAAGAATGGAGTTGGGCACTGTTGTTCCTTTCTCCTGAGGGTTCAACAGTAGCTAAAAACAAGACCCAGGCATCCCTGGGGTGCTGCACAGCCAGCAATGGTCCCACAGAGTCCAGCTCAGAGGGAGATCCCTCAAGTACCACAGAATATGACAGTATTTGGGACAGGGTCTTTAAAAAGGTAATAAAGTTAAAATGATGTCATTAGAGTGGGCCCAAATCCAGTCTGACCGGTGTCCTTTTTATTATTTTTTTTATTTTTCATTATTTTTTCTTTCAGAGACAGAGGGAGAGTCAGAGAGAGGGATAGAGACAGACAGACAGGAATGGAGAGAGATGAGAAGCATCAATCATCAGTTTTTCATTGCAACACCTTAGTTGTTCATTGATTGCTTTCTCATATGTGCCTTGACCACAGGCCTTCAGTCGACTGAGTAACCCCTTGCTGGAGCCAGCGACCTTGGGTCCAAGCTGGTGAGCTTTTTGCTCAAGCCAGATGAGCCTGCGCTCAAGCTGGTGACCTCGGGTTCTCGAACCTGGGTCTTCCGCTTCCCAGTCTGACGCTCTATCCACTGCGCCACCGCCTGGTCAGGCCCAGTGTCCTTTTTAGAAGAGAAGACTGAGATACAGACAAACAGAGAAAGACCATGTTGCAGACACAGAGAGAAAGACAGTTATCCACAAGCCAGGAAGGGAGCCCTGGAAGAAACCAACCCTGCTGACACCTTGGTTTCACACTTCTAGCCTCCAGAAAGCTGAGAAAATAAATTGCTGCTGCTTAAGCCACGCAGGCTGATGTGGTTTGTCCCAGCAGCCCCAGTCGACCGTCACTCCACCCCTCCCCACCTAGGCCAACACAGGGCAGGTGTCAGCGCAACCTCTCCGTGAAAAGAGTAAGAAACTAACACTAGAATCTATGTAAACACAATAAATTAAAATTTAAAAAAGAAAAAAGAAAGGAAAGCTTGCCATATGACAACGTGGATGAACCTTGAGGGCATTACACTAAGTGATATAAGTAGGACAGAAAAAGACAGATACTGTATGGTTTCACTTATATGTGGAATCTAAAGACAAAGCAAATAAAAACCAATCTCATAGATGCAGAGAACAGATTGGATGCCAGAGCAGGGGCAAGGAGTGGGCAAAATGAATGAAGGTGATCAAATGATACAAACTCCAGTCATAAAATAAAGTCACAGGATGTACAACATGGTGACCATAGTTAATAATTCTGAATTGTAAGTCTTAAAAGTAAGATTGTAGGTCTTAAAAGTTCTCATCACAAGAAAAAAAATTTTGTAACTATGTATGGTGACAAATGTTAACTAGGCTTATTGTGGTGATTGTTTTACAATATACACAATTACTGAATTATTTTATACACCTGAAACTAATATAATGTTATATGTCAATTATGCCTCAATAAAAATCAAACAATGTACATACTTTAAAAAAAAAAAGAAAAGAAACTAAGACTTACCTCTACTCACCAAATCCCTTTCTTGTCCCAGAAACATCTGTTTACAAAGTATCGGGAGAACTCATCTGAACACACACACTCCTGCTAACTGCATTATTTGCTGCCATTTAGTGGCATGCATCATCACATTCCGTGCTCACAGCAAGGATCCCCTGGAGGATGGTTTATGTTATTCTCATTTTCAAATTAGGGAAATGATGACCACAAGAATAAGTGAATTCACACAGTGAGTAAATGACAGATTTGGGGTTTGAAGGCAGGCACTGGCCTGACAGTGAATCAAAGCTCAAGTGCCACATGTCCCAGGGACCACAGGGCCCAGGGCAAACCCAGATGAGGCCAGTTTTCTGAACCTCGTTGCCCCTTACCCTCTTCAGTTTTCTTCACAGCACTTACCAGGCCCTGACAGTCACACTCATTTGTCTGCTTACTATCTGTCTCTCCCTAGTGGGATGTGAGCTCCATGAGACGGTCCTTTCTGGTGTCACAACACTATCCCCATGGCTGCACCAGTGTATGGCACATAATAGGTGCTCACTGAACCATGGTTGAATAGATGGATTTATGGATGGACACCAGAAACTATAACAATGGAAACTGCATACAGCAGAGACATAAAAAAAAAAAATGCTCTGGGCAAATGGCAGAAGGTGCCACTACAATGTAGCTTAAAGTAAAAGGTCAAGGTGAAAATAAGCGTGAGAGTCACAGGAAGGATGACTAAGATGGGGTCATATGCTTGCTATGCAGATCACTTTGTTTTACTGCAGGGGCAGAAGCAGCTCAAGATAGACAACATGACCTAGAGACAGAAGGACATGCAGATCAGCAGAGGAGCTTAGCGTTCAACCCTCTGGACTGCAGTGGGAAGTGACCGAACACCCATTCCTGTGAATTATTTATGGCTATCCAAGAACAGGCAGACCATTTAGGCCAGAGGAAGTATCTAAATGAAACCACCTTACGTTCTATGCCAATTTTAAAGTTAAAAACTGAATACTTACAGTTCTGGGTTCAAATGTATAAAGAGCTCTGAACACTTTAACTTGTCCTAAAAGAAAGGGGAAAACAACATATGATCAATTCTTTCATTTCTAAATTTGTTCTATCTAGTATTATCCATTATAGTCTTCAGAATTCCCTATTAAAAGCCCATGTGAAATTTACTTTGAAATTAAGTGCCCTTTCCACATCAGAGATATTTTTTAAACATTTATTAAATAAAAGCATGAACAAACATACAACTCCAGAGTAGTTTTGCTTTCTCCTCTCAAATAACAGCAGCTACATAATTATATGTACTTACCTTCTATCCTATATAGAGAGCCCTTCAAACCCTAAAATCTAAGTTTAAAACTGGAAAGGTGAGCATTAACATAAAAAAGATACCTAACATGACAAATGACAATGGTTTAGTATTCTTCAGTTAATGGTTTAGAATTTTACCACCACCACCCCCGCAAAATACTACTGAAAACAACAGTACCTATTGGAGAAATCAGCGGTTTCATTAACTTCCAAAACAGAGTACAAAGCAGAGGCCATGCTCATTGAGAGCTGTCCTCCATTCTTCCAAACAGTATCTCTCCTTCTATGCCCCTTTGCCGCATTTCCATAGTACCATGTCTTAGAATAACTAATTTGCTGGCCTGTCTCATTTGAAGGCAAGACTCCTAACTTTTTCAACTTCCTGGCCCCTACCTGGCAGATGTACAGTATAAACTTAATAAATTCTTGCTAAATGAATATGTAAGTAAAAGAACAAATCCACACAGTGTATGAAAAAGCATAAAGAGGGGGAAAATGTTTTTTTATGAAATAAATTTAGAAGGAATATCAAAATAGAAGAACTACCTATTTAAAAAGTGTTGCCTGGCCCTGGCCGGTTGGCTCAGCGGTAGAGCGTCGGCCTAGCGTGCGGAGGACCCGGGTTCGATTCCCGGCCAGGGCACATAGGAGAAGCGCCCATTTGCTTCTCCACCCCTCCGCCACGCCTTCCTCTCTGTCTCTCTCTTCCCCTCCCGCAGCCAAGGCTCCATTGGAGCAAAGATGGCCCGGGCGCTGGGGATGGCTCTGTGGCCTCTGCCCCAGGCGCTAGAGTGGCTCTGGTCGCAACATGGCGACACCCAGGAGGGTCGCAACATGGCGACGCCCAGGATGGGCAGAGCATCGCCCCCTGGTGGGCAGAGCGTCGCCCCCTGGTGGGCGTGCCGGGTGGATCCCGGTCGGGCGCATGCGGGAGTCTGTCTGACTGTCTCTCCCTGTTTCCAGCTTCAGAAAAGTGCAAAAAAAAAAAATAAATAAATAAATAAATAAATAAATAAATAAATAAAATAAAATAAAATAAAAAGTGTTGCCTGACCTGTGGTGGCGCAGTGGATAAAGCATCGACCTGGAAATGTTGAGGTCGCCGGTTCGAAACCCTGGGCTTGCCTGGTCAAGGCACATATGGGAGTTGATGCTTCCAGCTCCTCCCCCCTTCTCTCTCTCTGTCTCTTCTCTCTCTCTCTCTCTCTCTCTCTCTGTCTCTCCCTCTCCTCTCTAAAATGAATAAAAGAAATAAATAAATAAAAAGTGTTAATAGTTCAGGTTCAGCACTGGAAGCACATTTAGAGATGACATCTATCACAAGAGCATCATGCAGAATGGTAGCCCCTAAGGTGGGATACAGGAAGACTACTTCAGAAACTATGCACATCTTTACCTATTCTTTTCACTCCTAACTTAACATGTTTTATAATATAACAGCATAATAGACTACATATGCAAGTTATAAATACACATACATTTATTAGGGCTGAGTTCTCAAAACCTTTTGCTGATTGAATGTAAGCATTAGGAGGACAGGTTTTTGGTTTCACGAATTAGACATCCAAGTACTGAGCACATAAGAGCACTCAATAATTATTTGTTGGATGAATGAAGAATAAATGAATAAAGGAATGAAAACATGTTTAAAAAAAGTCTGAAAACCCATAGTTTAAAACAGCAAACGTCCAGCCCTGGCTGGTGGCTCAGCGGATAGAGCATCAGCCCAGTATATAGATGTCCTGGGTTCAATTCCCAGTCAGGGCACACAAGAGAAGTGACCATCTGCTTCTCTTCCCCTACCTTTCCCTCTTCTCTCCTTCTTCCCCTCCCACAGCCAGTGGCTCAATTGGTTCAAACATCAGCTCCAGATGCTGAGGATAGCTCAGTTGGTCCAAGCACATCAGGCTCAGGCACTAAAAATATCTTGGTACGGGAGCATGAGCCGCAGATGGGGTTACCGGGTGGATCCCGGCCAGGGCACATGAGGGAGGCCGGAGTTTCCCTGACTATCTCCCCACCTCTCACTTAAAAGGAAAAAAACCCAGCATTGTCCCATAAAACTATGCAATGATGGAAAAGTTCTATGTCTGTGCTAGTCACATATAGCTACTGAGCACCTGAAATGTGACTAGAGGAGACAGACTCATGAGTATAGCAAACAGACTTACAGCTGTGGGAGTAGTGCTGGGTAAGAAAGGTGAAGGGATTAAGCAAAAGAAAAAGAAAGTCTCATGGACATAAACAACAGTATGGTGATAGGCAGAGAGAAGGGAGGAATTGGGGGAAGTAAAAGAATGTAAAAGGGACAAAAATGGTGATGGAAGGAGACTTGACTTGGAGTGGTAAACACACAATACAATGTACAAATGATGTATTATAGAATTATACACCTGAAAACTATATGATTTTATTAACCAATATCACCCCCAATAAATGATTAATAACACAATGTGACTAGAGTGAGTGAGGAACTGAGTTTTAAACATTATTTATTTCTAATTAAACTAAATTGCCACACATGGCTCGTCGGTAGCATATTGAACATCGCAGGTTTAGAACATTAGAAAATGAGAAATGATGGAATGTCCATTAAGAGGGGACTATATAAATTAACCCTGATTTGTTCACAGTCATTAAAGAAGAAGGCTGCAGAGAGATCCAAAGACATTGACAGCAAAGAGCCTACAAAACATTCGGTGAAAAAGCAGGCTACAGAACATTATGCCAAGTATCATCGCCTTTATGCTGACAACACACACACCCCTTGACTGATAGAACCAATTATGAGGAAACTTCACTTTCTACTTTACATGTATTGTTTATATTCAATACATTTAGCAAGCATTTTTAAATTTTTATTTTTTAATTTTTAGAGAGAGCAAGAGAGAGACAGAGACAGAGAGAGAAGCATTGGTTTGTTGTTCCACTCATTCATGGCTGTCATTGGTTGATTCTTGTATGTGCCTGACTGGGGATCCATCCTGCAATCTCGGCATGTCAGGATGACACTCCAACCAACTGAGCTACCTGACTTGGGCACAATTAGCATGTATTACTTTTATAATCAATAAAAGTAGTAAAAATACTTTCATGGGGGATGAAGAGGTAGGAGTCATTCTTTCTCCTAAACTCCCTAACACAGAAGAGCAGCTCAGATCCCTGTTACTTAGTGTGTCTGCAAGAAAATATTCTTGCAACCTGAATTCTAGTGCTACTTCTTTCCTGCTCTACTAGGGGGAGTTCAATAGGCAGAAGAAAAGGTGAAAACTTTTTTTTTTTTTTTAGAGAGAGAGAGAGACAGGTAAACAGGAAAGGAGAGAGATGAGAAGCATCAATTTTTCACTGCGGCACTTTAGTTGTTCGTTGATTGCTTTCTCATATGTGCCTTGACCAGGGGATTTCAGCTGAACCAGAGACCCCTTGCTCAAGTCAGCAACCTTAGGCTCAAGCCAGTGACCATGGGGTCATGTCTATGATCTCATGCTCACGTGAGCAACCCGGCACTCAAGCTGGTGAGCCTGCACTCAAGGCAAAGGAACCCACACTCAAGCAGGTGACCTTGGGGTTGAGGTTTTTGCATCCCAGACCAACACTCCATTCACTGCACCATCGCCTGGTCAGGTGAAAACCTTTTTGTTTGTTTTGAGTTTACTTTTTACCCACATCCACAAAGCCTAAGAAAGGCAACACCAAGGGGAAGGAGGAGCCGCCAGGAGAAACATTTTCTGCTGACCTGATATCTCTCTGAGAAGGGGAAGGGAGACTGGGCATCTTGATTACTTCAAACTTTCCAAAGAGAAGTTACACAGGAAGCAGGCTACTCATGACTGAAATCAATAATGACAGATTTTCTTGTCCCTTTGAGGGAATGGTTACAATGGGATGTGCTCTGGCTAATTTTGAAAACAAGATCCAAGGTCAATTTAATGAGCTTAGATAAAATTCAACATAAAGAACCTGAATAAAATACTTGGAGTGTGATTAACCCACTGATTTTTGTAACTGTATCTTGTGTGATGGTCTTACTTAAAATGTTCACAAATAAAAGAAAGTGGGAGATTTATTTGCATTTTGATTTATATTGAACATTAGGCAAGGGAACATTCTGTGAAATGCTGTAGAAACCCTGTCATATACAGGATCCTACTTTGCAGTTAATGTTGGGATGTTAGCCTCCAGTGGATCCCTGTTAATCTATATACATATATTATAAAAATTCTGGCCTTAAGTTATTCCATTCTCAGATCTGAGTCACATAGAAATAAAAGAACAAAAAAGAAAATAGAAGATATGAAAGAATTGCATAAAAAAAGAGAAAGACATGACTTTCATGATTAGTTTTACCAACCTTGAATAGTCTCTCAAGAGAATAATAATACTTAATACAGTGATCATTTTTACATCATAAATAATTCAACTGTGCATGATGTTCTATAGAGGTTTAAACAGAGTATTGAAGGGAAGAAATAAGGTACTATGTGTTTCTATAGTATTGTCCTAGCATGCATCTAAAAAAATAATAAACATTTTAATTATCAAGAGCAGGTACTGATGATCAAAGTCAGAATTATTTAAAGGCAGACTCACAAATCTAACATAGTTGTGTTCTTGCGTATGCAGGGAGGCTAGCTCAGATGCCTTCTTCGGGCATCCTCCATCTTATCATTTTTTTTTCATGGAAATCTGGTTACACATAACAAAGAGAGAAAGAAGAGCTGGGAAGACTGTGTAAATTACCTGAAATCATCCTGGAATTCACCAGAATTAAGAATGGAGAGAGGCCAGATCCTATGCCTAATGCTTTACGTGGCTCTCGCATGAACTAGCATGTGAATGGTATTGAGGATTTCAGTAGGGCTGGCTTCCCAATGTTAACAAGATAAATAAGCACCCGCAGCAGCTGGCTCCTGCTGGTTTTCCCTTTGCTGGTTTCTCATCTTGCCTGGCACACCCCTTCCTGCCCCTACAGAGAAGGGCTGAGTCTACAGGTCATCAGCCAAATACAATTTTCCTCTGGAGTTAGGCTGACCCCACATGTCAATAAACTAATCCTTATCCATTGTGGTTGAGGTAGGTAGAGGGAAGGGGATCTGGACAGGGCCTTGTACAGGGAAATATAAGAGAATTTTCTGTTTCTGAGGCTTGCAAACAGAATACGTTATATACTGCTGCACCTCTAAGGCTCTGAAATAGCACTTAGGACTTGGGGTTTATAAACTCAGATGTAAAATTGTTAATCTGTTTTATTCTCTGAAGATGAAGGAGTAGAGGAGAAGAAGTTCCTAGAGTAAGCCACTGAGACAGAATTAAAAAGGGACTGCTCACTATAACAGACAAACATGTAATAAATAGCAAGAGGAATGACTTTTCAAACATCAGACTTTAGTTATCTAGAACAGCTGAGCTATTTCATTCATGTGCTGCTAAGAATTTGGGAAGCATGAGCCATCTAGGATTTCATTTCAAATGGCTATAACTACTACATACCTGCTTATGATGGTTAAAACTAAAAATACTGGTAATGTTAAGTGTGAAGAATACAGAACAACTGGAATTCTCAGACACTGCTGGAAGGTATGTAAACTGGTGCAGCCACTACAGAAGATTATTTTGCAGTAGCTTTAATTCATTTTTTTATAAGTCTTAACATGACTTTGAGACCTAAAGTTTCATTTTTGGGAAAAAAGCACAAGTCGAAAACCTTCACTGCATCTTTGTAGGACTAAAATATTGCAGAGAAGGATGACCCCTCTGGGACAGTGAGTGTCACTACTCTCAGAATACAGTGAGTCTCAACATTTCTAAACTATATATCATAACCTCTATAACATATATAGTATATATAATATCTATAGGTATATCATGATGCTAATTTAGTAGCTTTAAAAAATATCAAATAGAACTAAATAGACCAGAGAACAACAGAAATAATAACATTTTGTGAAATTTTTGTTTTATTGGGATGGGATAGATGGATGTCTATTTTACAGATTTCCTGAACACACATTTTGTTTGGCATCATGCCAAATGGCCAAATATTAAAATCAATATTTGCCTAAGTCCAATGTTGCCTTCACAGGATGAACTATTGAGAGACAAGAATAAATCTGAAATGTTATTCAAAATACTATTTATGATTATAACCTTAGTAATTAAAAATCCTGGTAGACCCGTTTTAAAAGTTTGATATAAAAGGGCAGGAACCCCAATTTCTTGGCACCATCATCTGCAGCCTGATGAGACTTGTGTAAATCTAAATAAATGTTCTGTCTAAAATGAGGTCTGGCCTGACCAGGTGGTGGCGCAGTGGATAGAGCGTCAGACTGGGATGCGGAAGGACCCAGGTTCAAGACCCCGAGGTCACCAGCTTGAGCGCGGGCTCATCTGGCTTGAGCAAAGAGCTCACCAGCTTAGACCCAAGATCGCTGGCTCCAGCAGGGAGTTACTCAGTCTGCTGAAGGCCCGCGGTCAAGGCACATGTGAGAAAGCAATCAATGAACAACTAAGAAGTCGCAACGCGCAACGAGAAACTGATGATTGATGCTTCTCATCTCTCTCCATTCCTGTCTGTCTGTCCCTGTCTATCTCTGCCTCTGTAAAAAAATAAATAAATAAAATGAGGTCTGTTGAAAAGCAACAGTTCAGTGCTAGCTCTGCCAACTGAGCTGCACCCGTGGTGATGTTGCCACCGAGTTAGTAAGCTTTCTTCCTTCCTAAGAAAAAATGACTGAGGAAGAGACTCACTTCCTCTCTATCTCCTGGGCTGGAAGATTTGCTTAATGGTAACGATGCAATTTCACCAGAGGCAATCCCACAAAGGACACACTGGTTTCCCCAAAATTATAACCAATCACACTCTTGCAATATCAATTCTCTACTATTTATATACATAATAATTTTTGGACATAATAAAATTCACAGCCTTTAACAATCATCATTACTTAGAGCAGTATTTTTATTCTCCAATAACAAATATACATTTAAACTTTCCACTGACTGAGGAAATTTTCATATATAAAGCACAAAAGGGGGCATTCAGAATAAAGTACATTTTAAGTATTGACTTGTTTTTCACAGTGAATATTAAGATAACAACAAGTCCAAATGGCACACCTTGTTTGCAGGACTGGTGCACTACACTGGTTAGACAAGAAGGTTACCAGTCAATCTACAATCTTTGTTCTAGTATCAATCTAGGTGTGCCTAAAAGGACACTAAAGTAGGCACTCCACCATTTGGCCAGTCAGCCAGAGCTGAATGGCAGAGTTAGAAAGAAATTTGAGGCTAAGGTAAACTTCTGTGTACTCCTATAATCATGTGTGCACATGTGTGTGTTTGGACTGGGTCATTAAGTAAATTGTTTTACCGAAGACAACATCAAAAAAAAATAATTTGAAAGCCACTGCTCTAGACTATCTAATCAAATTAGGAATTTGCTACAAAATACTCCAAAGAATAAGTAATATTTCCTCTAATTTATGAATTTTAAAATTCACCGAGCATATTAATACTATTTATTCTCCTATCTCCCCCTAAAACAGATAGTTTATAACCAACATTAGGGCTTTTGAAAAGGAAGAGAAAGAAAAATGAATGAACAAGGGAGAATCATGGAAAAATCAGAATTTACCATGTAGATATAGTTCTCACATTTGCCTAAGAGAACGCAGGGAGTGCTAACTTCTTAATTCACATCCTGTATGAAAAAACAAATGTGTCACCACCCTTTCTCTTCTCAGGATAAGTAAAAGTATTAATGTTATTTCTACTAAGCATATTTAAATTATTCCATAGAACATGCAGGATGAAACAGGATGTTTTCTGCTCAAAACCAATACAGGAGTCTACGTGATAGTATCCAAGAGTCAAGGTCATCGTTTGACTGCTGGGGTGAGAGGAAACAGCTGTGCTCTGCTGGGCCAACACAAGGCTCCCTTGGGCTCTGTGCATTGCAAACACCCATAAATAAAGCGGGTAGCTCAGGACAGACTTCTTGGTCATGATCTCTATTTGTGCCATTTCACAAAAGCCCACTGCCCTTGAAAATAAAACACAGAGGCTAGGATCCTTGCAAAGAAAAATCATCATGTGAGCATAGCAATGTCCAAGAGTTTCCAATGTAAAGAATAAGTTTCTTCCCTCCGTACTTATACTCTTGGATTAATAAAATGAAATTCAAAGAATTGCATATATACCTTTGAAAGATATAATAAAAAAAGGCTAAGAACATAATATTTTCATCTCTCCTTATTCCAACACCACCTCTTCCCTACCACTTTAACAAAAAAAAAAAAAACTAAAGAATTTGAAACGTGTCTTGATTTCAGCTGGAGGAATGGCAGACTCATTAAAAACAGTAGCCAGTGTGTTTTCAGACAAGAGGGTTCTGTTTATTAACAGTGTGCCTTTCTTATCCAGTTTTTCCTTTGCTTACACTTTTCAGTGCCTTTCAGCAAACTTGGTTACTTTTACATCTCAATGGGTCATAACTGCTGGTTATTTTTGTTTCTTCTCTACAATATTATGTGAAAGTCCTAAAGAGCAGGGTTCAAATTTTCAGATGACATGTTCATTGCCAACTGTGTCTTGACTGGCTAAAAATTAGAGTGGGGGCAAGGGCCCCCAAGGACCCTTCATCCCAAGATAAACTGCTTCCAAAGTCAGTTTGAGGAGACGGTAGAGATGAATGAAAGAAAATTATTTATTTCAGTCCTTGGGATTTAACTTTAAAAAAAGGCTGCACTGACCATGTTACCTTCTGCAAAAGGCTCAGATGAGTCTAAGAGCCGGCCCATGACGGCAATCGCTGTTTTTGTACAAACAGTGAGGAGCTAAGAATGGGCTTGCATTTGTAAATGGTCAGGATGGGAGGGTGGGAACATCAAAATAATATTTCAAGATACATGAAAACTTATCCAAAATTTAAATTGCAGCATCCATAAAGTTTCATTGGCACATGGCCAGTCTCTGTGTACTGTCTATGACTGCTTTCCTATCACAATGGTAGAAGTGAGCAGCAGGAACAGAGCCTGTCTGTGCCTAAGATATTTACTATCTGGTCCTTTATGGAAAAGGTCTGCCAAGTCCTATCATCTGGTCCCTTCTTCTGTGCATAACAAGTCAGACCACAGGATCACTATGGTATAATGTGAGGAGCTATGGGTCTAAACCTACCTCCCACTGATCCCACAAGCAGGCTCGGTCCCAGCCTCATCCTATGAGAAATAATTGGCTGGGAAAATAAGTCTATACATCCAAGACTGAAATAGAATATTCTCTAACACTAAAATCTCTAAGCCAAAACAAAATTACCCATCTATGCCCAAATGCCAGACACCCTGTAAAGAGCTGATCTGCAGCCACTCATTTAATCTTCAAACCAATTCTGGGACGTAAGTACTTTATCTGCCCTATTTTGCAGCTCAGGAAACTGAGATTGGAGAGGGTAAGTCCACAGCCCAGGTCTGCACAGCTAGGAAGGCGCAGAGCTGGGTGTAAACCCAGGCCTGGGTTCCAGGGCCCATGATGCTCTGAACACCCTGGATGCGGTTTAGAAAGACCTGAGCTTTTAGTGCAAGCACACTAGCATTAAATAAATTAAACCAATTAATATACATAAAGTATTGAATGCAGTTCCTGTGGTGTTGTATGTGCCTGTAAGTATTAGCTACTATTAAATACTACAAATTTTCACCCTATTTTGGGGTTTATTCCTTCTGTCTTTATCCATTCTGGCGAAACAACCTTATCAAAATCTTATTCTTGTATATTAGGAGGTTTATCATCCATAATATGCCAGCAGAGAAATCTTAATGCTTTTTTATGCAAATAAAGCATAATATCTAGTATTATATCCCTCACCATGGCTATTAAAGAATTAAATGTGAGTTTTAAGTTGTCGGTTTTGAAACCTACAGCTATAGTCTTTAGTCAGTTCAGGATGCCTTAACAAAATACCATGGGCAGGGTGGCTTAAACAGCCTTTATTTCTCACAGTTCTAGAGGCTGGGAAGTCCAAGATCAAGGCGCCAGCCAACTCAGTTTCTGGAGATAAGTCTCTTCCGGGCCTGCAGATCGCTGCCATTTCACTGTGTGCTCATGTGGCCTTTTCTGCACACACACACAGACCTCTCTTCTTATAAAGGCACTAATCCCATCGCACAGGCCCCATCCTCACAACCTCACCTAACCTTTTCCAAAGGCCCCATTTCCACATACCACCACATTGTGCATTAAGATATACAATAAATAAAACACTAAATCTAGAGGAGCTATAAATGCAAAATTGTTTTTTAAAAAAACAGAAATGCATGAACATGTAAATGTATACATACAGTAGAATATAGGCTGCCACAATAATAGTAAAAATTAGCTTTTTGGAGACATGCTTATGTTTTACTGTTACATAAAAAATGGTTGGTGGTAATATTACATGTATACATTTGGCTATGCAAAACAAAAATATGCACAGGAGATAAACTGGAAGAAATAAAAAACATCAAACTGTTAATAGTTACCTCTGGGCAGTAGAATTATGAGTCATGTTTATATTCCTCTTTATTTTTTAAGTTGTCTACAAAGAATACGAATTCCAAATATAATCAGGCAGACATATTCTATTTTAATGCCCTACAGGAGGACATCTTAAGTCATTTGTACTCTTACTTATCAGCTTTTTTAAGTGAAAAGAGGGGAGATAAGGAGACAGACTCTCTCATGCACCCTGACCAAGATCCACACAGCAACCTCCACGTGGGGCCAATGCTCAGACCAACCGAGCTATCCTCAGTGCCTAGGGCCAATGCTCGAACCAATCGAGTCACTAGCTGAGAGAAGGAAAGAGGGAGAGAAGGAGGAGAAGGAGGGGAAGAAAAGCAGATGGTCACTTCTCTTGTGTGCCCTGACCAGAAACAGAACCTGGCATGTCCATATGACAGACCAACACTATCCACTAAGCCAGCTGGCTAGGGCCAGCAGAGTGTTTTAATATGAGTCTTTTTTGTCATCTTTGTCTCCCAGATCTCACCACCAAAAAAAAAAATCATCTGTGTAGAGATAAGCAACTGCGATGCCAACTATGCTCACAAAAGTGAGGCTAGCCTGACCAGGACGTGGCGCAGTGGATGAAGTGTCGGACTGGGATGCAGAGGACCCAGTTTTGAAACCCCCAGGTCAATGAGTGCGAGCTCATCTGGCTTGAGTGAGGGGTCACTGGCTTGATCATAGGATCATAGACATGATTCCATGGTCGCTGTCTTAAGCCCAAGATCACAGGCTTGAGCAAGGTGTCACTCATTCTGCTGTAGCCCCGCCCTCCATCAAGGCACATATGAGAAAGCAATCAATGAACAACTAATGAGCCGCAATGAAGAATTGATGCTTCTCATCTCTCTCCCTTCCTGTCTGTCTATCCCTATCTGTCCCTCTGTCTCTCTCTCTGTTTGTTTCTACTAAATCATGGGTCGGGAAACTTTTTGGCTGAGAGAGCCATAAATGCCACATATTTTAAAATGTAATTCTGTGAGAGCCATACAACGACCCATGTACATTATGCATTATCCATAAAAATTTGGTGTTGTCCCGGAGAACAGCTGTGATTGGCTCCAGCCACCCGCAACCATGAACATGAGTGGTAGGAAATGAATGGACTGTAATACATGAGAATGTTTTCTATTTTTAACGTTATTATTTTTTTTATTAAAGATTTGTCTGCGAGACAGATGCAGCCATCAAAAGAGCCACATCTGGCTCGTGAGCCATAGGTTCCTGACCCCTGTACTAAATGCTAGTCATGACTAACTATATAGACTTCATGACTTCATGACCTACTACTGGATCTCCACTCACAATTTGAATAAACACCAGGCCAGAGCATTTAATACATGAATGTGTATAACCAGTGCTGAAAAACCAAATAAAAAATTTTCAGATTTAGATATCTGGTACTCTTGGCAATAATTTTCAAAATGCTTTCAAAATATATTAAAAATGGTCTTGGAAATTATTTTTATCCCAAGAGAATTTTTTTTTAATTTGAGCAAATAATAAATGGACAAGCTTAAACTTCAGATTTCATGAATGTCCAATTTCTAGAAAAATTGCAAATGTATAAATATTTATAAAATAAAAATTTGCAACAAGGTCCTCGCCGATTGGCTCAGTGGTAGATAATCAGCCCGGTGTGTGGAAGTCCCAGGTTCGATTCCTGGCCAGGGCGCACAGGAGAAGTGCTCATCTGCTTCTCTACCCCTCCCTCTCTCCTTCCTCTCTGTCTCTCTCTTCCCCTCCTGCAACCAAGGCTTCATTGGAGCAAAGTTGGCCCAGGCACTGAGGATGGCTCCATGGCCTTGCCTCAGGCACTAGAATGACTCTGGCTGCAATGGAGCAACACCCCAGATGGGCAGAGCATCGCCCCCTGGTGGGCATACCGGGTGGATCCTGGTCAGACACATGCAGGAGTCTGTCTCTCTGCCTCCCCACTTCTCACTTCAGAAAAATACAAAAAAAAATTTTTTGCAACAACAATAAAATGGCTTTGGTCTTAGCCCTCTATAAAAACACATGCTAGCAACACAACATGAGGATTAAAAATATGTCTCTTTTATTTTAAGCAGAACCCCTTTAAAACCTGATATAAGGACAAAGATATACACTATGTCTAAAATAAAGAAAAGAGAATCTCTAGAGACAATGAACTGAGCTTAAGCTACATGGAGGTGCTCACTCAAAACTTACCTGATGGATACAGAGGAGCCAAACCTGTAGGGGACGACATTATACTATTTCTAGTTAACACTAGAACTCTTGTACAACAATACAAACTCTAGATGTGTGAGAAATATTATCAAACACAACAGGAGAAAGTAACTAGAGAGCAAAGAATAAGCAGTAGCCGAAACTGAGCCCCTTTCAGTTCAGAAAACAAAAGGAGTCCAATCTGCTTCTGTGGCACATTCAAGAGATTCCATGAAAGTCCATATCCAAAATGAGAACAGAACCAAAAACAGGAAAGCAGATTCAGAAAGGCCATCGACAGGACACCAACAACATGTCTATCACTTCATTGCTTCCCAGATCACCTACCTATTCAACAGTCTTTAAACTAGAAATTGTTCCCCTAACTCCACCCACTCTCCAGTCCCACAGCAGTGCTCCTTCAGCAGGTTTACGAAGTGCACCAAGAGCCGTGGTCCTACCATGAAAGTGGTGAGCCTGGCCTGCTAGTTCTGGAAGTGTTGGACATGACACTTCCGGCCATTACAGAGCCAGATATGGCATCTCGCTGAAGGCTCAGCTGGGGGCAGGGCAGACAGGAGGTGCCCCAAGAGATGAGTTCTTTCTCCCAGCTTGCCTGGTTCTGAGAGTCAAAATTGTTTATGGAAAGGGGAGCTTGACAGGAGTCTAGAGGGTCTGAGAAGACCCAAGGAGTTGGGAGGGACCAGAACAAGTCACCCACAAAGATGTGCCTCTGTGGTAAGAAGATAGTTTTTAGCTAAAGGCAACTTTAAACCACAGGCTCAGGAGAAACTTCTGACCCCCACCCTTAACTGCCTAGAAGAATTTGAATTAGAGGCCTTGCCCATAAAAGTTTATCAGCAATGACTTGTTCAACCCACCTGAAATGACAGGGCAAACTTATATGTTCTAAACACCAGCTGCTCTTATCCTGCAATGACCCTTCGAAGCCCCTGCGGTGCATTACTTTACTTGGTCCTTAACTCAGAATGTCTTATACTTCAATCCCTTCTATATAAACCTCTCCTGCATACTTGCTCATATATGCAGGGTCCCCATACAGCTGTATGTAGTAAATTTGGTTATTTTCTTTGGCTAATCTGTCTCATGTCTATTTGATTATTAGACCAGCCAGAAGAAACTTGAAGGTAGAGGAAAGTTTGTTCCTTCCCCTACAGACTCCCAGTGGCTCCCAAAAAATGTCAAAGAAATGTTCAGGTATTTTCCCAATACTTGAACATTTTTTGATCAGATTTTGGGAGAGGGAAGTGAGGCCCAAGAGAATAAAGTTCGTAAAGAATGATATAGAAGTCCCTAGAGTTTCCCTAGAGAATGACAAAGGTCAGACAAATGAAAAGCTGTGGTTTTTCTGGGGCTGTAATTAAAATAGGGTAATTACAGAACCATTCTTTTGAAAATGTCCTCATCCACTCAGAGCCTGGGCTTCTCTGAAGGTCAGGTACCTTGACTCAGTGACAAGCTTCTGCAACTCCAAGCCCAAGGCACCTTTTATATCCATTCCTCAGGCTGCAAGTTGCTCATGAATTTTAATTCTTTTTCATTAGCAGACACCCAGAAGATCATTTATCTTTATGAAATGGGGTCATGAGTGGGTGGAAGGCAGGGGATTGAGACATTGCAATTTGCCCTTAAACTTCTAAGAATACCCCTGGTCCCCTTCCAAACCCTTGAGCCTGCAGAACCACTGGCTGTTTATGATGTAAATGGGTTGACAGAGAAAATAACCTCTCTGCCCACAGGGACAGAAGAGGGGAAACTCACCACTCTCTAGGGCAGTGGCTTTCCGCCAACACGCAGTGGCAGTCTAAATTGTAGGCTTTCATATTAATTACTAGGAATTTGCCCTCCTTCAGTAACCACTGTCCAGTTGCATAAGTAACCTGTATTCTTTTGTTATCTGTCCTAACAAATTGCAGTTCTTTTTTTCTTTATTTTTCTTTTTTTTTTTACAGAGACAGAGAGTCAGAGAAAGGGATAGATAGGGGCAGACAAGCAGGAATGGAGAAAGATGAGAAGTATCAATCATCAGTTTTTTGTTGCAACACCTTAGTTGTTCATTGATTGCTTTCTCATATGTGCCTTGACCGCGGGCCTTCAGCAGGCTGAGTAACCCTTTGATCAAGCCAGACCTTGGGTCCAAGCTGGTGAGCTTTGGGTCCTCCGCATCCCAGTCCAACGTTCTATCCACTGCACCACCGCCCGGTCAGGCACAAATTGCAGTCTTTTATGACCTTATATGTATTGAGTGTTTAGTGGAAAATGTTATAGTCGAGAACATTATAATAGTTTGACTACAAACAGAATTGTTTTTTGGTTTAAGTTCTAAAGTTTTACCAATAAAATTTATACCCACCAGTAAGTACAATTCTATGTTCTTAAAAGTGTCATTTTATCAGAATCCCTATAAATGTACAAATGTTATTTTCTTAAATTAAAAAAAGAAAATTAGAGGCTGTGGCCGGATAGCTCGGTTAGTTAAAGCATCGTCCTGAGGTGCAGAGGTTGCTGGTTTAATCCTCAATTGGGGCCCACACAGGAACAGATCAATGTTCCTGTCTGTCTCTCTTTCTCCCCCTTCATCTCTTGCTAAAATCAATAAATAAAAATAAAAATTTTAAAAGAGGCTTTTTGTTTCTTGTACAAGAACTACATCAACTGATAGAGTGATGGGTAAGCTGAGAACAATTTTCTTAGAGGATGAATTGTTATTCCTCTTCCAGAGAGAAGCCCTGAGAACCTTCCTTCCCAGAATAAAATATGGCAATTTCTATAAAGCAAGGTCTGAATTAGAATCCATGGTTTAAAACTGTTACCTCTAAACAGACAGGAAAAAACTGTCAGAGAAAGGTGTATTATGAACAGAGTTAACTTCTGAACACTAGCCAAAGATATATTGTTAGATCTCAAATCTGTGGAAATCTATGGAATTGATGTTATCGAGTTATCACTAGCTTTATACAAATTCCAAACATAAAAGACCTCAACGTCTCAGGCCATTCATGTATGACCACATTTTGCAAGGGTTTTCTAGCTGTAAACGCAGGGTCCATCCAGACACGTTTCTGCAGGCCACCCCAATGTTCTCTTCCTCTAGGCAGCTACAAAAAAAACAAAAACAAAATGAAACGAAAGCCCACCACTGCCCTATCTAACCAGAGCCTATGTAAAATGATATCAGGCCTGATTATGAATATATTATGTCCTCTTCCCACCCTTTCCCCTCTTTCCCTGGTTATCATGAAATTCTGGACTTAGGAAAAGCATTCCCATGACAATGAGCATTGGAGGTAGCAGGAAGATGGTATCAACAAAGATGTTAGCGGGTTCTTTAAGAAGCACAGGATGAAATCATGTAGAAATGTGAGGAGTTATCTGAAAAACCAGTCTAAGGCCATGATAGTTTAGTCTCAGATTTAGAATCAAGTGAAGAAACAGGTCCACAGTGGCCTGACTGATCAAGGTGACCTAGCAAGTTAATTAAAAACTTGAGGCCACAATTTCATCCCAAAGCTAATGTTCATTTCCTATGTCTATATTCTGCTTCCTCCTCCAAATCAAAATTTAGTCCCTAGAATATGCACTTTATTAGCTTGTCTTTATGCCTAAAATCCTATTTAAAAACACAGTAGTTCCCCTTACCCATGGGGGATGCATTCCAAGACCCCGGTGGATACCTGAAACTGCAGATAGTAGCAAACCCTGTATATACTAATTTTTTTTCCTACAAAATACACACCTTTTCACTTAAAGAAAGCTTTTGTCTTTGGCATATCCAAATTGCCAGAATCTTGTGCTTTCAGGCCATTATTAAGTAAAATAAGGGTTCCTTGAACACAAGCACTGTGATACAGAGGCAATAGATCTGGTAACTCAGAGGGCTAACAGCTGGGTAGTATATACATTGTAGATACAGTGGGAAAAGGAATGATTCACAATGGGTGGGGTGGCATGACATTTCATCACGTTACTCAAAACAATGCACAATTAATAACTTATGAATTTCTAGAATTTTCCATTTAACGTTTTCCGACCACAGTTGACTACGGGTAACTGAAACTACAGAAAGCAAAACCGTGAATAAGGGGACTACTTTAGTTCAATTGAAAAGCGAATTCTTTCAGGAATCTTGTTTTTAGCATTATTTTATTTTTTAATGTAAGCATCTTTGGGAAGGAGCTTATGAGAAATCAGTGATTGGCTTAACATGGAAGGTGGATTCGTTCACCAGATGAGAAGCAGTGAGTCAGTTCATGCTCAGAGCCCTATAGAATTGAGGTAAGAGGAAACCACATTCCAGATGATGTCAGCAAGGAAAACCAGGATGGTGACTGAGATAATGCTGCTGTAAGGCTCTCTGGGTATATGGCCCTGGTCCCTTGAAGTGCCATAAATAGTCTAACCAACTGGCTATGGTATGCAGGTCTGCCTAAAGCTAGGTCTGAAGAAGCAAGGGCACTGTTGGGCAAATGAGTGTGTAAAATTTATGTTTTTTGAGTTTGCTCACTCTTATTGTTAAAAATGGCTCTGAGCAGCCAGGTATATGATCTGTGAAATTGCAAATTACCTTCCTGCTTGGGAAGGGCCACTGTCTTGCTAATGTTTGCTGGACAAGAGGTTTTCCTGCCAGAAAGTACTGGAAAGAGAAGGAGAAAGAGGGAGAAGCCATGTTTGTAGAGTGAGAGAGCAGAGAGAATACAAAGTGCTGAGCAAGAAGCCAATTTGTGCAGAGAGAGAGGAGGTGTGCAGATGGGGAACCAGAGCTGAGGGGCTTTTGCATGCTCCGCTGAGACTGGTGGGGCCTTTGATTCTAGGAGAAACCAGAGAAGATTCTCCTAGTTGTGGAACCGGAGAATGTGTCAGGGCTTTGGGAGCCCTGTGTGTTTGCTTGTCGGCCCGTGAGAAACTTGAATAAAGGAATGGCCCATCATTTTTTGGCTCCACTGTTTCTTTACCATCTGCCCGAATCCACCGTGAACCTGTATGTGCATGGCCACGATGGTTGTGACTACTGGCCATACAGGCACCTAAGGGGAAATCTATCCAAGAGTAGCCACAGACCCAGGCCAATCTTAGGGTCGCAGTACATCTGAAAAGGACAGGGTGTGTATAAATGATACAGGGCATGCATCCCAGCAGGAAAAAAGCCAGCCAATGACAAGAGTTCAGGGCAGACCAAGCAGCAGATACCCAGTGCCAATCAACAAGAGAGCACCACAACAGATACCAAGACGTTGGAGAGATCCAGCACCAACCAGGAATCTGGAAATGGGCAGGAACCCACTGTGGAGAACAGAGCTCCTGCCAAGCCAGTGTCAAGTCCCAGGGACCGCGTAGAGCCCCAAGGTTTAGGTACAGCACTGGTCCTTGAGAGTGGGAAGGCATCAGGCGAAGATCAGAAGCAGCCCTGTGGGTGGGGCAGGCTCCTGAAAGAGGAGATGTGGACAGTCACCATAAGTGATGACTCCTACCTCACATTTCAACTTAACACAGGCCCAGGTTCTTGTTGGCAGCGGCTTGGAGAACTTAGATTTAGAACCTGAGTGCAGACGAATGAAAGAGAATGCTTTATTCCCCAACAGAAAATTAAGGCAGAAAAAACTACCTCAAATTTGGCACAGCATTCAGCAAACAAACTTTAAAGGGAAGGATTTCTGCTGTAATATTTCATAGCCAGTGAGTTTCCTTGCCTGAAAAACGAGTGAGAACACCTTCAGTCTAGGTCCTCCCAGGGCTACTATTGACAACCTTGTACTAACTCATCAAAACAACAGGCCCCCAGAGCAGAAAACCCTGTAAACCCAGGTAGGCAACATTTTAGAGGAAGTTCTTTGGAATCTGGGTTTTGAACAAGGAAATATGAGACTCTGGAGACTTCCAAACCGGGAGTCTGAGATACCTGCCACTGTGCCAGCAGGCAAGAGGGGCTCTGATCACCTCCCGTCCTCACGGGACCACTCAGAGGCTGAAATTAGAAGTGTCCTTCCCCCAAGTAGGGACTGGGTTGGGAGGTTCACAGAAAACACAACCACCCCAGAACTCTCTCCAGTGGAAATCATTTCTTTGTCTCATGCAAAGAAGCTGATTCCAGTCTTTTCTCCCAGATGAGGGAGGGAATCCTGAAATAGAACCCACGAGTGTCTCAGAACCAGGCAAAATCCCTGAAGTGTCAGCTGCCAGAAAGACTCCCTAGAATTGCCGTCAGATCCTCCTCAAGGGCTTACGGCAACCTCTGTACAGTATAAACTGAATTGGTCCCTAGGGCCTCCCTTAATTTGAACTCAAATTGCCTTCAGGCTCCCTGGAAATCAGGAGCACTAAACTAGGAAATAACCAAAAGGAGAGTATTCTTTGGCCCCACAAATATAATAAAACCAAAGTAACTTATCAAATTCTAAGGGATGCTAACGAGCTTTAAATCCCAAGTTAATCAAAATGTACAAATACAACTTTTAACCCAAGAGTAAGCGGAAGAATTTGCCTGTGGCTCTTAAAAAATTCCAAACATGCCCAAACACCACGCAGAAAATCACTGGCAAGAATGAATGAAAAAGAGGTGGTCACAGCAGTCCCACCACTGACTCGCCTGAGTGATTTCCACGTGACCGTCTTTCATCTATGGCTGCAAACCGAACACCCACAGCTGTTGTTAATGCTCAGACACAAAGATATGCAGAGATGGAGAGGGCTGATATGCAGACGGTTAAATTTTCGATTCCTGTGTGGAACACATTCCTGGTTTTCCCGACTGCTACACCAGACAAATGGCTTTCTCTTTAATTCAGAACAAATTTCTCCAGTCCACAGTCCCACGTGTGCACAGCAGTCTCTCTGACTTCTCCAAGCGAAACCCAGCCCCTGTGCAGTCAGGCGAATGGGGATAGGAGGGCGTATCAAGTTCTTTCATTTCTGCCCAAGTCAAATGACTTTCCCCCTTTTTGCCTGCGAAACTCTTACTTATATTTCCCCTTTTCTGTGACATGTTTCAGCTTCCTCAAGCTCCTTACCTTGCACTTTCCAGCTCTCTGATCACACTTAGATAATATCATCTATGACAAGCCTTGCAGTTTTTCTGTTTAAGGCAAGCTCACACATTTTTTGGTAGAAAGGTCAGCTGGTACAACCTCTTTGGAGAAAATTCTGGAAATGTCTATAAAAATGACAAGGCACGTGCCTTCGAACAGTACAACAACCCCACAATCAAGACTCTCCTGTGGATTTACTCACCTGGTAAGCAACAAGGCTGTTATAACACTGTTATAACGAAATAGTAGAAACCATGTAAATGCTCCTTAATATAGGTCTGGTTAAATAAATATAATAGAGTACCATGTAGTTGTTCAAAAGAACCAGGAAGCTCTCTCTTTATACTGATATCTGAAGGTTTCCTCCCAAACTCCTTTAATTTATTTGATAGAGAATCTTTTCCATCAGCTTTACTGAGATATGACTGATGAATTTATAGAGAATCCTAACTAAACAGATCACATCAGCCCACTGAAAGGGTGTCTCAGTGCCTCTCTCTCTCTCTCAAGTAATTTGTTTTCTTCTGGGCATTAAGCAAGGGAGGACCTAACTTTGGCAATGGTTTTCATTGGATATAACGATGTATGAAGTAAAGGGGATCAAAATCTGCCACCCCAAAATATGCCACTTTGGCATAAGGATTATTTTGAGCTGAAGGCAGTTGAAAAGCAGCAGACACAGGAAGAACTCTTTGTCCCCCTCGTTTCTGCTTAAAAGCAGAGCAGAAATTCCCCTTGTGCAGGCACTCCTCCCAACATGTCCCCTATACAAGAAGAAAACAACCCTTAGCCTTTCCTTCCACTGCAGGTGGAAATGGAACCCAGATGAGACTATATAAACAAACCTTACAAAAATAATCCTTATCTTCCATTAGTTTCCCCATATATTTACCTTCCCACAATTTACTCCCCTCAGAAGCCCAACCCTTTTATTATTTGTCTAGTCACTTTTCCACATTTTATTACCCTTTGTTAAAATGTTGTATAAGCTTACAAATCTAACCACTTCTTTGGATTTTCTGTAGATCCCCTATACATATCATATTCAAAACATCAATTAAATTTGTATGCCTTTTACTCCTACTAATCTGTGTTTGTTAGTTTGCTTGTTGTCTTTTTTGTTTGTTTGCTTGTTTATTGTCAGTTTAATTCACAGGACCCAGAAATAGAACTTAACCTGGTAGAGAAAAAGATTTTTGCTCCCTTAAGGAGGCATGGCAGAAAAGCTAGTCACTAGATACATTGAAGTCAAGCAGTAAGAATATTAACAAAAAAGGGAGGGGACCCCACTATTTTCAGAAGTAGTGCTGATAGACAATGCCTCCAGCTTTTGCTACTTCATAGTGAAGTTACAAGATGTACCCAACCAGTCTCCCTCACCTTCTTCCAGACAAAGACTGTATTATGTGTCAAGACTTTCTATGTATCCCTCATGCATAAAAAGTTTAGTTGCTATGCAGTTACAAAGAAACAAAAAATTATTCTACTCTCAAAAGGTACCAAATAGTGTAATACAGACCTATTGAAAGAGGGAGTTATACAAAGCAATTGCAAAACATACCACTGCATAAATTAGTGAAGGTGGCCACCCAACGAAAGCTTATCCAAACCTAACAGAATCCTCACAAATTTCTCTGTGCAAAATGCAGACATCAGTTAAGGCTTGTGTTCCATTTCTAGGTGAAACCAACCACTTCCTAGCTTTGAAATCTCAAGTAGTTTTCTTAACCTCACTAAGTCCTACTTCATCCATAAAATGGGGATATTAGGATCTACCTTTTAGGCAAGTTAAAATAATCAAATGAGATACAGCATTTAAAGTTCTTTGCAGAGTTCACAACACTTAGGGCCAAATAAATGTTAACTCTCATCATCATCATCATCCTGTAATTTTGAAGGTGTTTCTCAAACTTTATAAATGGAGCACCTCTGACTAATTTATTTATTAAGAGGGAAAACAATTACACAAAAGTTCAGATTGTTTTAGATGAAGACCTTTTTTCCTTTCAAAGGTGTTATATAAGCAGCCTATGTGTAACATCTTTGAAGTTTGTTTTTACCATGTATACAAAAGAACCCAAAACATTGACATATGCTTCTTCAAAGTCCCATGATTTTTCACAAGATATGTGAAATATTTATACTGCTTTACTTCCTGCAAAATCAATAAGCAATTAAAATAATTGGTCAAGGTCAGACATCAGGCTTCCAACTACAGTGCAGGGTCATCAAACTTGCTCCAAATGCAATGATTCTAGTCCACATCTCATTCAATATCCTTTGGCCCATAATACATCAAGTCTCATAATAAAAGTCTGTTTAAAAAAAAAAAGTCTTTATGAGAATCTAAGTTGTTTTCTACACTCTGACAAGCCAGACAGGTTCACTCTAACTTAACTGCAAGGCTTCAGAGGGTGGCTGAAAGCAACAGAACTGCCGTGCGTATGTAAAACAGAGGCTGGGCCGGTTCAGTAGGTAAGAAAGGTCCCACAAAGAATGAGCTGAACCACAAACCTGTGATACATTTAAACAAACGGAGAACCACAATGACACATTTAAGGGAGAGTTTTGATAACAAACCTTGAGTGGCCAAAAGTGACCCTACAGGAAAAAAACAGTAAAGAAGAAAAGTTAAAATGTGACAAAATTGATTTTCAAGCAGAGGGTAGGCACTACTACGGAGGCTGAAGGAAACAAATGCCAACCAACAGCAAGGGCACTTAAAACAACAACTAAGACACTGTTCTTGGGATAACTGCGTTTTCTTTTTCAAGTTGAAGAAGAAGAAAAAAATGGAAAAACACAGTGGTTATCACCAGGTGATAGAAGAGATGATTTTTATTTTACTATTTTTTCTTTTTTTTAGCAAGACAGAAAGAAAAAGAGAGGCACAGACAAGGACAGACAAACAGGAAGGGAGAGAGATGAGAAGCATCCACTCATAGTTGCAGCACCTTAGTTGTGCATTGATTGCTTTCTCATGCTTTCACCAGGGGATTCCAGCCAAACCAGTGACCTCTTGCTCAAGCCAGCAACCATGGGGTCATGTCTATGATCCCATGTTGAAGCCAGTGACCCCGTGCTTATGCTGGTGAGCCCACACTCAAGCCAGGTGAGCCTGTGCTTAAGCCAGCAACCTTAGGGTTTTGAACCTGGGACCTTAGCATCCCAGGTCAATGCTCTATCTACTGTGCTACCACCTGGTCAGGCTAGGGATAATTTTTATAAATTTATTTATATATTTATTATTTTTCTCTATTGTATTGGCTAAATTTTCTATAATAAAAATATTACTTTTATTTTTAACTACAAGATTTTTGAAACAAAATGAACAATACTAGCCATCCAGCAGTATATATGGAACAATCTAAAACTAATCTGTATGCCCTGGCTAGGTGGCTCAGTGGATAAAGTATCAACCCAGAGCTCCCAGGTCATGGAGTAGGATCACTGGTCAGGGCACGAAAGAGAAGCAATGAGTGAATGCATGACTAAATGGAACAACTATGTGAAACGAGTTGGTGCTTCTCTCTCTCTTTCTCTTTCTTCCTCTCTCTCTCTCAAGTCAATGAAAAAAACTTAAAAAAATAAAAAATAAAAATAATCTATGAATACATAAATCTCCCTCATTAAACTCAAGACCCTCAAGAATGAGAACTTATTTCATTGCTCCTTGGAACCTCAGTGCCTAACACAGGTCCTAAAATATAGCTACACATATTAAGAAGTGCTTTTAGCAAATGAATTTTGATTGTGTCCAAAATCTCTAACAAAGTGACCCCTGGTATAACTTCAGGAAGAAAATTAAGGAAGTGCAAAGAAAAAATAAGTGACGGCCTTCCCACAAGCAGCTGATGAGTGCCTGTCTGGGCAGCCTCCATTCCAAAAAGGTCCCCTTCCGGGGAATTGCTAATCAGACCAATAGATACAGTAGCCTACATTATAGTTTAAAGTTCCTTGCTACTAAAATCTCCCATTAAGTCCTTTGTCCTCCTTCGCCCAGCTGCCCTTCTTTTAGCACTGCCTATGAAGTGAGCCATGCTGTTCTGCCAAGACTTGCTTTGCAGAAAGCTATGGGGACCACCACTGTGATCTTCCACTCAAATCTCAGTGCCACTAAAATAACTCTTCTCAAAGCAAGTAATACTTTTTAATTTTGTGAATACTAGGAATCTTGTAATTTATCTCCTACCTCTCTGCTTGAAGCTGACGGCCAAATCTACAACCCTCCTTTACAAACTTTGTAGGACCTTACAACATGTGTCTGAAAGCTAACTTTTCTACTGGTTTCCTCCTACTACTCTTTCCTCCCTCTACGACCCTGCTTTCTTTATTTTTATACTCTCATTTGGGATGAGGCAGAGTATCAACAAATCAAGAAACCAATAATTAAATCCCCCAGTCCAATCTTGCTTCAGACATTTTCACCTATGTAGCCTGTTTGCAGGACAAGTGAGTAAAGCTCAGCACCACTCTTCTTGCTGCTACCAACCAGGGGGTGACTTTTACGTGCATTTGTGACAAGAAAGTCTGACAGAGAACCAGAGGCACTTTCCTTTCTACTTCCTGCCCACAAGCTCTAAAATACATATGGCCATTCATATGAATGATGCACTGTAAGGCAGAATAGCATTACACTTAAGAACCCAGACCCTGGATCCAGACTACCTGAGTTCTAATCTTTCCTGCTCCTCTTCATCCAGCTACCGACCTTGAGCAAGTTACTTACTCTTTCTGTGCCTTGCCTTCACTCCCCACCTGTGCAATGGAAACAATAACGGTGCTGACCTCACAGGGTTGTAAGAAATAAAAGAAATAAATACATTTAAAGTGATTAGATCAGTGCCTGGCACACAGTAAATATGAGCCGGTACTGTAACAGGACAATTCTGTTTTCAATTAAGTCAGGCCACACAAAGTTTCAAGTCTGATTGCAAGTAATATTTCTTACTGTACAAACCAATTTCTGTGGTGACCTTATTTAAGTTTCGATGTCATTTATAAATAAGTGTTGAGTCCAAGTTCTCTCTAAACAGCAGTCATTTTCAACCATTTGCATTCTGGTTTGCAGAACAGGAGACAGCAGTGGCATTAGACAACAAAAATGGTTCCTGGAAGTTTATCCCCAACCGGCAAAACTATGATTCCTAAACCATAAGTGTGCATAAGTACACATTTACAAACTCATATGCACACACATATACATCACTGTTGATGTCCCTCCAGCTGCCAAAAAGACATCACTTAATGCAGGGGTCCCCAAACTTTTTACACAGGGGGCCAGTTCACTGTCCCTCAGACCGTTGGAGGGCCGGACTATAAAAAGAACTATGAACAAATCCCTATGCACACTGCACATATCTTATTTTAAAGTAAAAAAACAAAATGGGAACAAATATAATATTTAAAATAAAGAACAAGTAAATTTAAATCAACAAACTGACCAGTATTGCAATGGGAACTATGGGCCTGCTTTTGGCTAATGAGATGGTCAATGTGCTCCTCTCTCTGACCACCAATGAAAGAGGTGCCCCTTCCGGAAGTGCGGCGGGGGCCAGAAAAATGGCTCCCTCGGGCCGTAGTTTGGGGACCCCTGACTTAATGTCTAGAGGGATGAAAAACCTCATGAACAGGACACTCTAAAATATAGCACTTTGTTTCACTATCAAATAACAACTCTGGCCTGACCAGGCGGTGGCACAGTGGATGGAGTGTCAAACTGGGATGCGGAGGACCCAGGTTCAAGACCCTGAGGTTGCCAGCTTGAGCGCGGTCTCATCTGGTTTGAGCAAAAGCTCACCAGCTTGGACCCAAGGTTGCTGGCTCGAGCAAGGGGTTACTCGGTCTGCTGAAGGCCCATGGTCAAGGCACATATGAGAAAGCAATCAATGAACAACTTAGGTGTCGCAACATGCAACAAAAAACTAATGATTGATGCTTCTCATCTCTCCATTCCTGTCAGTCTGTCCCTATCTATCCCTCTCTCTGACTCTCTTTCTGTCTCTGAAAAATAAAAAAACAACAACTCTGCTTTGTTGAATACTTGAGGTCCCATCTGAGATTACAAAATTGCCACCTCCTACACATTCACTCAAAATGCAAATTCCTCATCAGATTCCACATCTTAAGAAGAACAGAGCCCAATTCTAGCCAAGCCCCATCTTTGTTCACAGCAGAGCCTAAATCCCAGCAACTTCCTCCACACCCAGCCCACCAATTTAATTTAATTCCTCAGTGAATCACTCTCCACATGTGAGTATGTACATAATTTTCAAGTAAAATTACTTGAAACTAACAATGCTTGAGGGCAAAGAAAAAAAAACTGAATGCAAGTTGCAGTGCTTGACTAAATTTTAGAAAAATAAAGAAAATAATTAATCGCTGATACTCTATGCCTTGCAATCAAGGTTACTTTGAAATGTAAGGTAAGTGGATAAATTTCAGCCTGTGCTGTACTAAAGTTACATGAGATTAAGAGAAAGAAAGAAAAACCTGACAGCATGTCAGAGCTATTTATTTTCCATTCCGTATATTTCCCATAATTACCTACGAAATGAAGGTAGGAAGAATTTTGTTATAAAGTATTGAGCTGAATACATCAGTCCCTTTTAAATTCTCTTTTCTCCCTATCACAGACAATATTCTAAGAATAAAGGAAAAAATTAACCTGGACTATTTGACAAGAAAACGATTTTGAGGAAGTTCCTAATCTCGCCCTCTCCAGTTTAGCAGGCCAAATTCACCGGGGAAGCGGAGGCTCAGAACCTGTACTACACGATAAAGTGACACTTCCTAATAGGAAAAGCCGAGATTACTCTGCCGCAGCCTAGATTGTTCTCGCCATGAACCCGAGTACAGAGTTTTGTTTTTTCTTCTAAATGTTTTCCCCAAGATTTCGAGGTCAATTCCAAACGATGTTCCTCTCAAAAGTCCCAAAGGAGACTCGCTCACCCACCCCTCCCTGCAAGCAGCGCACTTCCCGTTCGCTCTGGCCGGTCAAGAACTCTAACTTGACAGTGACACACTGAAAGAAAAAAAAAAAGGAAGTGGCTACAAGACCTTCTCAAGACAATTATTTAATTTATTTTTTAAAGGGAGATCGGTGGCCCTGTATACCACGAAAGCTTCAATAGGACGTAGCCATCACACCCACTTTCAAGTTGCAAAGAATGTCAATGTTGCAAAACCGAGGGCGACTCCTCTTTAAAAATAAACGTTTTAAAAATCCTCGAAATCCTCTTGCTACCCAAAACGGTCCCTCCCCTTTAGCGAATGCAACAAAGATAACAACTCTCATCCCGGTGGGTCGGATCTCGAGAGCGAGGCTCGGGGCCGGGTACGTGCCTAGTCCGCCGTGCCAAGTGGCAGAGGAAGCGCAGGGCACCGAGGCGATCAGGGGACCCAGCGAGCACCTCCCTTACCTGGTTTGACCGGTTTGGGTGGCGGCTTCGACATTTCGCTTCCTGGAGCAGCTGAGCCTAAAGTCCACGGACGAAAAGCCAACCGAATACCCCGCCAGTCGGTACTCCCGGCGCCCCCAAGTTTCTTTTTGTCTGGTTTGCAGTGCTGCGCCTTCAAGGACCTGCGCCCACCCTCGGCGGCAGGACCAGCGGACGCGGCAGAGCGGCTCCGCACAGTCCCCGCCCCGCCCCGCGGCCGCCGGAGCCGCCCGGAGCGCGCGGCCGGGCCGATGAGGAAGTGGCCGCCGCCTTGCCGAGCGCTAATTGGTTCCGACTCTGGCAGCTGCGGCGGGAGCGCGGGCGGCGCGCGCCCCCGAGGAGAAAGGGCCGGACCCTGCAGGGGCGCGCGCACAGCCACGCTCGCGGGAGCCCGACCCCGCCCAGCGGGGGCTGTGCCGGGCGCAGCGTCGGGCCGGGCCGGGACCGATCCCAAGGTTGAAGATCTCTACCTGGACCGCCTCTGACCCGAGAGGGGCGCTGGGCAAGAGACCGTGGGCCTCTCAGTTAGCGAGCTGTGGGGTTGCGGCGGGTTAGTGCCAAGCGCGCGCTGGGCCATCGCCTCTGCCGCATTGCTTGGGAGGACTAAAACTGGCGCCCGGTGAGTACCTGCCCGACCCCGCCGCGCCGCGCAGCCTCCCGGGGCGCGGAGTGTGTCCGGCGTGTTCCCGCGCTGGAGCCCGAACCTGGCTGCGTCTTGCAAGCCCCATAGAGACTCCTAACAACCCTGAAAGGGCTGATACGTGGCCTGCCAAGTGTACTCGTGACAGCTTAGTGCTTTCACGCCCCGCGATAACCCTTAAAATAGGAGTCCGCCTCCCCGAGATCGTACAGGTTGTGGGGAAAGTCACTGGGGACAAGACCAGGTCCTGATCTTCACGGCAGGAAGTCTTTTATTCCTCTCGCGTTGGGGTCGGCTGACTCTGCGGCCCGCCTGCCTCCTTTTATTGTACCGCTTGCTAACCGAGAATGGTTTTTAGATTTTTATATGGCTAACAAAAATATCAAAAAAATATTTTGTGAAAAGTATGTAAATTTTACACTTCTGTGTTCATAAAGCTTTATTGGAACACAGCTACACTCGTTTGCTTATTTATTGTCTGTGGCCGCTTTCACTTGACAAGAGCTGCCCGCCGCATCGTCCGAAGAATTTTCGATCAGAGACTTAACAGAAGTGTGCCCACCCATAACCTAACAAGGAACCCAAGGGCTGGATCACACAGAATCTGCAACGTTCATGAGTTCGGAAAAACAGTCAGTATTATAAACCAATTGTGTGTTTGGGGGTAAAAACATTAAAAAGAATATTTTTAAATCCTGCCCTGGCCGGGTATCTAAGTTGGTTAAAGAGTCCTCCCAGCATGCCAAGGTTGCCCGTTGGCTCCCGGGTTAGGACACATACTGGAATCAACCAATGAATGCATAAATAAGTGAACAACAAATCATCTCTTTCCCTCCCCACCCCCATTCCCTGGCTCTCTTTCTCTCTCTCCCCAGTCTCGCTCCCTCCCTTCCCTCCCTCCCTTCCTCTCTCTAAAATCGGTAAATTTAAAAAAAAATTTTTTTTTTTACTTTCTACGTGAGTGTCTACATAAAATGAAGCTTCAAAGTTTCAACTAGGGGTTAGTGAAAGATGGAGTGATTCCAAGAGAAAGGGGGATGGTTTGCATATTTTGAAACCTTAGCCTTGGGAGAGTTTTGTTTACTAAAAGGGAGCAAAGTTTACAATAGTAGGAAAAGTCTTCCCTGCTGCTTGGAAGAAGCTAATCAAAATACCTATTGAATAAAATAAATGAGAGAGAAGTTCTGAAAACATTTCACTCTTAGAAATATCAAACCGCTCTTTCAATTCATGGAAAAACAGAATCCCTCTTTCAGACAGTTTGTATTAGGGAGTTGCTTCATGCTTATAATCTGCTGAATCGGCACATGCCACCTGACCATTTTGCAGTTTGGAATTTAAAATATACCAAGTTTAGTCGTGAAATAAATGAAATATAATAAACATGAGCTATGAAAAAAAGGACTCAACAACATAGTTTACTTAGGTTTAAAAAAAGTATTAAAGATAATTAAAATTACTTATTTTGGATTTGCTCATGGATCTCTTATTTGGTGTTCTGTGCAGTTGAGGAAAGCTTTGCACTTATTAGGAGAATAAAGTATACAAATATCCCACGAGATTGGGTGTTGATTTATATTCCTAGTAATTGGATGCCCTGGATTGATGACGCTGGAAAGACCAAAAGGTTGTCTTTCTCTCTGGAGACATTGCAGTGATAAATAGTATGTAGTTGATCAAATTTGTGTTTGTTCCATGGAGCCTGCTGCTACGTATAGATATTTAGTGATGGCTAACTCCTGATTGAAAGCTTTTTAAGTGTGGTTTTAAAGTAGTTCTTAAGGAGGACAACTGGCAGTGAAATAGCAGAACATGGTGTTGAGGTGAACAGGTGCCAGGCTTGAACTTAGAATTCACCTGAAGCTTCCCTGTGCACCCAACAGTGTTAATGAAATTAAATGGCTTCAGGGATTTCTACACCCTCTCCCACCCCAGCTACTCACCCCAGACACAGGTCTTGCTTCTACTTCTTCCAGTTCCCCACCCTTACCAGCACATTGTCACCTGTTCATTGCTAATGGTCAGTACCCAACAGTTATCCAAACACTGTCTTATAATAGGCTAAGACTGCTGGTATAAAACTAAGAGTTCCAGTTTTGGTAAAAACTTGCATTTGACAGGGGGAGTTCCCTCCTGAGCCTGAGAGATTTTATAATATTAGGTTTTTGATGCTCCCTCACTCCTAGTTTCTGAATTGCTAGAGTTTCCACATGATAATCCCTTCAAACCTATTTCTGGGAACCTATTTCCACATTCACTTGTTATTCACATGCTGTATAATTGATACAATACCCTAGTGTGTGTGCACAGATGTGGCAAGAAGAACTGGGGACCAGTAATCCTTGCCATTCAGTGTGCACAGCAAATATACACCCATCAATAAAAAGGACATTTATTATACATGAGAACCTCACAAGCCAGCGCATGTGCACCATTCTTTCTTTTTATCTTTATTGAATTTATTGAGATGACATTGCTTAATAAAATTATATAGGTTTCAGGTATACAATTCTATAATATACCATCCGCATGTTGTATTGTGTGTTCACCACTCTAAGTCAGGTATCCTTCCATCACCATTTATCACCCGGCCATCCTCCTCTACCTTCCCCCACCTTCCTTTCTGTCTAAATCGCATATTGTTGTCTGTGTCTATGAGTTTTCTTTTAGTTGTTGTTTTTTTTTTTTTTTGCTTGATCTCCTCACCTTTTTCACCCAACCCCTTAATCCCCCTCCCCTCTAATAGCTATCAGTCCATTTTCTATATTTACAAATCTATTTTCTTTTTTCTTTTTTAATGAAAGAGAGACAGAGAGAGAGAGATGAGAAGCATCAACTCGTAGATACGGCACTTTAGTTGTTCATTGATTACTTTTCATATGTGCCTTGATCAGGGGGCCCCAGCCAAGCCAGTGACCCCTTGCTCAAGCCAGGAACTATGGGATCATGTCGATGATCCCATGCTCAAGCCTGCAACCCTGTGCTAAAACTGGTGAACCTGCGCTCAAGCCAGTGACTTTAAGGTTTCAAACCTGGGACTTCAGTGTCCCAGGTCAACACACACTATCCACTGTGCCACCACCACTCAGGTGAGTCTATTTCTATTTTGCTTGTTTATTTTGTTCATTGGACTCCACATATAAGTGAATTCATATGATAATTATCTTTCTCTGACTGTCTTATTTCACTTAGCAGAATGTTCTCCAGGTCCATCTATGCTGTTGTAAAAGGTAAAACTTCCTTCTTTTTAAGGCCAAGTAGTATTCCATTGTACCACAGCTTTTTTATCCACTCATCTACTGAACACCATCTTTTCTTTGCTCTTGGTAAGAAAGTGCTTTTTAGCAGCTTGGAAAGAGGAAAGAAGTTAACTTCTTTGGTCTAGTTTTGTTTCTTGCTTTCCAAAAACTTACTCGCTGTGTGACCTTGGCAAGTCACTCCATTTTCTGGGTCAGTTTCAACTTCTGCAAAATGAAGGGGTAGACTAAGTAAACTCCAAGGCAATACTTCTCTAGGCTTGAGAGTTTAATGTTCTGACAAACCATCTAAAATTAAGTAAAGTGGGTGCAAGGAATGACAAAGTTTTATTTATTTATTATTTCTTTTGCCAAGTAAGGACATCAATCTACTATTTACTGCATAAGAGAAAAGACATTTATCACCAAAAAAAATTAAAAAGGCACCATCTCAGGATAAAGGGCAGCCTTTTTCTTCCCCCAGAAAAGAATAGTTACCAACCTTGCACTAACATATTAAAAAGAAGAATAAGGTAAAATTAAAATCAAAAGCAGAAAAACTATGTGGATAAAAAGGGGCCACATCCTAAACCTGACAAGCTCAGGGAAGGCCTGCAGGGTGGGCCTCACAGACTCAGAAACTAAAAATAACGATATAATAATGGTCAGAATGTAAATATTCCTAACTAAAAGCTAGTCATGGCAGGTAGTCACATCCTAGGCCTGCAGCTTCCTTGGCAAAGGTCAGTCTTTACTGTAAGGAAGCCTGTCTGTTGTCCTTTTGCATCTAAAATAACAAACCCTTGGAATGTCAGAGTAATCCCCTTTTCCCAGACCCCTCTGAATACCACCTTGCACCAGGGCACAAGGCCAAGGACCCCTCATTGCTTGTTTCCTAAATACCATCACTGTGGGCTGTGATGTTAATTGTTCACTGTCCTGGACCCACCAGAGTAAAAGAAGTGTCTGTGTTTTACTCTTGATCCAATCCTAGAGATTTCCCCACTTCGCTTTCTCCTGCCTCCCTAAAAACCAGTGGATTTCATGTATTAATCCTGTTCATTGGTATTTTGTGTGTGTGCTTTATAGACTCTATTTTGTTTAATTCTGCTCTGATCTTTATTGTTTCCTTTCTTCCACTCGCTTGGGGCTTTGTTTGTTGTTCTACAGCACCTTTTGGCACCTTCCATGAAGCCTCTTGCAAGGTCCCTTCTGCTCATACAATCAAGCGGGTTCTGCTGTTGCCACTGAGAATTCACCTACATAGAGCACCCTCTGTAGACCTGCTTTCCTGACTGAGAGGAACGGGCTCTGCACTTGTAGAGACAGGGAGCAAGCCAGAATGCGCAGGGCTGCTCCCTCCTGTGTCTAGGAAGGCAGGGCCAAACTGTCCATCCCAGTAGAGTTATTGGAGCAGAGTGGGGTTGGTGCGGGCTAACGGCAGGGGCAGCTGTGTGAGACATTGTGTCAGGCAGAGGCAGAACAGAGGGGACCTGTCATTCCCAGGTACCTTCATCTCCTCTACTCCCTGCCCCTCCCCTTCGCTCCTTCCTGGCCTCTCCTCTTCCCTCCCTCCCTGAGGTCTCACCCCCCAGTCTCGGCACCCCTCCTTTCCCAAACAAGGCTCAAAGGGACAGGGGACCTTGGATGTAGGGAAAGGTATCCAACACCTTAAAATTATTTTTACATTAGACCAAGAATCTCCAGTTCGAGAGACCTGTTCTAAATAAATAAAGATTTATGGATGCAGACTTGCCCTTCCACATGAAGATAGGAGTGAAAAATTGAAAACAGCTCGTGTTCCACAGTAGAGCCTTGGGAAATTCTGAAGTGGGGACACAGAAAATGCCAAGGAGGAAAAGAACTAACTGGCAGAGTCCACCCCTGGGGAAATGTGGTTCTGGATGGGTACACATCTGGAAACCCTCCCCACCTGAAACCCACAGGTGTGGAAACACACACACATGGACACATGGGTGTGAGAACACAGGGACACACACGTGCACATGCCCACACAGGGAAAGGACTGGAACAGTGGGCACCCCGTGTCAGGGCTCTCCTCCCTGGAAGGACTTTGTACTTTCCTTGATTCTGAATTCCTTTAGAATTCATTATTGTACTATAATAAATGTTTATTTTCCTTGTCATTAATCTCTTAGAATAAAAATTAAATAATGTACTTTACTCCATAGATAAGTGATAATGGATAACATTGAACATATGATTTTAATATTTTTAGAACTATCAAAGTTATGCATGCATTATAAAAATTTGGGCATCACCTCAAAGAGAAGATAAGAGATTTATAAGCCTCACTGCACAGGTGACCATCATGACTGGCTTGGTGGATATCTCACAGGGTTCGCCGGTCTCATTGTCTTGACTGTCTCTGTTACACTCAGACTGATTTTCACATATGTATGTTTTCCTGTTAAAATCATACGTATGTGGTCTAACAGGTGGGCTCCTGGATGCAGACAGTTGGTCTATGTGTCTCATGTAAGGGGACCCCTGAGGTCTTTATCTGTCAGCATGTAGGGCCTCCCACACCTACTTTTGCAGCTGTTCAGTTTCCCTCTTTCATGTGGATTAGAATTGCTTGGTCCCATTCTCCATGGCCATAGGTATTTTTCCTAATTTCTGGCTATTTCATCAGAGCGCTGAGGGGCAGTCTCGAAAGTACATTTTGATAAATAGAGCAAGAATTTCTGTGAGGTAACCTCCTAGGGTGTGAGCACTGCCAGGTGAAGGTGAGCACCTGTGGAAGTTTGACAGGTGCTGCACACTGTTCTTTCGGTGTGGGGGGGAGGCTTTCACAGGGAGCTGCTGGGGCTTCTCCTTCCTCACTTTGTCCCCAGGGCTGATCGCCATCAGACCAGAGGCCATCCAGTCTGTTAGTAACAGTGCTGTCTTCCCAGTGTTTACATTGCCTGTGTGTCCCCATGGGGCCGTTAGGCATCTCTAATGTGCATCTCTAAAGTGCACGTGTTTGCCCTCTGTCCCTTTAGAAAACACCAACTTAGAAAGTTTTCTTCACTACAGAGATGTTAACCTTTCTCTGGTCTTGTGTGAGAAATGTTGTCCAGCATGTGGTTTGTATTTTCAAATTTCTGCATTTTTCTCTTTTTTGTTTTGGGCACAAGAAAAGCCAGCTGTTACCTAACTGGCTTCTGACAGCAGTCTCTACCCCTAGATGATACACACACTTCACACTTAACAAAAGAGCTTTTTTTTTTTTTTTTTTTTTTTTTACATCTGATCTCTAATCCATTGCTGGGAAATGACCAGAATAGGTAAGGGGCATAGACAGAAAAGGATCAGGGCTTGCCAGGGGCAGGAGGAGTGGGGTGAGGGCTTTTGGTGCAGGGTCTCTTATTGGGAGAAGGAACATTCTGCAACTAGATAGTGGCCATGCTCGCACAGCATCGTGAATGTACTTCATGCTCAGGAATGGCACAATTTAAAATATAAACAATAACGTTTTTTTATTACTTAAGATACTTAATTATGCCATGAAAAAACAAAGGATAAAAAAAAGAAATAAACTCCCATAATCCCAAATAAAGAAAATAAAATACTGAATCACGCCATAGAGAAGAAAAACATACCAATTGTAGAAAGTAAGAAAAAAGTCAAAGAGGAGGCGTATAAAGATTCTTCTCATGGCTGGACGACTGAGCTCTAGAGGTGGCTCTAGAGCTGGCCCTGCCGCATTTTCCAGAGGCAGCTCCTCCCTTCTGCAGGCCCCAAGGCATGTTGGGGAGAGGCTGCCTCAGGCAGGGGTGGCAGGGCCTCAGGTGGCTTAGGAGATGCTGCGCCGGCCGGCTCCAGCGCTGCAGCTGGCGTGGCTGCTGGAGGGGCACAACCGCTGGTGTAGGGCACTGCTCCCAGTCCGTCTGCCTCCAGGTCTGCCCATGCAGCCGGCTCCATGGGATGTCCCACAGGTGTAGCAGCAATGGCTCTGCCTCCTGGGCGGCTGCTGCTAGAGTTACAAGAGGAGAAAAGATTGATCACCTATGTGCCTGCATTTCAATGTTCCTCCCAAAGATAGAACACAGCTGCAGCCCAGGGCCCATACAGGACGTCCTCCCTGCTGGCAGTTCAGCAAATAGATGGTCTGAGGCTGGTCTTTGCTCCTGGCCTCTGGGGGTGACCCCTGTGCGTCTGGCACCAACCCTCCCCAATAATCTTCCATGTACCTCCAGCTCCCATGCACCGCCACCTCCCTCACCTTCTCACCCTTGGGCTCTGCCTACTTGGGCTCCAGGTCCTCCTGCCCAATTGGTTTAGCATGGGCCTAGTGCCCCAGGTTGGAGTCAGAAATCATTAGCTGCCCATGAAGCTTGGGCGGTGTCATGGGAGGAGGCCTGTAGAGCCTGGGCAGCTTCGGCCATCCACAGGCCCTGGTTCCACGGGCCCTGGTTCCACAGGCCCTGCTTCCCCAGGCTCCCGGGTGGCCACACTCACTTCAGGCCTGCTGTGCTTTTGGTGGTGTGGCACAATTACCCGTCACTGGTGGAGATGGGGTTGAGGGGTCTCCTCGTCCAGCTGCTGCTCCTCAGTGTCCTTGGTTGAGTTCTGCAATGACAGTGAGCAGCAGCAGGTCAGAAGACATCAAGCCCTGACTGGCCCTCATTGTTCCCACTTCTGCCCACCGGACCTTCTGCTCCTGGATCAGGGTCAGCCCTGTGTCTGCACAGACCTCCACCCAAGGGAAATGAGATTCACCTCCAGTGCTCGGGTGAACCTTGGGCAGAGGGTGCCGCTCGCACTCTGTGTCCACCCAGCCAGCCTTGACCTAGGGTGTGAACATGACAGGCCCGCCAGGCTTCTGATGCCTGCTCAGCCTGTTCCTGCTCCTGGCAGGCCTTCCTTAGGTGAACCCCTCTTCTACACACACACAGGGGACATAGGGCTGCTCAAGTAGGATCAGAGTGGTGACTTGGCCTCAACAAAACCACCCTGAGCAACCAGGTGTTACCTCTGGATCCCCCCGTGTAAAGAGCCACAGACATCTGGGCTGAGTCCACAGGAACATACCATCATGGCTGGCATTTTGGGGGCCACAGTCACTGGGCATTGGCATACAACAGGAGAACATTCTGTGAGTTCAAATGTCTCTAGCCAAGTGAGCTGAGGAGAGGCTGTGTTAGAATGTGGCTGCCTGGTTACCAGGGCTGTGCTCTATGGTCAGGAAGTGCGGTCACTGCCTGGGTCCCCTACCCTGAGTGGCTGCCCAGACAAGAGCAGTGACTTCACTTCCTGGCAAAGGCAGTCAGCTCACTACACCACGCAGTGAAACATGTATCAGGAAAAAAAGATTACTAAGACAAATGTTTGAGATTTTACCGTCTACGATATCTTCTAGGAATTTATGGTTTCAAGTCATAAAATGAAGACTTGAATCCATTTTGAGTTTACTCTTGTGTATGGTATAAGAAGGTTGTCTTCTTTGTTTTGCATGTATCTAATTTTCTCAAACCATTTATCGAATACAAGGTCTTTACCCCATTGTATTTTCTTGCTTTCTTTATCAAATTTTAATTGACCATATAGATATGGGTTTATTTCTAGGCCTTTTATTTTGTTCCATTGAGGTATATGTCTGATTTTATGATAGTACCACGCTGTTTTGATTACTATAGCCTTGTAGTATAATTTGATATCAGGTAGTGTGATACATGAGGCTGTTTGGGGTCTTTTGTGATTCCATGTAAATTTGTGGATTAAATATTTTAGTTCTGTGAAATACACCATTAGTATTTTGATAGGAATTGTGTTGAACATGTAGATAACTTTGGTAGTATTAAAATGTTAATGATCTTTTTTTCTTTTTTCTTTTTTTTTTTTTACAGAGACAGAGAGTCAGAGAGAGGGATAGACAGGGACAGACAGACAGGATCGGAGAGATGAGAAGCATCAATCATTAGTTTTTCGTTGCGCATTGCAACACCTTAATTGTTCATTGATTGCTTTCTCATATGCCTTGACCGGGGACCTTCAGTAGACCGAGTAACCCCTTGCTGGAGCCAGTGACCTTGGGCCCAAGCTGGTGAGCTTTTGCTCAAACCAGATGAGCCCTCGCTCAAGCTGGCGACCTCAGGGTCTCGAACCTGGGTCTTCCGCATCCCAGTCTGACGCTCTATCCACTGCACCACCGCCCGGTCAGGCAAAATGTTAATGATCTTTAGGCTTCGTGTTTGTGAGCATGATACATGTTTCCATTTATTGGGATCTTCTTCAATTTTTTGTCATTGTCTTATAATTTTCGAGTACAGGTATTTTTAATTAATTATTTTAATTTTTTATTTTTAAATTTTCTATATTTTTAAAAATTAAATTTATTGGGATAACATTGGTTAATAAAATTATATAGGTTTCAGGTGTATAACTTTTTTCTTGCGGCATTGTAAACAGGATTATTTTCCAGGTTTCCCTTTCTGAAAATTCATTATTGGTGTATAAAACTGCAACTGATTTCTGAATATTAATTTTGTATCCTGATACTTTGCTGAATTCATTTATCACTTCTAGTAGTTTTCTGGTAGAATCTTTAGGGTTATCTGCATGCAGTGTCATATATTATCTGCAAATAATAAGAGTTTTACTTCTTTACAATGTGGATGGCTTTTATTTTTTCTTCTTGTCTAATTTTTGTGGCTAAGACTTCCAGTACTATGTTGAATAAGAGTGGTGACAGTGGACATCTCCATCTTGTTTTTGATAATTAGGGAAATGCGTATGATGTGAGCTGTGGGTATGTCATATTTGGCCTTTATTATGTTGAGATTTGTTCCCTCCATTCCCAACTTAACTGAGTTTTTATCATGAATGAGTGCTGGATTTTGTCAGATGTCTTTTCTATATCTATTGCTACAATCATATGATTGTAATCCTTCATTTTGTTTATATGGTGTATCACCTTAAATGATTTGCAGAGATTGGACCAGATTTGCATTACAAGAATAAATCCTACTTGTTTATTGTATATGATTTTTTAAATGCATTGCTTGACTTAGTTTACTAATATTTTGTTGAAGATTCTTGCATCTATGTTTATTAGAGGTTTGGCCTATAATTTTCTTTCTTTTTAGTATCTTTATCTGGTTTTAGAATTAGGATAATGTTGGCCTTGTAAAATAAGCTTAGGAGTATTTCCATATCTTGAATTTTTTGGAATGGTTTGAGAAAGATAAGTGTTAGTTCTTCATTCAATTTTTGGTAAAATTTATCTGTGAAGCCACAGCCCAGGACTTTTGTCTCTTGGCAATTTCATGATTACTGCTTTAATTTCACTAGTTGTAATCGGTCTGTTTAGATTTTTAGTTTTTTCTTCATTCAGCTTCTTAGATTGTATGTTTCTTGGAATTTATCAATTTCTTCCCGATTATCCAATTTGTTGGCATAGAGTTGAGTGTAATATTTTCTTATAATCCTTCATATAACTGTGGTGTCAGCTGTTATTTCTCCTCTTTCATTTTTTATTTTATTTATTTGGATTTTCTCTCTCTTTTTCTTGAAAAGTCTGGTTAAAGGTTATTAATCCTCCTTTGATTCTAATGTGTAAAAATTAAGTTAATGTATAAATAAGCTTCAAAACTGCCATTTTCCAGAGCATTATCTCAATCCATTCAGACCTTGTTTGCCAGCAATTGTCAGTTTGGCTCAAATAAACTCATAAAAAGTCTCTACAGGTTTGGACGTTTCCTACATTGACAATTATAGCATAAAAATTTACAGTACTCACTGTATGCAGTTGTTCCCTTGATACTCTGTCAATTTGGGTGTAATAAATACTCAATAATGCAACTCCTGGTGAAACTCAGATGTTCAACTTTTCTGCTGTTTTATTTTTAGCACATTGTTGAATTCTTGTCTCACATCAGCTTGTTAATGAAAATAGAACTGAATCTTGGGAAATTGCTCTTAATTTGGAATATTCTGAATAAACTGAGACGATGCCAAGAAACAACAGCCCTCTCTCCACCAGGTTCTTCTCTCACCCCCTCTTCCCAGGGGAAGGCTAGACACAGGTCAGAGACAGGCATTGGCAGGGTGGCTGGGAACCTCCATCCAGAGGCCACTCACCCTGGACAGCACAACTTAGGTCCCTGATGATCCAACCAAAGCAATCAGGAATAATGAGCAGTTTTCTAAAGTCTCTCCAGCAAACTTCAATTTTTCACTTAAAAAGGTGAAAATGGCCCATTGGAAGGGAACGCTATGGTGAACCTTAGATGACCATGTGTGAAACTGCCCTCCACTTCTGAGACCAGGGGTCAACAGACAATGACCTGTGGCTAAAAACTGGACCTCTGCTTGAACACTGGCTGTCAAATTCCTGATTGGGAGCACAAACTTTCAAATGCAGTAAGGGAAGTGTTATCCAAACAAACAAA